>NC_092412.1:32392662-32744724 GCF_040894005.1 Engystomops pustulosus
GCAGCAGATAATGTGTGGAGGGCACTGATCTCACCTTCTGTGCAGAAGACTGGCATTAAGCTTAGACCTCTCCTGCCTTGACCTCTGGAGGCAGTAGATTTGGAGTCGAAGGCACTGATCTCTTCTTACTGTGCAGAAGACTGGCACTGATCTTGAATCTCTCCTACCTTGACTCCTGGATGCAGCAGATAAGGACTGGAGCAGTAGATTGGGAGTGGAGGGCACTGATCTCCTCTTCACAGTAGGAGACTGGCACTGAGCTTGAACCTCTACTACCCTGATGCAGCAAATTAAAAATGAAGGGTACTTATCTCTTGTAAAGGAGACTGGCACTAAGTCTGTACTTCTGCTGCCTTAACTTCTGGAGGCAATAGTGGAGGGCACTGATCTCCCTTTTTCAGTGCAGGAGACTGGCACACTGAGCTTGTACCTCTTCTGCCCTGACTTCTGGAGGTGGTAGATTAGGACTGGAGGGCACTGGTCTCCTCTTCTGTGCAGGAGACTGGCACACTGAGCTTGTATCTCTTCTGCCCTGACTTCTGGAGGTGGTAGATTAGGACTGGTGGGCACTTCTGTGCAGGAGACTGGCACACTGAGCTTGTCCCTCTTCTGCCCTGACTTCTGGAGGTGGTAGATTAGGACTGGTGGGCACTGGTCTCCTCTTCTGTGCAGGAGACTGGCACACAGAGCTTGTACTTCTTCTGCCCTGACTTCTGGAGGTGGTAGATTAGGACTGGTGGGCACTGGTCTCCTCTTCTGTGCAGGAGACTGGCACACAGAGCTTGTACTTCTTCTGCCCTGACTTCTGGAGGTGGTAGATTAGGACTGGTGGGCACTGGTCTCCTCTTCTGTGCAGGAGACTGGCACACTGAGCTTGTACTTCTTCTGCCCTGACTTCTGGAGGTGGTAGATTAGGACTGGAGGGCACTGATCTCCTCTTCTGTGCAGGAGACTGGCACACTGAGCTTGTACTTCTTCTGCTCTGACTTCTGGAGGTGGTAGATTAGGACTGGAGGGCACTGGTCTCCTCTTCTGTGCAGGAGACTGGCACACTGAGCTTGTCCCTCTTCCGCCCTGACTTCTGGAGGTGGTAGATCAGGACTGGAGGGCACTGATCTCCTCTTCTGTGCAGGAGACTGGCACACTGAGCTTGTACTTCTTCTGCCCTGACTTCTGGAGGTGGTAGATTAGGACTGGAGGGCACTGGTCTCCTCATCTGTGCAGGAGACTGGCACACAGAGCTTGTACTTCTTCTGCCCTGACTTCTGGAGGTGGTAGATTAGGACTGGAGGGCACTGGTCTCCTCATCTGTGCAGGAGACTGGCACACAGAGCTTGTACTTCTTCTGCCCTGACTTGTGGAGGTGGTAGATTAGGACTGGTGGGCACTGGTCTCTTCTTCTGTGCAGGAGACTGGCACACAGAGCTTGTACTTCTTCTGCTCTGACTTCTGGAGGTGGTAGATTAGGACTGGTGGGCACTGGTCTCCCTTTTTCAGTGCAGGAGACTGGCACACTGAGCTTGTCCCTCTTCCGCCCTGACTTCTGGAGGTGGTAGATTAGGACTGGAGGGCACTGGTCTCCCTTTTTCAGTGCAGGAGACTGGCACACTGAGCTTGTACTTCTTCTGCCCTGACTTCTGGAGGTGGTAGATTAGAACTGGTGGGCACTTCTGTGCAGGAGACTGGCACACTGAGCTTGTCCTTTTTCCGCCCTGACTTCTGGAGATGGTAGATTAGGACTGGAGGGCACTTCTGTGCAGGAGACTGGCACACTGAGCTTGGACTTCTTCTGCCCTGACTTCTGGAGGTGGTAGATTAGGACTGGAGGGCACTGGTCTTCTCTTCTGTGCAGGAGACTGGCACACTGAGCTTGTACTTCTTCTGCCCTGACTTCTGGAGGTGGTAGATTAGGACTGGAGGGCACTGATCTCCTCTTCTGTGCAGGAGACTGGCACACTGAGCTTGTACTTCTTCTGCCCTGACTTCTGGAGGTGGTAGATTAGGACTGGAGGGCACTGGTCTCCCTTTTTCAGTGCAGGAGACTGGCACACTGAGCTTGTACCTCTTCTGCCCTGACTTCTGGAGGTGGTAGATTAGGACTGGATGGCACTGGTCTCCTATTCTGTGCAGGAGACTGGCACACTGAGCTTGTACTTCTTCCACCCTGACTTCTGGAGGTGGTAGATTAGGACTGGATGGCACTGGTCTCCTATTCTGTGCAGGAGACTGGCACACTGAGCTTGTACTTCTTCCACCCTGACTTCTGGAGGTGGTAGATTAGGACTGGTGGGCACTTCTGTGCAGGAGACTGGCACACTGAGCTTGTCCCTCTTCTGCCCTGACTTCTGGAGGTGGTAGATTAGGACTGGTGGGCACTGGTCTCCTCTTCTGTGCAGGAGACTGGCACACTGAGCTTGTCCTTTTTCCGCCCTGACTTCTGGAGATGGTAGATTAGGACTGGAGGGCACTTCTGTGCAGGAGACTGGCACACTGAGCTTGGACTTCTTCTGCCCTGACTTCTGGAGGTGGTAGATTAGGACTGGAGGGCACTGGTCTTCTCTTCTGTGCAGGAGACTGGCACACTGAGCTTGTACTTCTTCTGCCCTGACTTCTGGAGGTGGTAGATTAGGACTGGAGGGCACTGATCTCCTCTTCTGTGCAGGAGACTGGCACACTGAGCTTGTACTTCTTCTGCCCTGACTTCTGGAGGTGGTAGATTAGGACTGGAGGGCACTGGTCTCCCTTTTTCAGTGCAGGAGACTGGCACACTGAGCTTGTACCTCTTCTGCCCTGACTTCTGGAGGTGGTAGATTAGGACTGGATGGCACTGGTCGACTATTCTGTGCAGGAGACTGGCACACTGAGCTTGTACTTCTTCCACCCTGACTTCTGGAGGTGGTAGATTAGGACTGGATGGCACTGGTCTCCTATTCTGTGCAGGAGACTGGCACACTGAGCTTGTACTTCTTCCACCCTGACTTCTGGAGGTGGTAGATTAGGACTGGTGGGCACTTCTGTGCAGGAGACTGGCACACTGAGCTTGTCCCTCTTCTGCCCTGACTTCTGGAGGTGGTAGATTAGGACTGGTGGGCACTGGTCTCCTCTTCTGTGCAGGAGACTGGCACACTGAGCTTGTACTTCTTCTGCCCTGACTTCTGGAGGTGGTAGATTAGGATTGGAGGGCACTGGTCTCCTCTTCTGTGCAGGAGACTGGCACACTGAGCTTGTACCTCTTCCGCCCTGACTTCTGGAGGTGGTAGATTAGGACTGGTGGGCACTGGTCTCCTCTTCTGTGCAGGAGACTGGCACACAGAGCTTGTACTTCTTCTGCCCTGACTTCTGGAGGTGGTAGATTAGGACTGGTGGGCACTTCTGTGCAGGAGACTGGCACACTGAGCTTGTACTTCTTCTGCCCTGACTTCTGGAGGTGGTAGATTAGGACTGGAGGGCACTGGTCTCCTCATCTGTGCAGGAGACTGGCACACAGAGCTTGTACTTCTTCTGCCCTGACTTCTGGAGGTGGTAGATTAGGACTGTAGGGCACTGATCTCCTCTTCTGTGCAGGAGACTGGCACACTGAGCTTGTACTTCTTCTGCCCTGACTTCTGGAGGTGGTAGATTAGGACTGGAGGGCACTGGTCTCCTCTTCTGTGCAGGAGACTGGCACACTGAGCTTGTACTTCTTATGCCCTGACTTCTGGAGGTGGTAGATTAGGACTGGAGGGCACTGGTCTCCCTTTTTCAGTGCAGGAGACTGGCACACTGAGCTTGTACTTCTTCTGCCCTGACTTCTGGAGGTGGTAGATTAGGACTGGTGGGCACTTCTGTGCAGGAGACTGGCACACTGAGCTTGTCCCTCTTCTGCCCTGACTTCTGGAGATGGTAGATTAGGACTGGAGGGCACTTCTGTGCAGGAGACTGGCACACTGAGCTTGTACTTCTTCTGCCCTGACTTCTGGAGGTGGTAGATTAGGACTGGAGGGCACTGGTCTCCTCTTCTGTGCAGGAGACTGGCACACTGAGCTTGTACTTCTTCTGCCCTGACTTCTGGAGGTGGTAGATTAGGACTGGAGGGCACTGATCTCCTCTTCTGTGCAGGAGACTGGCACACTGAGCTTGTACTTCTTCTGCCCTGACTTCTGGAGGTGGTAGATTAGGACTGGAGGGCACTGGTCTCCTCTTCTGTGCAGGAGACTGGCGCACTGAGCTTGTCCCTCTTCCGCCCTGACTTCTGGAGGTGGTAGATTAGGACTGGAGGGCACTGATCTCCTCTTCTGTGCAGGAGACTGGCACACAGAGCTTGTACTTCTTCTGCCCTGACTTCTGGAGATGGTAGATTTGGACTGGAGGGCACTGATCTCCTCTTCTGTGCAGGAGACTGGCACACAGAGCTTGTCCCTCTTCCGCCCTGACTTCTGGAGGTGGTAGATTAGGACTGGAGGGCACTGATCTCCTCTTCTGTGCAGGAGACTGGCACACAGAGCTTGTACTTCTTCTGCCCTGACTTCTGGAGGTGGTAGATTAGGACTGGAAGGCACTGGTCTCCTCTTCTGTGCAGGAGACTGGCACACTGAGCTTGTACTTCTTCTGCTCTGACTTCTGGAGGTGGTAGATTAGGACTGGAGGGCACTGGTCTCCCTTTTTCAGTGCAGGAGACTGGCACAGAGCTTTGTATTGTATAGCTGAATGGATTAGAGGCCAGGTCACTGTTTGGATTTCTCTATGCTGTAAGTCTCTGCACTCTCTGTTACTTTATGATTGCTTGGCTCATTTCTTTGTTTTTAATAGTAATTACTGATATTTTTCCATTTTTTTTCAACATGTTCAAGCACCGGCAGTGACTGGCATTGGCATCACCCTTCATATTTCATTCATGTAACTCATCTCAATCTCCTATGGTCCTTGTTAGGTAGATTATATTTGCATCACAGAATCTTTCATTTAACTTTATGACTCTTCACCTGTTTTATGTCTGTGCAGTCTATTGTCCTATATTGTCAGTCATGATAATGAATATTTAATCATTTCTGAAAAAAATTATTTATACCTTTTTGTTTCCATTATTGAAAATATCTATTTTGAATATAATTTTATTTATATTTTATTTCCTTTTTCATATGTTTTTTACATGCTCCATCTAAACATTACTGCTCCATAAGGCTACATATTAGTGCTGTTCAATGTAAGCTTTATAGGAAGGCAGACTAGGGGGACATTATGATAGATGTACAATTTATGGAGTTAGGACGTGGGGTAGAGGGAGAAGTGTCCATCGTAATACTTGGAATTAGTGGGGTAGGAGGGCAACACAGGGCTATTAAATGAGTGATTTTATATGTTGCCATCTTTGTGCTTTACAAAGTGGTAGAATGTGGTGGGATGTATTCTGTACCCCCTGCAAAGGAGATTAATCTATCCCTTCCCTAGGGGTGTGTTACAAATGCGGCCCTTAGTATTAGAAATGTGCAGGGCTGCCTATAATGCAACCCATTTAATTGCATGGATATGGGGTCCCCAAAAAACTAGTTGTCCAAGCACTAGCACTCCATTCACAAGCCATCACCTGCAATGGTGCCCGGCCTCATGGACCTTTTGTATGGAGCCCCCAGATAAAACTTTACTTGAGACCCCCAAAAATATATTGAATTACCATAAAAAGGTTCAAAATAGGTTGTCAGTACATGGTACATCCAATACATTTCACAATTATGGTTGTTAGCAATAGAGGGTTATAACATAGGCACCCAAACCGGCCGTCAAATTTTATACTGAGAAGGACCTTCACCCATAAAATTTTGTTCCTGCTCTGAATACACATGTTCACAAGAGGCATTTCAGGACCTTGAAGGTCCTCTAAAAGTCCTGAAACCGCAGATTGAAAGCAGGTAGAAGGGACGCATCCTCCATTCCCCATGAAGATTCATCCCATATGCAGAAGGGGAATTCTAGATTTGTAGGGGCTATAATATTCATCCAGTCCAGAGTCTTAATCCGTCCCTGGGTGTTAGTGGCAATCTATAAGTTTAGGACTGTTAGGCTGGGACTATTCATAGAATTATAGCCACAGATTACTAGCTGAAAATCCCCCATCCATAATGTTCAGCCCAGTTTGGATGTTTTCTGCAGCGGAGAATCTTGTCCCCAGCCCAAGTGTCACAGACAATCAGCACCTTGCTTTCCCTTGCGCTGGAATCTTGGAAATATCACACAGATTTTTCCATTACGTGAATCCCATGAAGGGAGGACGGCTAATAAAATACTCAGCAGAAATCTCTAACTCAGTCCCGGTCATTAGAAAATACCGTAGTCTACGCCACTATAACAAGCCGCACACATACGGAAGCTGAGGGGCCAGTGGAGAGTTTGCTAATTAAACTGTAGTTATAAAACTAATTTGGTGTAAAAAATGGTTCGTTTAGTTCATTTATCTGAACAAGCTGAATGCTGATGAGCCATGAGGAGGATCAGTACATTAGCTAATGATATAGAAAAGACATGACGTGAGCGCCATATACAATGTATCCACACTGGAATTCTGAGTCAACTAGAAAGCGGAGGGTGACAATGTGTGGGGTCAGCAACAATGTATCTACTGTAACATCAACAGGCTGGTGACATGTAGCAGCGGCTGAATGTGGACTACTGTAGTATTTTACGTCTATACTAAGAGACTTTACGTACAGAGGCTGTATCTTCTATCCACAGTCTGATTGGTGGGGGTCCAACTCAGCGCCGGCTCCAGGTTTTAATGGGCCCCTGGGTGGCAGAGCCTTAATGGGCCCCTTCGTGGGCCGCCCTCCAGTGGCCACACTGCCCCCCTTCCCCCTGCGGAAACACTGACCTTCCCTGCGGACACACTGACCCTCTCCCTCCCCCCTCTGGACACGCTGATCCCCTCCGGATACACTGACCACCTCCCTCCCCCTTCCGGACTCACGGACCCCCTCCCCCCCCCCTCCGGACACACTGACCCTCCGGGAAAGAAAAAAAAAGAACTCACACGTGATCTGATGACGTCATCATGTGCGCCGGCTTCAGAGCCGTCGCATACCGTGCTCAGCGCCGCTTTGTGGGAACCAGGACAGGTGAGTTTTAGATTCTGCCTCTATGCTGCGCTGCCGACCAACGCAGCATAGAGGCAGAAAACGACATAAGCCGGATGGTGATCAATTGTACCAGTGTCTTAAAGCGACACTGGTACAATTGATCCAGGGGCCCGAGTGGGCCCCTCCAGTACCAAGGGGCCCCGGCACTTGCACGGGTTGGCCGGGTGTTGGCGCCAGGCCTGGTCCAATTGGTGGAACCTTACCAATCACATGGACCCCTATTGTTTAGGAGAACAAGGGTCCTCACTTACTGATGGAGCAGCAGGTCAAGCATACATCCCAGGGATTTATTCAATGGAACGCAATGGAATACCATGAAAATTTCAGAATTGACCAAGCAAAGTACTCACCTATCACACTCAAAACTAATAGACATGGAATGGAGGTTATGGAGGTACCCCAGCGCTGTGCTCTGCAATGCTACCACAGTATTGAATGGAATGGCAGGACACATGCTTCATTCAGTTAGTGAGAATAGGACTCCCATTCTCCTCTCAGCAGAAGGACATGGGATAACAATATCATTTGATGCAACCCTTTTGCAGAAGTTTTCCTGAATACAAATATTAATAACATATCTACCACCCTTTTCGGACTATAAGGCGCACCGGATTATAAGGCGCACCATCAATAAATGCCTGCTAAAACGTCTAGGTTCATATATAAGGCGCACCTGATTATAAGGATGAATGACCAGCAGGTGGCAGACCTGTGCACAGTTCAAGGCAGCTGTTGTCTCTCAGTATGGTTCATATATTAGGCGCACTGGACTATAAGGCGCACCTGATTATAAGGATTAACGATCAGCAGGTGGCAGACCTGTGCACAGTTCAGGGCAGCTGTTGTCTGTAAGTACAGTTCACATAAAAGGCGCACTGGACTATGAGACGCACCTTTCATTTCTGAGAAAATCAAAGGATTTTTTACGCGCCTTATAGTCCAAAAAATACGATATATGTTTTTATGCGGTTTGTCCTCCAGGGGGCTTGGCATTATGATGCCTGATGTAAAATAGGGGTTAATATGTATGGAATCCCTTCTCGCGTAACATTGCGATGGGGAGTACCATTCATGTCCCCGACATACACATTGTTAATCCCTTTAATTAGGGACCATTTATAGTTCCCCAATATAAAGGAGGCTTTACATTTAGTTCTATGTCTAATGCTTCTATATGAAGAACGGGTCCACATTCTTGGTATATATGCGACTGACCGACATATAGAGAGGGTACCTAGTCCCTTGAATAGATCTTTTGTCAGCTGATGGTTGTGATCCTTTGCTTCCTCTGTGGTTCTCTTTGCTACCACTTTGTGTACCATTGCCACGATAATTTACTAACGTCACGTGGGAGATGATCACATAATCATACATCATTTCCGGTATTTGAGATCCAGGGGTGCGTGTCACACATGCCCGATATGCATTCACAAAAACAAACTATATTTTTGCTGCAGTAAAAATAAGGGGAGACGATCGTGCGCCTGTGTATAGGGAGAATTTAATTTCTAGCACTCAGCACTTTAATAATTAGATGGATTGCAATATCAGTGGCTGAATGTCTCTTATATATGCACTTATGTTTTTATTATTCATGTTTATGTGTGTTTTTATACACTGGTGATGATTCCATGTATGTTCACAGGATATATAATATGTTTTTCACAAACAACTTCATGATATAACTTTGTATATTGTATAAGGGGTGTGTTGTTTAAGGTCATGTGACCCTTGTATGTAAGTATATATGGCCCCTGTATGTCACTTGTACACTGCTGGAAAAAGGCTCTTACAGGGTTGAAACGTCGCATTTGATGGAATAAAAGGATCCACTTTTTCCACTACTGCCTGTGGGAGTGCTGTTTTTTCTGGATATTTTTGGAGGACTCATAGCCCGGTTCTTATAGACTTGCTCCCGCCATTTTTGGACTTACGTTTGTGCTACTTAGAATTTTTCCTAGTGTATAGAATATGTAGTAGATATCAGATTGGTAGTGATTAAACACTCAACACCGCACAAATTGGAAGAGGAAACAGACTGTATAGTGGTCAGACCAGGTAACTGCAGATCTATGATCTACTATTCCATTCATTTCAATGTTAGGGCTGTGTTTTTATAATACTTTTATGGGACGTTTATTAAATTTGTATCACAATTTCATAAACACAAGTTTATATTAAAGTAAATATTAATTATTTCATTGTTAACCATTTCCTGCACATGAAGGTGACTGCTCAGGTAATTGCAAATAAAAAAAAAAAAAATTACCTTTTTTTGGGATCACTTCATGAACTTCAAAAATCAATCTTCTACTATAAGCCATTGTATAAAGCATGTAAAAGATGTGACATCCATATTAAGGTCACCCTTTAACCTTCCTTGGAATTCCAAAAACATTGAACATCTGCATCTTCTTGTCATCTTACTCCCTTCCCTGTCCCTGTCTCAACAATTTCCACATAAGGGTCATTGGGGCACATTCACTTACATTCCCACTGGAGTTTACAGATATAAACTCTGCACTGTGCCGCGATTCACTAAGTTTGTGCGCCCGATATCCTGCATGTGTCGCTTCCCCGCTCAGGTCCGCCGGAGTTCACCTTCTTCCTCCTGGTGCAGGTAAGTGCATTGTCCGTGTATAATGCGCTGTGCGGGGAGTCAGTAAGATCGTGTGCCCGATATCCTGCATGTGTCGCTTCCCCGCTCAGATCCGACAGAGTTCACCTTCTTCCTGGTGCAGGTAAGTGCATTGTCTTGCGACACAATTTGAAAGTTAGATCCCGCGCTCAGCCCGAATCAGCTCTGTCTGCACTATGTGTTGTAGCCCCTTTTTTACTTCATCACATGATGTGGATTTGGCTGGTGTGTCCCATGTGATACTGGAGATTCTGCTAACGAATCTCTTTATTGGAGCAGGACTAATTGGAAAGACTAATTGGAGCAAGTAGTTCATCTCTCCAACCATCCAGCCGACTGCTTGTTCATTGCCTAATGACAACGTTATTATGATTCAGTCAAACGTTCTCCAACTATCACAACTTTCTGATTCTCGTAGCCATATGTTATCATTGTTATATGAGATATATATATATACAAAATCAACAAAATGCTCAGCTGCACTAGTTGAAAAGAAATGTGTGTGCTCAACCTCCGGGTTTGTTACATACAATCTTTCACACATGCATAAATACAATAATACAATTAGTTGCTTTTATGCACGTGTTATTATTCATATATGATGTCACCTCCCTATATAAAGATTGTATGTATCACTCTCATTTGGCTTGAGAAAGGCTCCTGATATAGGAGCTGAAACGTAGTACTCCTGCAATAAAGTAATTCCCTTTTTTTCACTAATTTTGGTGTGCCACCATTTGAGCACCCAAATTTCTTTTGAACTGGTGCAGCTGAGCATTTTCTTGATTTTGTATATATATATATATATATATATATATATATATATATCACATAACAATGATAACATCCTAATATATATATATATATATATATATATATATATATATATATATATATATAATTCATCTGTGCATTTCATTGTATTTTTCCTTTGACATAGCTGCGTGAGGACCAGTTATGTTTTCCAATTACTTCCAAACTGACTTATTATTCAAGGGGGCTGTCCCACCAAAAGGCTGAGATAACCCTATAAAATTGAATGGAGCAGTAACCTCGCAAGACCTGTGGGACTTTATTCACCAGGCGCCTCCTAATACATTGCCATCACTTTCTGCCATACACACTGAGATGTGAACGTGGCTCACTGTGGCTCCATTCTGTGCACGTGTCACGTCCTCCAGCCAGTGAAGCACCGGTGATACGCAGCTTACTATGGAGTTTGCTTACCAGCGGCACCTCACTATCTAGCATGGGCTCACTGCACAAGCACTAGCGTAGCTTGCTGCGGTGAGCCGACATCAAGGGGGGTTGGTAGAAAATATGTGGGACGGGCTGAACGAGCGACACTGATGGGCTGAGGTATCCAGGAGCAGACACCCGGGACTTGACTGAGGAATCTGGCAGGGAGCCAGGAGAAGGTTCATATGTTGTTTTTTTTTCAAGCACAAATATTTTAAAAACATGTGTGGTTTTATACGTTACTGATTGGTGGTTATCCTGTCACCAACTAAAATGGCCCCTTGTTGATAAGTTCCTTTTAATAAGCAATGTTCAACTTGTTTTTGTTTTTTTGGTAGATGGACAGGGGCTGGTTGCCTGCTCCATCTCAGCGCCACCCAACAGATGGTAAAGAGCTTAATTAACATAGTTCAGTACCTTGTATGCCAATTAGACCTTGTACTGTCAGACAGGGGGTCCTGGGCTCCGCCCATCAGATAATAATGACATTGATTACTTGAGATTAAGGACTAGGGTAAAACTTTTTAGACTATTTTGGCTTAATTGTACATAAAATTTGCAACAGTTTTCCACCATGTCGGCTATTTAGACTGAAAAGATTCCCCTATGATTACTCTCACCCAGTGAATGCTGTGTATGCAGTATAGGTGGGGGCCCATTCATCATCAGACTTCACTTTGGTTCCATTTTGGATATTAGGGAATATTAGAAACTATTAAGTGAGTACTTTACTTTCATATTTTGAGGGCAATGGTCGTTTTTTATGCCTCCATTTACAAATGATACAGACTGCATCATATTAAAGGTGAATGGGGAAACCTTTTATCTTCCATGAATGTCTCTTTATTAGTGGATTCTATTTGAGGAACCCCAGAATTCGTTTCTTTTATCTCCTTGCTTTTTGTAAAAGCAGCATTAAGCAATATAATATTGTATTTTGTGCCAAGCACTTATATTCTTGTTCCATCAAAAGAGAATTACCTTAATGGAAGTAAAAAAAAACGTAATAATAGATATGAAGAATAAAGCAGACGTCTGGTCACATTTAGTAGATTTAAAGGGGGTTTTCAGGTTAAAAAAAAAAAAACTACCAATAAAATAGGTACTAAATTTAAGATTGGTGAGAGTCCAACGCACAGCACCAGTACAGATCAGTTGTTCTCTAAAGCCGATACACAGAGAATAGAAAAAGAAGCAGACAGCTCCGTTCGTTTTATAGTGGTCAAAACTGATTACTGCAGATCACTTCTCTTTCATTTCAATGGGATCTAAAGTGCAGGGACCTCTTAAAAGGCTTTGGGAAGAATCGCCAAGAAACCCATAAGGTGTTAGGTTCCTGTAGTAAAATAAGATGCCGTTTTTTTGAACTGAGCTTTTCTTTCCAAGTATTCATAAATCATAATTGTCATATTCTTCTTCTACACTAAGAGATTGAGGGAGGGATTGAGATGTATCACAGTGAACCGTCTGCTGTGAGATGGAAAGGGTGTGGCCAAGGAGGACAGACTGGGGGCGGGATTGAGGTTTACTACCCTGAGCTATCTGCTGTGAGATAGGAGTAAGGGATTCAAATATGGAAGAGGGGTTTGTGCTTTCTGTGCTTAGTATTGTTCAAAAAAGCTAATTTAATAAAAGTCATACATTTTTTTTTAACTATATACAGTGCATATATCGCGGTTCAAATCAAGCAAAAAGATAGTAGGGCCCTAGATCAGACTTTCTATATACTGCTTCCTCTTTTGCTCATATTGCACAGGGTCCTTCTCTCAGTAGTGATGCATGACTTGAAGATCAAGCTGATATTGTCCAACAAGGGATGGGATATCAAACAACCAAGTAATTGTGGACATACACATTAAACTTATGTCAACCAATGCCCTTAGCTCTCAGCAAGACTAGTTATCATCAAATGCCTAAGGGTTCTCCCAACTTTTCCATGAAGCCAGAATTTTACCACTTCTTTTGGGGAAGATAAGCTGCCACCAGAGCACATGTAACTCAATATTTAAAGAAAACTTCTCATTAGCAATTGCCCTAATAAACCACTACCAGCATATTGTCAAGCAGCATAACACCTTCTAGTTTTTGTTTATTTCATGTTCCAGTGTGGTGGCATCATCCAGAAAACCATCTTTGAAGTGAGATGTAAGTTGGTTGTATAAAGTCAAGAAGGAGGAGAGTTTAACACTGAAGTCAAGGTTGGGAGCTCTGAACTCCTCCTCCTCTGTGATTGACACCATGCATCAAACATCAGGAGATCTGGTTAGTGATGTCTCTTGATGGGGGACCATCAATCACAGTGTAGGGAGCTTTCTGAGGAAAACAGAGCTTGACATCCGTGTTAAAATCTCCGCCTCCTTGACTTTATACAACCAATTTATATTTCACTTCACAGTAGATTTTCTTAATAATTCCACCACATTGGGTCATGAAAGAAACACGATCTGTAAGGTATTTGGCTGCTTGACAACATACTGGTAGTGGTTAAATAGGTCAATTTTAGGTTCCATTTAAAACATATGCACTCTTGGCCAAGTGGTTTGACTGACAAACATATCAAATTCTGTATAGCCATCCGAGCAATTCTTCAGGTGATTGTTGATTGCATGAACGAGTAACATGATCGAGGCCTTATTTTTCATGTACCGTATTTTTCGGACTATGAGGCGCACCATCAATAAATGCCTGCTAAAAAGTCTAGGTTCATATATAAGGAGCACCGGATTATAAGGCGCATCTGATTATAAGGATGAATGACCAGCAGGTGGCAGACCTGTGCACAGTTCAAGGCAGCTGTTGTCTGTAAGTACGGTTCACATATAAGGGGCACTGGACTATAAGGCGCACCTTTGATTTCTGAGAAAATCAAAGGATCTTTTGTGCGCCTTATAGTCTGAAAAATACGGTATTACAAATATAACTTATTACTTGTTATCATTAATCTGGAGACTCCCGTCTTACTGGTTTTTATCATAGTTTTGAAGACAGTTTGATTTCCCCATATGATCTACGTCTCCTGCAGTGACTCATGGGACCGCATCTCTACCAAATGTTCCGTCACTCTCCGACATCGGAGATTTAACGTTACCTATTAAACTCGGCATTTTGATGTCTGGAGCTGATTTCCTTTTTGATGTCTGATTACAAAGATCTCATATTTGATAATCTTAATAAAGTGTTATTGCTGGAAAACCAGACTCATATCTTAATAGCAGAGATAAAATTATTAATTTTATTATTTCTTGGAGTTGCATGAAATTTCCCAATATTGTTTGTGTGGTGTTCCCCATCGCTTTTATCATGTCCTGGAGTCAGTACCCTGGATGACTTACAGGCAGCACTTTACCATGATGATATCGCCATAAAACAACTGGCAGAACAACGACATGGTTGTCATTGTACATTTTTACAGGCTTAATAAAGTTCCCCTCAGTCAGTCTGACAGCGATTATGCAAAATAAATTTTAGGCTTCAAGTTGAGATCCAATGCATTTTACATGATTTTCTTCCAAATAGCTTTTACACAGAATGCACAAGTTTGGAAACCTGATTTAAAGGACATTTACCACCAGAATAAAGAACTGTAAACCCAGCACACTGACATACTGGTGTGCGCCCCTCTGGCAGGATCTGCCGTTCTTTAGGCTCCTTATGGCCTTGTTTTTATGAAAAAAAAAAAACTTTAAAAAAAAACTTAAAAATTATGCAAAAATCATACAAGTGGAATAATAAGAAGCTAAAAGAAGAGCTGGTCCTGCCAGAGGAGACACACACCAGTATGACAGTGTGCTTGGTTTACAGCCCTTATCATGGTGGGAAGGTTGTCGCACAAAAACAATTGCACTTTTTTGTGAAAATCAACAGAAAACAGAGAATCATCCACTTTTACCTTATTGTTCTCTTTGGTATTTTTTTTAGGTCAGTACTTTCATACTATACTACACATATTATATTTTTATTACTATGTATTATAATTAGTTTACGGTTAATGGAACAGAATAATTTTTAATCCTCCAGGGGGGTCAGGAAGGGATTTTTTTCTACTATGAGACAATTGGCATCAGATTTGTAGGAGTCTTTTGCCTTTCTATGGATCAACACTGTAGGTTGGAATTGATGGATTTGGTAGGTTGGCCTCAAGACCCATAATCTTGAACCATGGCTTCTGACCTAGGCACAACTTACCTGTCACACCTATTTTATAGGACACGACTCATAAGAAAAGGTCCCATTACCCATGTAACATAACCAATAGCCTAGCGCCAGTATTGGCAGATCTGCAAACTCTTCCAGAACTCTTGATGTTCTGGGAGAAATTTCAAGTTTGCTCTAATTTTTATTACTGTTGTGCTTACTGTATCAAAATTTTTTTTAAGTACACATTTAGATCTTGATAATGGGCACACCATCCTGCCTATTTTATATATATATATATTGATAAAGGATAAAAAAAACACATTAAGTTTATGGCATCAGCTGTTATAGATATCAAATATTTTTTTATAGTAAATTCTATTTAAATGTGGAAGGCATACATTTTTGGTATTCCTTTTATTTATTTACTATATTTAGTCATTTTATTTTGTGCAATGGAAGTAAATGGAAGCCAATTTTACACTTACCATGGTAAAGTTTAGCCTTTGCAGTGGGTCAGGTAACCAAAGGGCAACAGGACGTGGGACTTCCATGGATCTCTCGTGTCGTGCTGGCTTCCGGTAGATGGAGGAGGCCATGCAGTATTTTTAACCACTCCCATATCAGTGGTTGTTATGGGGCGTGAAGATACATGTACATGCACAGCCTCCTCTATCTGCCAGAGGGATATTACAGGAAGTCCAGAGTTCTGCTGCCCAGGAGTCACGTGATCCACGGTTTCTGGTGGTGAATGCCAAACTTTAATAGGCTAAGTACAATATTGGTATATTTAATAGGATCTTATATGTT
This sequence comes from Engystomops pustulosus, assembly GCF_040894005.1. NCBI lineage: Eukaryota > Metazoa > Chordata > Amphibia > Anura > Leptodactylidae > Engystomops > Engystomops pustulosus. The sequence goes on from NC_092412.1 coordinate 32,408,590, forward strand.
ACCAGTTAAAGTTTGGTATAAGTGGACAATCCCTTTAAATCCACACAAGGTTTCCATAACTACACATCACCGGACAGCCTCAGGCTTAAATCCAATAACATCAAATGATATCTTACTGAAGTACTGACTTGAAGTGGCATAGTACAAAACAGCTTCCACATTTTCATGTATATTTCTGGCACCCAGAACATGTGGCCCCTGACCTCCCCCCTAATAACACCCTTCACAGACTTTATAGCATACTTTAGGCCCCATATTACAGGTCTGGGTCTCAGACAGCTTGTATAAAATCACTTGCACCGCTAGATATATATCAAGTTTCTTATTCCATCAGTGTGCATCCCCTGCCAGAACACAAGATGGCCGCCTTTACTAATCCTCATAAATATTCATGCCTACGAGACTCATACATTCATGAAAATCTATAAAATATGGAATATAGAGACAACTGTGTGCGGGAAACAGAAATCAGCTCAGCAGCGGGTCTGACTTTTATTATCAGAACTATTAGGTAGATGCATTTATATCCTCCACGTGTCGCCCGCGCTCCGAGCAGGACCAGACGTCTTAAGGGGATGTGCTAATAGTGATGTATTGAGCCATACAAATGTGTCCTCTGGGCTGACAATTATATGCTCCCTTCTCAGGCCTGCAGAGCTCCACATCCTAAGCCCAGACCTAGATAATGACTCTTCCATTCATGAGCCTTGGGCCTGACAAATCTATCCTTGTGTATTCCGGAGCTTCAGTGTCTTTTATCAGATAGATAACAAGGTTGAAAGTTGCACCAAGACCATAGATAGAAGTTCAGAATAGCCAGATGACACCACAGTCATATTAATCTCAATCTTCTTAGAATCTTGTGTGTGATTTGAAGTAAAAGAAATCTCTGAGCATCAAAAGGCTTGTTTATCGAGATGTATAACAATGTACACAAAAAAGGGATTAAGTTTGGGAAATTTAACTAGGATTCAAGATGATGTTTGGCAGGTACAATGGATGTAGCTCCTTCTCCCACAACCTGCGTCTTCATTTCTCCTTCCCTATAACATTACCCGTAACCCAATAACCTCTTTCTTCTCGCATTAACTGCACCCCCCATACCCCCTTCTCAGAAATCACTCAAGTCAGTACTCCCATGTCCTCCTCTGCTTCACACAGTCTGCACCTCCATGTTTCCTCACTTTGCCTGCATTTTCATTTTGCCGTTTTATAACACAACCTGCAGCCCAAGGTCCCCTTTCTTCTAATTTCCCCTACAGCCCCTTTTCTCCATACTTCTTACACACTCTGTACCTCCATGCTCTCTTCCTTTTTACATAAGTTACACATTCCCTGCGTCACACACACCCATTCCGGACTGACCCTGGTGTGGGGGCAGCTGGATTCTCCTGGTACTTGAGTGGCTGGCTTTATGCGCGGCCTAGTGTCAGAGCTGGGTCATGGGTGACTTGGTCCAGGTGAACAGGCCTCGTCCACGCAGGCCAGGACCAGAGAGGGAAGGAAGAAGAGGGGGAGGCCACACAGTAGTGGTAGTTTCCTGGTGTACATGTAATTAAGAGATCCCAAGGCATATGGTGAAGGGGAAGCCAGTGATGGTAATGGCAGCAGCCAGGGCTCACACATGAAGACAGAGATGATGAACATATAAGTCAAACTAAATGTTGCTATGTGTATGCTTTTCTGCAGCGAGGTTGGACATTGGTTGGTAAGCCTATAATGCCATGCACTGAGTTAATTCTAAAGTTTATACAAGCAGTCTGCAGCTGCAGCAATGGGTAACAGGCTGAGGCAGAAGGTTCTTCCTGCTGAGTTCCAAGAGGTATCTGGTGTTTTGGTTGCAGTCCGGGTGTAACTCACAGTCCTGGTCCTATAGCTAGGGGATCCATAGAAACTTAGGCAGCAATTTGGTGCAGGCTCAGTTGAGGGGAGCACAGAGAGCCCACTGCTCTATTAGAGGGATATTGTTCTGAGCAGCAGAACAGCACCTGCAGGCGATTTATATAAATTTTAGCAGGAGCTCAGTCCAAGTCATCCCGAGCTCACCAACCTCGCTGCAGAGAAGGATACAGGATAGAATATCCTGACTTAGCTCCCAGAGCTGCGCACACTCTCCTAACAAGACAGGGAGACACTTGGAGTGGGTTTAGTATGTAATGCCCTATCCAGTGAGCCATTAAATGCTGGATGGGGCATTACATACTTTTCATACAACCTACACCCCATGACCCCCTTATTCACATACAGTTTGCACCACCTCTGTGTCCCCGCGTCCAAACACAGCCTTCATGACCTACTCCCTATCAAACAGCCTGCACCCCAATATCCTACGTCTTCTTGCATTATCTGCATCTACACTCTCATCACACAGCCTGCATCTCCATGTCCCTGCTTATAACACAAACTGCAACCCAGTGTTCCCCTTTAAAGTAATAGGAGGAAAAAGTGTCACTCATCAATTAAAATGTTAAATTCTTTAATTCAAAACTACCTTCTAAAACATGTTGACAACCAGGGTGGATGGGAGCATGCGCTGCGTCTGATGTGGTCTCTCATGCTGGCATCCACCCTGGCTGCCAAGATGTTTAAGTTTTGAAATAAAGAATTTAACATTTAAATAGGTGAGTGCTGCTTTTAAACATTTTATTAGTATATTAGAACATTTTTAGTGGCATTAATGAAGAATAGAGGCAGGGTCGGGCATGGAATGGCCAAAATGACACAGCTGTGCGCCAAAAACTGCAATAGAATTGGCGGTTACTGAAACAGAGGGGCACATTTACTTACCCGTCCACTGGAGTTCACCCAAAGTGCATTGTCGATAATGCACTGTGCCGCAATTCACTAAGATCGTGCACCCGTTATTCTGTATGTGTCGCTTCCCCGCGCAGGTCCAATGGAGTTCGCCTTCTTCTTCCTGGTGCATGTAAGTGCATTGTCTTGCGACACAAATAGAAAGCGGAGTCAGCGCAGCCGCGCCACAATTCGATCGCGTGCGACACAATCCCACCGCAAACCCCTGTTATATACCTGTCAAAGCTGCGCAGATCCCGAAAATAGCGAATAGTCAAAAGTGCGATCCGCGATCCTTGGTAAAAAGGCCCCAGTGTGTGCAATAAAATGCCCAACTTTGACTTTTTATACCCAAAGTATGGACCAAAATGAAAGATTTACTGGATACATATGGCCATAGTGAGCACCTTCCCCTGTGGCACAACCAAAAACTTCCTAAGAGGTTAGGTTTTAAATTGTGGCAAAAAAGGCTATGCGGTTATTATCACACGTCCTAGATGAAGCGTCATGCATACCAGAAAATGGTGAAAGATTTCCCAATTTCAATCATAGATCATTATGTACTAAAATGATTGCTGTCTGGAAAACTGAATCATCTCCACTGGATTTGCCTGGGGGAAAGATCATCCTGTGACTCTCAAGGCAAAATGGGAAGCAGAACTGAGCAAAATATAGAATACCTACTGGAATGAAATTTTAGAGGGAGTCTCTGTCCTCTCACCTTCTCGGCGATTATCACAATTACATTTTCTGCGTAGGGCTTATAAGACCCAGAGTCTACTGCACAGAATATGACTATGTTCTGACCAGTGGCATAGCTTGAAACTTATGAGCCCCAGTGCATAGTCTGTGCCAGAGCCCCGACTGTAATGTATGGTTTATAGTACTACTGGGAAAGTGACATCTTGTGGGCTCCCTGGGTCTCTTGGGGCTGGTTGCGACTACACCCTCTGTTACACCCCTGATCCTGACTGTTGTTGCCCCAGATGTTTCATAATAAATCTGAAATTACTACACGTAATGTGGGAGTGCAGAAATCTGGGCAGTTTTTGGAAAGAGGTACTCTGATTTATAGGGTACTATCTATTGATCTGGCGCAGGATCCTAGGATTTGTTTACAAAAAATTGGCAGTGTTATGACATTATGCGTCGTTATCCCAAAAACAGCTCTATCTGCCCTGTAAATCTGTTGCTTCCAGATGGATTCGGTTTCATTGAGTTCCCCTCGTACTATTCAGGAATTTGTAAATAAGGTCAACAATGTTATAAGACTCTAGTGACAAATACATTTCAAACATAAATGCCTAAAAATGTGAAAAGCTGTGGGGATGGTGGTTGAAGACCCCAGGACTGCCTAGTAAGGCCTTGCTAGTAGTGTAGATTTGTACCGTGTTAGCCATGGAGAGCAGAAGAAGAGTGAAGAACTTTTTGAGGATAACTGAGTATATTTGATGGCGAGCTTTCGAGAATACTAGTTCTCTTCTTCAGACATGATGTTATGCATGAAACAGAAAATTCACAGCATTTTATACACACGAAATAGTGATCATCAAAGGATATTAAAAAAAACCCTCTAAAACAACAGATTGATAAAGACAGGGACATCTTATTTACGAAAGGACGGCAATAAAAACATTAAAAACCTGTGAGGCGAGACACATGAGCCCTGGTTCTTATCTGCTTGTGGCCTCCAGGTCAGAGGTAGGAGGTCATGAAGCTGCATGAATGTTAAGACCACTTTGCAAGGTGTTGAATCGCCACATTAATTTATACTCCCATTCTTTCCTTTCCCTCTGTGTCCCATTTAAATAGTAATCTGCAAATCTTCCATCGTGTGGTCCTCTCTGGAGAAATGTGCAGCCACTGGGAGATCTTTCCTTTCATTTTTAATATCAGATCGGTGCGAGTTCATTCGCTGATGAGTAATAATAATAATAATAATAATAATAATTCTTTATTTATATAGCGCACACAGATTATGCAGCGCTGCACAGGCATGTCAAATTGGTCCCTGTCCCCAAGGGGCTCACAATCTAAACAACCTAACAGTATGTTTTGAAGTGTGGGAGGAAACCGGAGTACCCGGAGGAAACCCACGCAAACACGGAGAGAACATACAAACTCTTTGCAGATGTTGACCTAGGTGGGATTCGAACCCAGGACCCCAGTGCTGCAAGGCAGAAGTGCTACTCACTCAGCCACCGTGCCGCCCCCCTAGAGTCTCTAGATGTTTCCCCAACATAAAGGCCTGTGGTTGGACACTGCTGACACATGATAAGGTAGACCACATTAGAGGACCTGCAGGAAAAGGCCCCTTGATCTGATGTACCTGCTGTGTTTGAGGTACAGGTACCTGGTCACCTGTGTGAATGTGCTAGCATGTTTTACACCTGCTAAGCCCTTGATGGTCTTTGTAGTCTAACTCCCATGTTAGTTATAGGATTCAGGGCTTAGAGTGCTCTGTATTATCTTTAGATATAGCTTTTTATCACTATGTTTGTGGTGGACACTCTTCTTACTTGTTCTCTCCATTTTACTTTAGCTCATGGACTGATCCTCGTAGATGGACTGCTTTGTTCCTGCCGATTTGGGTTGGGGGGGGGGTTGATCGGAGGTTTTTTTTTTTCGTGTATATATCTGATTTAAAAAAATAAGGAAGCCAAATCACAGACTAGACAGATGTTCTCTCCAGGATGAGACACTCATGGTGCTGCTGTACAAGGCTGTCTAGTGGAACTTTTGTGTCCCTCAAAGAAATGACCTCAGAAGTGGTGAATCTCCAGCACCTCGTCGTATTTCTGCATTGTAGTCAACAAAAAAGTGTTTTTCATGTGATGACTGAGAGGAAATCCATTGAACCGGCCTTAATAACCCTATTGTCATAGTGTTTATCCAAACAATTCCTAAAATTGCATGAAGAAATTCAGAAGCTCCTGCACGGCTTTGCCGGCTTTGCTCGGTGGCAGCCCATCAACAAACACTTTATGTTATAAATTGTGTTGTGTTATTTGGAAAGTGGTCAATTTAGCGATTGTCACGCTGTCCTTATCTTCTATGTACCCTGGCAGAACATCTTGACAGCATGTAAATCCTCTCCCTCCCCCCTGCGGGGTCATTGTTCTCAGCAGGGTAGTAGCAGCAGAAGGCATTACTGTAGGGAGCAGTCACAGTGCTCTTCCAGGGGGAGAACAATGATTCTTATTTATGGATTTTTACTGTTTAATCTCAGACATGTAGCTCTTTCTAAAAAGATTGGGTCCTGAAATTAAGTTATTTAAGGGGCTGCATGATTTTTGGGTTGTTTTTTCCCCTACAAAATCACGTTTGTTGACAGGCAGTGTCTGATATTGCAGCTCCAGTGAGTAATACCATACAGGGGTCAAAGATGGATGATAATGGTGATGTTTAGAAAAGAAAAAGATTTGCATGGTCACATAATCAGAGATAGATTTACAATGTTTATGTGGTTGTCGAATGAAATGTGACAGGAAATTTGACCATTCGTGTCAGGTATTTGTGGACCCATACCTTCCAGTGTGTAAAAAAATGGATTTATATTCCAGGATTGTAGCTTCTAGAAGTGCACTGAGGGTGTGTCCTCACACTGCTGTGCTCTGTGCTCACAGACCATATCCCCTGTTTGGAGTTCCTGCTGTAGTCTTCAATGAGAATGATAAAAAGGAGAAGGGCCATGTAACATCTCAATGCAGAGAGCTAAGAGAATAACAGTGTGAGGATTCACATTATATGCACCTGGAAAAGTTACAATCTTCTCAACTTTCTATGCAGTAGGGGAGTTTATTAAGATTGGTGGTTGTTAAAATTCCACCAAACCCCCCACTTACCCGGGAACTTTGGCACCAATACCTCCTAAGAGGCCAGATCGGGTGCAACCCTGGCAAAGATTTCACACACACACAAATATAAACATATTTTTAGGCACACATTGCTAGACTTGTACATACACACATTTACATTACTTATATATACAACCATAAAGTTCTACACCCATGCACACTTTTATTTACTTTTTTACACACATACATACATGTATAGTCATGCACACATTTATACACACAACATATACACATTATATACACACATATAGTATATATACATGTTATACTGAGACATACAGTATACACAAACCATATACACACATACAGAACATAAAGTAGAAAATCCCCATATGCACACATACTGCATATACATATGTCATATACATGCATACAGTTTATACAAACTATATACACATACATGCAGTATATACAGCATATACACACATATAGCAAATATACACATATATAAAGCATATATATACATATATACACATACAGCATATACACACACTTACACTCCATAAACACAAATATAACATATACACACACATACAGCAGATATCGACACACAAAAATTCTACATATCCTAGTAGGGTGTCAAAGGCCACATGGATTTAGTGGTTTTAACCCAAGCGTACCTGCTGGTGTGTACCCCCTGAAACAGGATCATTTCTTCTTTAGCTGTTATTGGCTTATTTTTGTAAAAAAAAAAAAAAAAAACTTTTAAATTATGCAAATGTGCCTCAGGGGATCCTGTTTACATTACAGAAGCCCCTTCTGGCTCCGTCGGATGTCACCAGCTCTCTGGCGGGGGAAGGTAGGGAGGAGATGGGCATAAGTGCTGAAGGAAGACGTGAATAATTAGCAGCCGATAGAGCCAGAGGGGGCTTCTGTGATGTACACAGGAGGGCACACCATGTAGTTGATTTCCTTTCATTTACAAAAACATGAATCATTTTCTTTACATTTCAAACATATTTGCTACTTTGTGTTATATAAAAAAAAATCAATTAAATGCATTTAGAAATTAGTAAAAGTTCCTGGGGTATGAATACTTTGGCAACCAATTGGACTTAATCTTCAGGATCTGATCTACTGCTGACCCCTAACCCGGTCCTAATACTCAAGTCCCAATATATAATTCATTAAATTGTTCCCTATTTGAAAGAGTTAACTTATTCTCTACCCATAAATCATCATAAATTGAAATTTTTCCATATTTCTATCCTCCCCAGAGATTTTCATAGTTTTCTTCTCTTCGCCGAGCCAGCGGACAAAAAGAAAAGAAGAAAATTAAACAGAATTAATTAGTTGTGTCAAAAACGTATGAAATGTTCCTTGCGCTCCGGAGGTGTAGGGAATGTTAATCATTAGACTTTTATGTGTGTATTTGCCCGTTCGGCTTTTTTCCTACTGCATTTATAATCCAGTTTCTTTTCAAAAACATATTCCAAAAAAGTGACATCAAATTCTAATACATTTTGACCCATCCATTGCGTGAAGTATGGGGATACTTGTAGGTACTAGACAGAGATATTTGTCATTGAAAAGATCTACTTCATACTCAGAATGTATCTCAAGTGCCTCCTGCAGGACGAGATAACTGCTTGTGCTATAGTCAATACACATTTCCATTCCTTTAAATATCCATTAGAGGAGAAGTTTCATGACCTCTACCAAATCTAGCTCTATGCATCATTCAATAGTTGTCACAATATTAAAGGGAGCTGCTGGGGGGCACTATATGACACAGAGCTTCTGGGGGGGGGACTGGTGGAGGAGTACAATAAGCAGGGGAGCTGCTGTGGGAGGCACAATAATAGGAGGAGCTGCTGGGGGAGGCACAATAAGAGGAGGAGCTGCTGGGGGAGGCACACTAAGAGGGGAAGCTGCTGGGGAAGGCACAATAAGAGGGGAAGCTGCTGGGGGAGGCACAATAAGAGGAGGAGCTGCTGGGGGAGGCACAATAAGAGGAGGAGCTGCTGGGGGAGGCATAATAAGAGGGGAAGTTGCTGGGGGAGGAACAATAAGAGGAGGAGCTGCTGGGGGAGGCACAATAAGAGGAGGAGCTGCTGGGGGAGGCATAATAAGAGGGGAAGTTGCTGGGGGAGGCACAATAAGAGGAGGAGCTGCTGGGGGAGGCACAATAAGAGGAGGAGCTGCTGGGGGAGGCACAATAATAGGAGGAGCTGCTGGGGGAGGCACAATAAGAGGAGGAGCTGCTGGGGAAGGCACAATAAGAGGGGAAGCTGCTGGGGGAGGCACAATAAGAGGAGGAGCTGCTGGGGGAGGCACAATAAGAGGAGGAGCTGCTGGGGGAGGCATAATAAGAGGGGAAGTTGCTGGGGGAGGAACAATAAGAGGAGGAGCTGCTGGGGGAGGCACAATAAGAGGAGGAGCTGCTGGGGGAGGCATAATAAGAGGGGAAGTTGCTGGGGGAGGCACAATAAGAGGAGGAGCTGCTGGGGGAGGCACAATAAGAGGAGGAGCTGCTGGGGGAGGCACAATAAGAGGAGGAGCTGCTGGGGGAGGCATAATAAGAGGGGAAGTTGCTGGGGGAGGCACAATAAGAGAGGGAGCTGCTGGGGGGAGGCACAATAAGAGGGGGTTCTGCTGGGGGAGGCACAATAAGAGAGGGAGTTTCTGGGGGATGCACAATAAGAGGGTAAGCTGCTGGGGGGGGGGGTGACACAATAAGAGGGGAAGCTGCTGGGGGAGGCACAATAAGAGGGGGGCTGCTGGGGGGAAGCACAATAATAGGGGGGTTCCTGGGAGGCACAATAAGAGGGTAAGCTGCTGGGTGGGGTGACACAATAAGAGGGGGAGCTGCTGGGGGAGGCACAATAAGAGGGGAAGCTGCTGTGGGGGGTGACACAATAAGAGGGGAAGCTGCTGAGGGAGGCACAATAAGAGGGGGCTGCTGGGGGAGGCACAATAAGAGGGGGGCTGCTGAGAGGCACAGCTAGAGGGGGGCTTCTGGGAGGCACAGTAAGAGGGGGGCTGCTGGGGGAAGGCACAATAAGAGGGGGAGATGCTTGACAAGGCACAATAAGAGGGGGAGCTGCTTGGGGAGGCACAATAAGAAGGGGAGTTACTGGGGTAGGCACCAAATGAGGGGGAGCTGGTCAGCACAATATCAGAAAGGCTACAATGTGAAGGGGGCCACAATGTGAGGGGTAGGGTAAGCAAGGGTGGAGCAAGCGACATGGCTTAGGAAAAAAAATTTTCATGGCATGCTAAGGGTGCCACATCTTTCGCCCCTATGAAAGTTGGGAGGAATGCAGGTACAAAGTGGGAGGCAAAGGCTACGGGGGGCGCCAAAAGCGATGCCAACAAACTTGGTAATTGTACTTAAAGGGGTTTATACGTGAAGAACTCGTAGACCCGCTGTAACTATGGATACAGTTTTATATACAGTTACCAAGCATGAAAGCAATGGTCAAGGTATGAATACATGAAAGACCAGCTATTGTAATAGATTTCTGGGGCTTCTACATGGAGTAGTTGAAACAGTTAGGCACCAAGGCAGCACCTAAGGTCTCCATAGATAAGGAATTGTGTCAGCCTGTACTGTCTCTATAAAATGGGTTTCCTAGGCCCCCCTTCATTTTCCATACTGAGGACCTGCCCCCAGAATTAGTCAACAATATGTGAAAGGAGAGGCCCAACACCCAAATCCTGCACCAGTAATTGCCTCTTCTTCCAGTTTGTTGCATTGCACATTGCAGGGACGGGGTGTCAGACTCTCACCATTAACATAGAAAATTAGCATAACATTAGCATAAAAAATGCACAAGCTGCTTTTTTTGAGTCGTTGATAAAAAAGTCCCAAAAATTCCACGTATTCCTCTAAATGCAGCCGATTTTATAATGATTCTCTGAGAAGTGAACTCGGAACCCTTGGTAACAGAGGCAGCAACATAGGGGCTCATTTACTAAGGATCCGCGGACCGCATTATCGTCAGGTTTCCCGAAGATTTCCGTGATGTGCCGCATTTAACAATGGATTTTGGTGCACGTGATCGGATTTTGGCGCATCGGCGCCGGCTTTTAAGCAACACAAATCAGGGGCAGTCGGACGATCTGACCATTTCGGACAACGCGCAGGATTTAACATTGCAAATTGTGTCGCAAGATATGCACTTACATGCAGCTGGAAGAATAAAGTGAACTCAGGTGGACCCCAGTGGGGAAGCGACACATGCAGGATATTGGGCGCACGATGTTGGTGAACCGCGCTGGACTTCATCTTCGTCGATCCGTCCGGATCAGGAATCACGACAGGACCGGGTATGTAAATGTATTGTGAAGGATCACAATAGTTCATCTTAATACAATAAGGATTTTATCACAGACACAAAATACTGGCAAAAGTAGTTTTACGTATACTGAGATTTATAAGATGTAGAATTGTAGGATATTTCGCCATATGCAATGATCTTGTGTGTGTAAGGAATAAGATTGTATGAGATTTTTAGGATATGTGTTGCCTCTGATACCAAGGGTCCTAAGTTCAAATGATGTCTGAAACAAAAAAACACTTAAAAAAAAACACTTTCTTGTAACATTAACCAGTATTGAGGTGTATTGGGACTGACTATACCCAGTGGGTTAGAAACGACTGTAAATAAGTAAAATAAAGTTTCTTCAAAAAAAAAAAAAATTGGTGATTAAAATTGAACTTTTTGCTAAACACCTCAGCAATGAAGTGGTTAAACATCAGGTGTTTGGTTTTAACTGATTTTCGTATCACCTCTGTGTTCCCCCATTAGCATCAGATCTGACATTTGGTTAATAGGATAATGCGGAGCAGCGCCGCTCTGCATCCGCTCTGATGGCTTCGGCTAATTTGTTTGTTTCTTCTTGTTGCTAAGTGGATTGTTATAAATATGTTTTCATGCAGGAAGCGTCTAAAACGTGAAGAGTTCTTTATATAATCTTAAAATAATTCTTGTGGCTTTAAAACGTCTGCCAAGATGAGGTCTACAAAGCCATAAGAACTTGTGGGGTCACGCTGCCCCAGAACTGGTAACCACAGCAACCTCAGTCAGAAGATAATGTAGAGGCGTGGCGCCGTGTTTGGTTTCATTCAGGTGGCGTCTCCTCACTAAACTCCTCATGAACCTATTATATTATATAATCGAAGATTATTACCTGCCTTGGGTCTGGTCTACCTGCCCCCTTTATGTACCCACTTAGTAAAACCTCCCCTGAATATTCCCTTAGGGTAGTCCCTACGGGTTCAGTGCATTACTAGCTTCTCCCAACCCCATGACTTACCTTTCCTTTCATTCACATATTGATTTTCTTCCAATGCTAAGGGAGACGTTAGCTACTTCCTCCCTCACTGATGACATCACTCGTCTACACTTATGATGCCATATAAGATGTCATATTGAAGGGGTTTTCCTTGAATATGGAAAACTCCAGGGGGCCGTGGGCATTTTAGATAAAAATAGGAACACATACATAGACTTATGGGCCGGTATCTGGCAGGTGGTGACATCATCCAATGAGTGACCTCCTCGGATCTTGAGATGTAACTTCCATATTTCAGGGAAGTTTCCTTCCTGTATTGTGCCCAAGGTGATGGTGGGCCCAATGGAGAAGATAAGTAACACTCAACCTTCAAAGTTTCAAAGGTGCTCTTAAAACCCATCTCTTTAGGCCTATCACACTCGCTAACTGCACGAAACTTCACCTGTCTCTTAACTAACCCGTCCTGTGTCCTCTTCACGTCTGTTATCCAGCAAACACCAGATATACACCAAGCTCCAGGCTTCTCTGCAGTCACATTGACTTTGGACTTTCTATATAAGATGGCGTCTGATGGCTGGTTCAAGCAGCAGAATCTTTATCTATTAAATTATTTTATTCAGCCCTCTTATAAAGAATGACTAGAACATTATACAAACTCTTATACCTACTGTGTCACCCCCCGCCCATCCTCATAGACTGTAAGCTCTTGTGTCACCCCCCGCCCATCCTCATAGACTGTAAGCTCTTGTGTCATCCCTTCATCCTCATAGACTGTAAGCTCTTGTGTCATCCCTTCATCCTCATAGACTGTAAGCTCTTGTGTCACCCCCTCATCCTCATAGACTGTAAGCTCTTGTATCACCACTCATCTTCATAGACTGTAAGCTCTTGTGTCACCCCCTCATCCTCATAGACTGTAAGCTCTTGTGTCACCCCCTCATCCTCATAGACTGTAAGCTCTTGTGTCACTCCCTCATCCTCATAGACTGTAAGCTCTTGTGTCACCACTCATCTTCATAGACTGTAAGCTCTTGTGTCACCCCCTCATCCTCATAGACTGTAAGCTCTTGTGTCACTCCCTCATCCTCATAGACTGTAAGCTCTTGTGTCACCACTCATCTTCATAGACTGTAAGCTCTTGTGTCACCCCCTCATCCTCATAGACTGTAAGCTCTTGTGTCACCCATTCACCTTCATAGTCTGTAAGCTCTTGTGTCACCCCCCCCCCCGCATCCTTATAGACTGTAAGCTCTTGTGTCATCCCCTCATCCTCATAGACTGTAAGCTGTTGTGTCACCCCCTCATCCTCATAGACTGTAAGCTCTTATGTCACCCCCCGAATCCTCATAGACTGTAAGCTCTTGTGTCAACCCCTCATCCTCATAGACTGTAAGCTCTTGTGTCATCCCTTCATCCTCATAGACTGTAAGCTCTTGTGTCACCCCCTCATCCTCATAGACTGTAAGCTCTTGTGTCACTCCCTCATCCTCATAGACTGTAAGCTCTTGTGTCACCCCCTCATCCTCATAGACTGTAAGCTCTTGTATCACCACTCATCTTCATAGACTGTAAGCTCTTGTGTCACCCCCTCATCCTCATAGACTGTAAGCTCTTGTGTCACCCCCTCATCCTCATAGACTGTAAGCTCTTGTGTCACTCCCTCATCCTCATAGACTGTAAGCTCTTGTGTCACCACTCATCTTCATAGACTGTAAGCTCTTGTGTCACCCATTCATCCTCATAGACTGAAAGCTCTTGTGTCCCCCTCATCCTCATAGACTGTAAGCTCTTGTGTCACCCCCCCTGCATCCTCATAGACTGTAAGCTCTTGTGTCATCCGCTCATCCTCATAGACTGTAAGCTGTTGTGTCACCCCCTCATCCTCATAGACTGTAAGCTCTTGTGTCACCCCCCACATCCTCATAGACTGTAAGTTCTTGTGTCACCTCCTCATCCTCATAGACTGTAAGCTCTTGTGTCACCCATTCATCTTCATAGTCTGTAAGCTCTTGTGTCACCCCCCCCCCCCGCATCCTCATAGACTGTAAGCTCTTGTGTCATCCGCTCATCCTCATAGACTGTAAGCTGTTGTGTCACCCCCTCATCCTCATAGACTGTAAGCTCTTGTGTCACCCCCCGCATCCTCATATACTGTAAGCTCTTGTGACACTCCCTCATCCTCATAGACTGTAAGCTCTTGTGTCACCCCCTCATCCTCATAGACTGTAACCTCTTGTGATCAGGGCCCTCACTCCTATTGTTCCATATGACTGTTTGTACTCTGTAATGTAATATTATATTTGTATATGTCTCCTATGATTTGTAAAGCGCTATGGAATATGATGGCGCTATATTGGTAATAATGACAATCCAATATGGGGATTTGGGGACACATGACCTGCAGTTCCTGCATTGAATAGGTTGGTATTGGCGCAGGTGCATGTGAAGGTGATATGTGCAGGACTGGACATTACTGAGTTTTTGGTACATTTGCATTGGGGATCTTTTACAACACCTGCATCACGCCCATTCTGGAAGAAGCAGAGGGATAAAAATGCCCTAAATCAAAATTTTATCTATTGATAGAGTTGACTGCAATGGTGGAACAGGGAACTCTTTGCTCCTTGTTCCTCCATTTAGCTGCTTCTGTTTCAGAGCAGTACATAGCTGCTGCAGAGAAGAAGAGTGAACTGCTGTAGGGGGAACGGTAAGCATCCGAGTTGGGAAGAGGCGAGGCTACAGAAAAGGGGGCAAAACTTTGGTGGGAAAACTAACAAAGGGGGCTTAATGTGGGAGCTACTAAAAGGGAAGCATAAGCGTAATGGCCCGTCGGACAAGTCATTTACAAAACTTTTATACTTCAAATATCCCAAAGATGTAGGTGAAGTATGGTCAACTGAATCCTACACTCTGAGTGATTTCTAAATGAAGTTACCTGCCTTTAATGATGTATTAAAACACATCTACCACCAGATTACTGGTGGTAGAGTGTCCTAATTAGACTGATCGTTCGGTCTAGGGGATGGGGCAGCAAACTTTCTGGCATTTTAAAAATATTAACTATGTAAAACAGCTGGATGTGCTCAGGCCAATAACGCCCGAGCGCCTCTCGGGTTCCCTGGGCTTTAAATATATGCACGCCCCCTACTGAAGGCCTCCTCCAGCTGCCGGCTGGTGAACAAAGAGAGGCCACACACCCCGGTTCTGACGTCACCGGCAGGAACCTAATTCCCCGGCCAGGAGCAGGAGGAGGCTTGCAGCGGGAGCGGGCATGATAAATTAAAATATGCCAAAAAAAAAAAAAAACAGCCCCACCCCATCCCCTAGAAGGAACCAGCAGCCTAATTAGGACACTCTACCACTAGTAATCGCAAACAACTCATCACTAGTTTATTTCAAACTCCCTGTGACTGGAAGGTTTCAGACTAGTCCAAATCTTAGAGGAAATGCTTTTCTGACAAACGACCTGAAGCCATCAGACCTGCTGATCCCTAACAGAGAAGGCAGCTACTAACTTCTCCAGCCCAAAGCTACTGAAACTGGGCTACTGTGGGCTACTGTGAATATCCTTTGCCAGACCTTATCCAACCGGCTACCTTGGACTTGGACAGATGGGACTTCTACCTGTTGCCATTGCTCTATTGGAGTTCTGGAATAAAGGAACTGTGAGTTGATGTTCTACATCTTTTGCCTAAGTGTGATCCCTGTCTGATGCTAACATCATGGGCCTCCCCTCTACCATCCACCCAGGGATCCCTTATAAATGCATACACTGGGAGTGCCCCAAGGGAAAACTACTTCCACCGTACCGCAGCCTCTTGCAGGACCTGACTGGTGTGAACAAGGCCTGTTCCACCATGGTCAAGTCAGTGCTAGGCAGTGCTAACAGCAGGCACTCAGGTACCAGGGGAATCCAGTTGGCCCCAAGCACTTAGGTCTGGCCCCAGTGGGAGGATGTTGCATAAGGTGGGAGGACTGCAGAAAAGGGGACAAGACAAATAATTTGGGGGTTAATGAAAGATGGGCATAAATTGGGGCTACAGAAAGGGTAGCATTATACGGTGGAGCAACAGATAAGAGGCTTTATAAGGGTGGGGGACTACAAAAATGGTGTATTATGCTAAGGGGGCTACTGAAGGGTATAACATTACACTATGTCAGAGGGGAAGGCATTAGACATTGAGGGGGCACTATAAGGGATATTATTCTTTGTGTCCATTCTGGTGGGTGCAGTTACAGCATAAAGTAAATTTAAGCAACTGAGATTCATGATAGTCGGTGACCAGTCTCTTTGTATATAATCGATATATTGGAAAGCCTGCTGGTGACCTCATTCCATTGTAAAATTGGCTCTAAGTTGGGCTTCCTCTAACTATCTATTTCTTATGTGTGATCACTGCTAATAAAATAATAAAACACATTTATAGCTCTGAGTATATAGAAAAGAATAGGGGTCCACGCTACGTGTAGCCTCCAGCTGCAGAACGGCTAAGCACGCCCGGGGGAGACATACGGATTGTCAGAAAACACGTTGTGTTCTGGAAAGGAAGATGAGAGCAGTAAATACATTCAAACTCTGGGGCTTTAATATAAGTATTTTACAGATGGAAACAGAAAAAAATAAATCTAATAGTAATAAAACTGTACAATCTTTGGGGCTGTAATGCAATATTGCAGCATTTTTGGGTTCTGGCACTATAAGGCCAAATTTAGGTGGATTAGTCAGACAAATTATAAACAGGTGCATAGAAGCCAGAAAAACAGGCTGCAGGCAGAGACTAGACATTTGTTTCTATTTGTCATGGTAAAATCAATGTTCCCGAATGCAAGTGTTTAGGTAGAAATGCACCTTCATTCTGAAATTACTCTTCCTCTCATGCATTACTCTTCCTCCTATGTATTACTCTTCCTCCCATGCATTACAGCCCCCTCATAGATATTATATATAAAGCTCCCCTCATCCCCATGGATTTCTTATGTACGGCCTTATATGGGCCCCCCCAGGAGCTCTGGGCCCTATGTCTCGTGGCCGAGTATGCCCAGTGCTGGTGCCGACCCTGGGCGTGTGACACATTTCTGTCGGATTTTGCATGATAAACTTGGCACACAGCACCCACTTCAGTGCAGACATTTGTGTCACGCGAACCTCAATGCAGCCGTGCCACAAAACGGTTGTGGCACATACACTTCTTAAATACCTGTACAAGCAGTTTGCACCTAAAATAACCTGCAATGTCCCTTAGTGAATGTGCCCCATTGTGGCAAAGCTGAAGTCGGACCCTAATAGAACAGTCAAAATAATGTCAAAGTGTTGCAAAGCACCATGGGATAAAGGGATGATCATCAATGATCTACTGTAACATAATAGTTAAAATAGTTAGTACTAAGTTTACTCTTTACTGTGGTTGGCATCCAGGTTAAAATGACGCTCCCCTACGTTGTTTTCATTTACAGTTTTCCTCAGTTTCTTGCCATATTTATAACCTGCGCACGGACACATTATACAATAGACGTCTCTTAGCCAGTGTGAGACGCTGCTGCCTCGTGGTGGTGTTCTGCAAAATGTCAGCCTGGTTTATTTCCCTATTGCTGTACATCAGTTCTCAAACCAAATGACAAATCATAAGTGAACAGCGTCTTATTATCAATCTGAGCTTCATCTGAATGTTAGATATAAAAGATAGGAGAAAACAAAGCTGTTTCTAATGATGTGATATAAAAGGGCAAGATTAAACCTGCTGAAAAGCAAATAACATAGTGATGTGGGGGTCTGGGCCGGCCCCAGTGCTGGGTATACCTGGGCAGGTGCCTGGGCCCAGAGCTGCTGGGGGGCCCACATAAGGCTGTGCATAAGGAATCCATGGGGTGTGGGGCCTGTGTATAAAATAACCATGAGGGGGCTGTTTGGGATGATAAACTAGGGAATATTTTAGGGAACAGGAGACTGTTTTTGTTTTTGAATTTTTAATGCCACCACGTTAGCTCACTGCAAAGTGGCCCAGTGAGGCTCTGTCGCCCAGGGGGCCTATTGAAACCTGGAGCCAACACTGCTGGTGGCATCCTACAGGTAGCAATGGATTAGCACCCACGATTGGTCCTAGCAACAACAGCAGGTGTTACTGGTGCAGCAAAAAATTCACCAAATGTTCATCGACAATGGAGAGAGCTCAGCCCGTAACTCTATGTCACACGTCGGTATTCAACAATCCCCTAAGTGCACAGGCAAGATGACCAAACACAAAAGGACAGAAAACAGATAACATAAAGACAAGCGAAGTCTGACAGAACAGGGTCAAAACCAAGATGTCAACTAGAGAGAGGTCGAGCAAACACAGCAGAGGTCAGATACACAATATAGCAAAAGAAAAATGGACAACAAGTGTCAGAACTAGTGGAACCAGCAAGGAGTAATGGCACTGGGCAGATATATAAAGGAGTTGCGGGATGCCGCCTCCAGCACCTGACTGGATCAGTCGTCCCTCACAGGGCCGGATTAAGGTTGGTGGGGGCCCCTGGGCACAAAATCTGGTGGAGGCCCCCGACTTAGACAATCATCTTTTATTAGACATAGATGTGCATTTCTGGAATTCATTTATAAACGCATCCATAGATGCAACTCGCAGACACAGTCTAAGGCTTCTTAGAATGTGTTTACGCCCCATACTTGCAGGAAAATAGAGAGCAAGCTCTTTTTCCCGTGGACAGAATGGTACAGTGACACACGTTGTGTTCACTATACCGTTGCCGGACGCCATAGGTGTCTATGAGGACGGATATTTGGTCGCAAATTGTATGGCCGGATACACATCCCCATAGCGTACATGTGAAAGGGGTCCAAGGATGCTGTCACATGTTTGAGTTTTGAGAATATACTACTATTACAAGAATACTATAATACTGCCCCCTATGTACAAGAATATAAGTACTGTAATACTGCCCACTATGTACAAGAATATAACTAATATAATACTGCCCCCTATGTACAAGAATATAACTACTATAATACTGCCCCCTATGTACAAGAATATAACTACTATAATACTGCCCCTATGTACAAGAATATAACTACTATAATACTGCCCCCTATGTACAAGAATATAACTACTATAATACTGCCCTCTATGTACAAGAATATAACTACTATAATACTGCCCCCTATGTACAAGAATATAACTACTATAATACTACCTCCTATGTACAGGAATATAACTACTATAATACTGCCCCCTATGTACAAGGATATAACTACTATAATACAGCCCCCTATGTACAAGGATATAACTACTATAATACCGTCCCCTATGTACAAGAATATAACTACTATAATACTGCTCCCTATGTACAAGAATATAACTAGTATAATACTGCCCCCTATGTACAGGAATATAACTACTATAATACTGCCCCCTATGTACAAGAATATAACTACTATAATACTGCCCCCTATGTACGAGAATATAACTACTGTAATACTGCCCCCTATGTACAGGAATATAACTACTATAATACTGCCCCCTATGTACAAGAATATAACTACTATAATACTGCCCCCTATGTACAAGAATATAACTACTATAATACTGCCCCCTACGTACGAGAATATAACTACTATAATACTGCTCCCTATGTACAAGAATATAACTAGTATAATACTGCCCCCTATGTACAGGAATATAACTACTATAATACTGCCCCCTATGTACAAGAATATAACTACTATAATACTGCCCCCTATGTACGAGAATATAACTACTGTAATACTGCCCCCTATGTACAGGAATATAACTACTATAATACTGCCCCCTATGTACAAGAATATAACTACTATAATACTGCCCCCTATGTACGAGAATATAACTACTATAGGAATACAATATGCGTAACACAAATATCTGCACCACCACTGCAGGAGTGGTGTGTAAGATATGGCATTACACAATGGACTGCTGCAACCTGTAGCCCCGTACATTACAAAGTTCTGCCCTGTGCACTAGAACACAGCAATGTTACACCTGAGCGCTTCACATAAAGGGAATAGCAGCAGTCCTGTTTAAGAAAACATAGGTGGTCAGGCTGCAGCAGACCATTGTAAAATATGGACCTATGAGGTGCAGTAGACCTGTGTAATTTATCCACATGGCTGCTGCTCCCATGGCAGCATATTATATGCAGGAATGCTGCCGCAGGCCTAACATCTTTCCTTCCACACGACTTATGCTGCTACCTTCACAGGTGATGATCACAGGTGATGATTTGCTCCATCAGGTATAGAAGTGCATAAACAATCTCCAGGCCAACACTTGTCGATGAAGAATTCACGCTCGGCTGTGGTCGGCTCCTTGCATCACCTCTGTGATCCTAAAGATACTACAGTCACTTACACTATAGTGTCACCTGAATAACACTGTGCTCCTAAATGATATAATATATACCCCTGTCACCAACAACTAAAAATTTAAATCACAAATCCTCTAGAACTGATATAAAAATTTTAAAAACTGTAAAAATCATAGACATATTAGGCATCCCCAAATCTCAAAATGTCTGATCTATCAAAATATGATAATGGTTATTCTCGGCATTGAACCCAGTAACGCAAAATAGCGCCCAACTGTTCGAAAGCCACTTTTTTGCTATTTTGCAACATAAAAAATGTAATAACAAGTGATCAGAAGGTCATACAGTACCTGAAATGGTAGCAAAGAAAACATCAGCGCATCCCGCAAAATTTCACATCTCCACATACCAAAGTATGAAAAATTTATTTGCGCCAAAATATGGAGAAACAGAGAATTTTCTTTTTATACAGAAGTTTGTAATTTTTTAAAATGTATTAAACCACAATAAATTTGGTATCCCCGTGATCGTAGTGAGAGAAATGTGTTTTTTCACCAATTTCACAGCATTTGGAATTTTTTCCTGCTTCCAGTACACGGCATAGAATAAATACCATCACTATGAAGTGCAATATGTTACGCAGAAAACAAGTCCAAACAGAGCTCTGTACATGGAAATATAAAAAAGTAATAGATTTTTAAGTTGGGGAGTGAAAAATGGAATTAAAAAAAAAGATAAAGGGCCTTGGCGTTAAGAGGTTAATAACAATAGATCTAGTGACAACCTAATACTATCCCACAATAACAATAAAGTGCTCACTATAATATTAGTATTTGAATAATTAGTGCCCCAGTCCTCCTAATAATAATCTACTGTAGTTTTAATTGTAAATAGTGAGTCCCTCACCTGCCCCAGCAGTGCCCCCTCCCCCACCTACACTTAAAGTTTCACAGAGAAAGACAACATAAACAATCGGATAGCAGAGGTTATTTAGTACATTACCCTGCTTCTTTGAAAGCTGCTGTCACCTCTGGCCTTCTCCACACTGACGCTGTAAATCTTCCTGGGGTCCTGGGTTCTGCCATGCAACCTGCAGCCGGGCCCGCGCATCGGAGCGCAGCACATAGTAAGTGCCGACACTCCTCCACGCTACACAGGTCGCGCAATGATGTAAATAGCGCGACCTGTGTAGCTGACATACAGACCAGCCGCGGTGGATTGAATGGCCAGCCAGTCCTGCCCTGCTACGAGGGAACGATACTCTGAAGCCAGCCTACAGAGTTACAGTCACTCACAGCTGACTGTACTAGGACTGGAGCCGGCAGCCATAGGTGCGGGCCAGCGGGACATCACTGCCGCGATCGTAGCGCAGCTGTCACTCATGTGACAGTCAACTTCCTGAACTGACAGGAAGCATCGGAGCCAATGTGCAGCGCATACGGGACGCGTAACTTAATTTCTGTGTCGGCGACTCGGCAGACTTAGTCAGCTGGTGGGGGCCCCCTTGGGGGGCCAGATGGTGGGGGCCCCGGGGCTCTAGCCCCGCGAGCCCCGCCTATAATCCGGCCCTGGTCCCTCACTCCAGTAACCCTTGCTGGACAGGGATGGGCTGCAGAGAGCAGGGGTGGCTGAATCAATCAAGACACAGCAGAAACCTTAGCCACAGTTCATACACACCCAAAGCACAGAAGGGAATCAACGCCTTCTAGACCGCCTTCTGCAGACAAAAAGTATCTAACACAAAAAAATAATATCTCCCAACCTCAGACAACGTTAATAAAAGTTACGGTAATATGTTTATGTACCTTAAATCTTGCCTTTGAAAAATGCAAGGCAACCAGCAAAAAAGCAGCCTGTGATTCAGCTTTGTCAATGTAAAAGTAGAAAGTATAGGTCTTGACATAGGTCATTGAATAAAATAGAGAAAAATAAGTCCAAAATAGGCCAGGAGCATCACTAAAGGAACGGAAATCAGGGCCAATATGTAAATTCCCTCCATCATTATCCCGGGACAGGAGTAACATGAGTCACTGGATTCTTCTGGTGATTTGACAGCAAAACGTCTTCTGGTTTATTTCACTTCTGCAAATTTCTCCTATTTGGAGTTTTTGAAGCTGTAAATGTCTGAGATTTATAACTGGAGATGACTAATAACCAGGCGACAAGTACAACTTTATAAGGTACAACAACAAGATAGCATTTCACATCTGCTGCATTTAGGATTTCACAAAGTTCTAAATAAAAAGTCAAAAGTTTTTTTATTATTTCATTTGTCATAAATCATTTTTTTTATTGAAAAGGGTCGAAATTAAAAATCTAGGTATTTTTATATACAGTATTATTCGGACTATAAGGTGCACCGGATTATAAGGCGCACCATCAATAAATGCCTGCTACAATGGCTAAGTTCATATATAAGGTGCACCGGATTATAAGGCGCACCATCAATAAATGTCTACTACAACGGCTAAGTTCATATATAAGGCACACCAGATTATAAGGCGCACCTGATTATAAGGATGAATGACCAGCAGGTGGCAGACCTGTGCACAGTGCAAGGCAGCTGTTATCTGTAAGTACGGTTCATATATAAGGCGCACTGGACTCTAAGGCGCACCTTTGATTTCTGAGAAAATCAAAGGATTTTTTTGTGCGCCTTATAGTGCGAAAAATACGGTATAACAATTCCAGCTCTTCAGCAATGCTCAATTCATTAATTTTTGGAAATCTTTTATTAAAATGTGCGGCTTCCTTCTTCTCCCCTTCTTCCTGGCATCACATGATGCTGCCTGCGTAATGGATTACTGGCGCGAATAGCAGTGAGAAGGACTACATGTCCCGGGTATGCTCACATTTACAGCAGGGTCTGGGGCCCAGGGCAATAGTGCAGTTATCTCCACCCACCAATGCCAGTCTTATAAGCCCACGTAGATGCCGCTATGGCTACTACGATGGTTGTTACACCACTGGGCTTGCATCTCTCCAGATCTAAACCCTGTAGAGAAACTTTGGGGTATCCTCAAGCGGAAGGTCCACCTTATCTGTGATGCCATCATGTAGGACGAAGAGGATTCCAGTGGTTGTAACCTTCATGTCCAAGATAGTTAGAGAGTTTGTCCAGGTTCAGAAATTTTTTCTGGAAATATTGACATTTTGTTCACAATTTGACCCTTTTTTCTTAGGTGTACTTACTTTTGTTGCCAGCGGTGTAGACATTTATGGCTGTGAGTTGTGTTGAGTCATTTTGACCTAATTTACTCCTGTACATTGACCACTATTCATTTAATCACCGTTTCTTATATAATAAACCATTTCCAAAATATTTGCCCATGAAAGAAAATTCTCAAATTTCCATCCCCTAGTGAGGTTTACACAATAAAGATTATTTAAAAACCCCTTACTTTACAATTTTACTCAGTTTTATTGCTGTTTTAGCTCCTATCACTCAGTGATGGTCAGTGTAAAATTCCACAGTATGGGCGCGGACTGATTCCTCTAGTGCTATGAGATGCTGTGTGCTGACAGTGTGGTAAGATTATCAGGGCACAGGTTTATTTACACTTTCATCTGGCTTCTGAATATTCACTAGTATCTGATGCATAGAGAGATAAACATGTCAGAGATGATGAGATCCATGAGATGCATATTACACACAATGACATTGTCCCCTCATAGCCATAACATACACAGCGCTGCTATATGCCTTCCTCCCCCACCCCTGGATAAAGATCTTATCTGCCTGTATCTTGTAGCTTTACAAGATGCTGGCAGGAAGTCAGTGTGTGTGTGTGAGCTCGTCCTGGAATCCAAGGGTGGTGGCAGAGAGCAGCTCAGTGCAGTGTCAGACAGAAGAGCAAGCTGGCTGCCGACCCTATACTCAGAAGATCCAAGGTCTGGTCTAACAAAAACCAAAATTGTGTACATCAGGACTGAGACAGGTTGAATTTATATCTGTGAAATGTTGTATTTTTGTTAATAACATTGAATTAGAGAATGTGTTATATTATTATATTAGAGAATATGAATATATTTAAGAAAATTGTCTTTGTGGGAGGAATACCCCTTTAACTTGTATGATCCTGGTAGGCCTGTCAACAACGTGCTGACTGACTATCCGGGTTGACCTTATACCCTCTTTATGCTGTGAGCCATATTATATGGCTGCAGTGTCAGACTAGCCACCAGTGAACCACAGGATCCTGAGGCGCATCCGGAAACTTCAAGAAGCTCTGACGTGTGAAAAGTCGCTGGCTGCAACAAGTGAACCGAAGTGGGGACAAGAACACCCTGTGCCAGACCACTCCAATATACCTTATACATGTGGTCAGATTTATTGCTAATAATTTCCCAATGCATTTCTCTGTAGTAAATGTTATGTATTACTACTAGAGATGAGCGAGTATACTCGTCCGAGTATACTGCTCGGTCGAGTATTAGCATACTCGGACCGGCTCGTTACTCGGACGAGTATCTCGCCGGCTCGAGATCGAGCAGTAAATTAAGAAAATAAATTGAATAAAAGTATTTTTATTGTAAAAAAAAAATATTACACGTTTGCAGATGTTTTACTTGTAAGAACACATTGAAATAACACTATTCTTCACTTTCCAGGTGTTCGCGCATGTCTCCCGCTAGGTTCGGAGATGTTCGGAACATCTGGAATGTGAAGAATAGTGTTATATCAATGTGTTCTGCACTTAAATGGTCCTGTATTCACTGTTTTTAATGTTTTAATTCTATTTTTCACTTTGCAGCTGTGCGCGCGTATCTCCGAACCTATCGGGAGACACGTGCGCACACCTGCAAAGTGAAGAATAGAATTAAAACATTAAAAACAGTGAACACAGGAGCATTTAAGTGCAGAACACATTGAAAGAACACTATTCTTCACATTCCAGATGTTCGTGCACATCTCCTAACTTAGCGGGAGACACGCGCGAACACCTGCAAAGTGAAGAATAGTGTTATTTCAATGTGTTCTTACAAGTAAAACATCTGCAAACATCTGGAATTTTTTTTTTTGCACTGTTCTTTTACTGTTCAGTTTTATTAAAAAATTGCTCGGGTCTCCCATTGACTTTAATGGGGTTCGTTATTCGAGACGAGCACTCGAGCATCTGGAAAAGTTTGTCTCGAATAACGAGCACCCGAGCATTTTAGTGCTCGCTCATCTCTAATTACTACCACACTACATGTATCTCTTGTTAGATATGTTCCTGTTTATCATGTTAATTTACCAAAAATTCCAAGAAAAAAAATTCTCATATAAAACAATTGATTTCTCCTCTTGTAATACCTGTGAGCGCCTCCACATTGTGTACTCCAGAATCTTACTTACTATTACGCAGTTTTATACTAATTTAATTCCATGGAATGGACCCAATATGAAAGCGATTCTTCTATAACAATCAGCTACAGTCAGCAGGTTATTTAATTTCAGATAGACGGAATATTTCCCCCAGAGGCCATTATCATAAGCAGTTAGAACAGGCTATAAAACAATTTGGATATCTCCTCCGTGCAGTTTCACTCTATTATGTAGGAGTAGATTAAAAATATATTTTGGTCCCTGGGAAGAATGGCCTATTAGTGTATTAGTGAGATTTTATTTTTTTTTACCTAAAAAGGGTTTTTACAAAAAAGAACCATGTTATCTACAGCTGTAATTGTGGAATACAGATTTGTGTCTGTAATTTTATATAGAGGTATCAGATAGTAATGCAAACCTATAGGTACTGCTGGGACCCCCATTGTTTGCAAAAATAGGGTCGCTTGTAAGTGGATTGATTGCTCTGTTGACAAGTGCAAGTCTGTAAGTCTTCAAATACTTTTAAAGGAAACCTACCACCACGGATCTACCTATTAAGGTAGATCCGGTGGCAGGTTCCTCTAATGTAGAGTAGTATAGCCCTTTTGAGGGCTAATTCCTTCATGGCTGAAAACTTTTATAAATTTGAATTCCTCCAATATTCATATTTTCGAAAGAGGCTACAGGGGCGTGGAGTAGCCGGAGCTGAGGCTACACAGCGCGGCTAATCCATGTCTCAGTTGCCTCTTGCGTTCCGCCTACAAATACATCTTCAGCACGCAGCTCCAGGTAGTCTCGTCTGCGAAGGTGGTTTCTGCGCATGCGCATAACACAGGCTGCGGGCTGCGCAGTCTCGGCTCTGATAGCGGAGCTACTGTGCCTGCACAGAACCCAGCTTCGGAGACGAGTACGTGCAGCTAAGAGCAGCTGAAGATGTATTGGTAGGCGGAAAGCAAGAGGTTTTTGCGGCTACTCCACGCCCCAGTAGCCTCTTTAGAAAATTTGAATATTGGGGGAATTAAAATTTATAAAAGTTATCGGCCGTGAAAGAGTTAGCCCTAAAAAGGGCTATATTACTATACATTAGAGGAACCTTAATAGGTAGATCCGTGGTGGTAATTACCTTTAAGTGAGGTGCTTCTTCCTGAAGAGCCATCAGCTCTCTGCATTAAGCTATTCCGTGGTCCAACCACCCTCTGAGTGACAGCTGTAGCAGGCTCCTGGTTGGACAAAGAGGGGCGGTGCTGTGTGTAGAGAGCAAAAAACTCTTCAAGATGGAGCTCCTTATGGCTTGTAGAGCTGCAACCTTTTTATTTAAAGGACACCTGTCATCAGGTTTGTGTCACTAGTCCTGTCACCACTAGCTGTTGCAGCAGCTCACAAGGATCCCATCCCAGCCTTTATCTAGTTATTTCATACATTAATCATTGCTAAATCATCTATTCTTTATCATGTAAATGAGGTTGGTCACATGGTCAGAGGCAGTGATGTCACCCCTGTCCCCCTCCCCTCTCCTCCCTCTGCTCATGTCTGTGTGTAATGTATAGTAAAGCATTGCTAGTGTGTGTGCTGTATCTGCTGACATGCTGCATCCTCCTAATACACAGAGACACAGACGTATCACACACATGCATGCACACACACATGCACACACAGGGTGCAGGGGGCATGGCCACCAGGAAGCACATGGAGCAGCCATTACATGGAGCAGCTGTCAGTCAAACACTGGGGGTGTGGCTGTACCTCCCACTCATGAATAAGCTGGACAGCATGAATATGCTAATGACTCATTGGACATTACACAGGTCATTTGCATACAGCTTTAGGACCTCATTGCTTAAGTTTACAGGCATGTAGAGGGACAATGAAGGGATAGAGGCAATGCTTTCTAGCATTTCTGGCAGTTTATGAAAATATATTTAGTTTAGGGGGGTTATTTTGCATGACGGGTTCTCTTTAATTTATTTGGTCATACTGCTACGAACAGAACACACAGGTATTCTTTTGTAATGGCCCACAGGATGGGTCATTACTAACAAATTAGTTCTAGATGGTTTCCTGGCTAGCTAATGGAGTGCGGCCTTCTCTATTGTGCTAATCCTAAGTGGCAATTCTCCGGTTTGAAGTGTACCCCGTGACCCCCGGGAACTTCTGGTCCGGCACCAGAAATAATGGTGCGATGCATGAGCCAGAGCAAAATAAGTTTTGTGATATTATAACCATTAAAAAGATTTTAGTCAATTTTACTGGTTCACCACTGATGGTAATGACAGAACATTACACTGTATGCTGATTTTTGATTGGTTTATTCAATAAAGCTTTAATATAACAGTTTTTACAAAAAAAAAATACAACTTTGTGTTCTGTACATTGAGCTTTATGTAAAGTATTTGCAGTTTGTAATAATCTTACAATGATCGGCTATCACACCTTATATAGATAATGGATATGGCTTCTTCTAGATAAGTTTCAATATAATTTGGAGTCACTAAATGATTCTGTAACTATCCTACTTGACCAATGTCATGACATTCCGGCTGTCTCTTTGATAGAAGTTATAGTCAGTGGTGGTTATTATTACCTAATGGGGTTGTGTAGGATTAGAACAATATGGCTGCTTTTCTCTAAAAATAGCGCCATAACTATCCGCAGGATGTGTGTGGTACTGCAACTGCTGAAATCACTTTAACGGTGCCAAACTGGATCATGTGTCTGTTTCTAGAAGAAAGAAGCCAGTTTGTTCTTATTTTGGAGAGATTCTTTCATATATATTTGAGGTATGTGATTTACCACATGAAAGATAAGTTCTTTGGCGCAAAAGCATGAGTAGGATGGATAAGAGTGAAGATATCACACGAAAAACTTATGGTCGATGCTTCCATAAAATCAGACTAGTTGAGTTGTGTTTCCATAACTAGTTTGTAGCTAATCATGTCGGGCTGGGGTAGACTAGGGAAGAGGAGATTCTCTAATGAAGCCTGGTTGTCAACAGATTAGGCGGTGAATCGTTACTACTATATGATGAGGTGTCCTTCAAAGAGGAAACCCTCACGAGGACTACATGTCAGCTGGTCCATTTCTTCTGGGATTTACTGGGCCTCCATCATTATTTTCTGTGCCTTATATCACATGGGTGTAGCTTTGCAGGACATATATTTCGCTTTCAGTCCTAGTTGTGCATCTAAATATCCTCGGCATGGAAATTTGACTTCTTGATCACCCTTCTAGCTCCCAGGACACCACCATTAGTTATGATCTTGACAAGCAGCCAAGTATGGGAGCTCTGGTCCTAGAGGAGATAACATTTCACATAGAACCTTAAGTTGTTTGAACATAATGGGGCACATTTACTTACCAGGTCCAGTCGCGATCCAGCGGAGCGTTCTCCGTTGCTGATTCGGGTTTGGCGGGATTCACTAAGGTCCGTGCGCCCGATATCCACCAGGTGTCGCTGCTGCGCCAAGGTCCGCCGGTGTTCACCTTCTTCGTTCCGGTGCATGTAAGTACTGATCTTGCAACACAAATTCTTTTTTAAATTCCGCTGCTTTTCTGAAACCGTCAGGTTGTCCGATGGCCACGCCCCCCAATTTCTGCCACGTGAAAGCCGGCGCCGATGCGCCAAAATCCCGGGGCAATTCCATGCAAATCTGAATTTGACAAAACCGACGAAAGTGCGCGATTCAAACCCTTAGAAAATGACCCCCATTGTGATCTCTCCTGCTACTGTCTTCATGGAACCCTAGTCTCATGCTTGTCCTAGATAAAGAACCTGTAGCGAGTGGTTGTATACTTACAAATTTACTACAGCTTATGGTATAGGAATTAGCAACATTAAAAGAGGCTTCCCCATCCCAGAAATGCACAGGACTTCAGGAGATCTTGTTAGTGATGTCTCTGGATACAGAACCATCAATTACAGGAAAGGGGCTTTCTGAGGAAGAGAGAGCTGGACTTCAGTGTTAAACTCTCCGCCTCCTTGATTTACAACCTATACAACCAGTTTATATCTCACTTCAAAGTAGATTTCCTGGATGATGCCACCACACTGGGTCATGACAGAAACACGATATGGAAGGTGTTTGGTTGGTTGGCAACATACTGGTAGTGGCTTGTTAGGTCAAATACTGCTGACAGGTTCCCTTTAATGAGGAGAATCTTTTATAAACAGCCACCTCTCTATGAGCTCATGCTTCAGGACCCATATCTATTTAACATTTAGTATGTCAACAGCATGGAAAAAACATTTTAAGCTGCCCATGGACATGAGAAGAAGTGCAGTCTCCATCATGAAGAATCAGGATCATACAAGATACACCAGGACCAGAGTTATGGTGATCATGAAGCAGGCCATAGGATTCTCACATCATACACACCCCAGCCCTGCCACGAGTGTCCTTTCACACTTTTGGAGGCATGGGGACATGTAGCTTATCCACCATAGATGATGACCTTATAGAGTGGTTTCTCCTTGAAATGTGTAGGACATAAGCAATGGTCTAACTCAGTGAAGAACATAAAAGCACCGTAGAACAGAAGACAAAGTGGTGAGCTTGGATTTACTTGCACCATCCAAAAGATAAGGTCTCTCAAAAGAGAAGGGTCAACATGGTGAGCTAAGGCAGCGAATAGGCCAGGAGGAACATTGACACTTTTATTTATTCTTCTATGGTTTTTTAGGATCAATAGATAGTCTTTCCCCAAGTTTTCGAATAAGTTCTGCAAGGTCCTCTGTGTTGTGAGTCTTCTCTTCGAGGAGCTCGTAGCGAAGACTTGAAATATCTTGTTTTATTTCCTTCAGTTCGCCTGTAAAGAATAAGGGAAATATTTTTTTTTTTGTTTTACATATACAAAAGAAAAGGTTATTTCATACAACACAGATTGTATGATGAACATTCTAGCTCTTGAAGTAGAGCATCCATGGATCAGATTTGTTTTCCCACCAAATTCTACAGATGGTCAATATAATTCAGAGGAACATCTGAGTTATTTGGAGACCATTCTCCACCATTAACTCTTTGTCATGTTCCTCAAATCAGACAACTGTCATCATTGGGCACCACTAGGTAGGTACTTGGACTGTACGTTTAGGTTGATGGTTCATATCATAACTAGAGCTTGATGCTCGTTCGAGTATTAGCGTACACGAAACGGCTCGTTGCTCGGGCGAGTATTTCGCCCGCTCGAGAACTGCTCGAGTCAATGCAAATTGTCTTCTGATAAGTTAGCAGATGAAGAACACATTGCAGATGTTTCCGTACATCTGCTAACTCATCAGAAGACACGAGTGCAGAACGGCAGATTCTTCATACATATTGTTCTTCACATACTATTGCGGAGAACACCGTTCTGCACTTGTGTCTTCTGATAAGTTAGCAGATGTACTGAAACATCGGCAATGTGTTCTTCAGTGAAGAACACATTGCAGATGTTTCCATACATCTGCTAAATTATCAGAAGACATTATTTCTCAATAAAATCACACATTGAAAAATGCTCAAGTCTCCCATTGACTTCAATGGGGCTCGGTATTCGAAACGAGCACTCGAGCATCGGCAAAAGTTTGTCTCGAATAACGAGCACTCGAGCATTTTAGTGCTCGCTCATCTCTAATCATAACAACATCCACATGATGAAAGGGGTTTTCCCATAAAAGAAAGTTCTCAAATGGTGGTGTAGGAATTACACGGTATCCCCTTCACTAGTAGCTGTAGGAACTTGTTTTGTCCGACTTCTTCTTGTTATATGTGATTCTTAAATTAACTAGTAAAATGAGATGATGTTTTTATGGTGATTTTGACTCCTATTGTTTTCTTGGGAATAAACATGCACATGATTACAGAACCCAACGCTTCCCCTCATATGGAGGAAAGATTCTTTTGGCCCGCTAAGGCCTGGGTACAATTACACCCTCTGCACCCCCCAACCTGTGTCTAGTAATTTAGACGTCTCACCTTCATTGACTTCATCACTCTCCTTGTCAACCTGAGCTTTGAGAACATATCGTTTGATAAGACGCTTCATTATTTTCTGCAAGATAGAAAGAATCAACACAATTTTAATGCAGATCCCAGTAACAGATTGATCATCAAAGATTTGTTCAAAAAGTTTCGGTTCGGGTCCAAGACAATCAAAATTTCAACTTATGTTGCTCCCATTATCCTGGAAATTGGGAAATAAACCCCTCTAGTTCTCTAAAGCTCAGACCTTTCATGAAAAACTCTTACACTTTTTACTCATATATACATAAATCATATATACTAGACAAATTTTTTATGATTTTTTAAATTTTCTCTTGCCCCCCCCTTCCTGCCTAAACTCTGGGATTACAGGAAGTATTTAATTTTTTTATAAGATCAGAACTGAATCCCAGAACCCACTGCGACCCATGATCCCACCCCAATGCAAATCGATGCTCACTACGATCTCCGAGCCAGAGTAAAGTAATTATACACTTTATACAATTTATACACTTTCATCTGGCTTCCGACATTGTACTCATACACTGACGCATAGAAAGAGAGATTTGGCCGATCATAGATGCATGAGATGCCTATTACACAGAGGCTGACAGAGGCTGGCAGACAGAGTTTGACAGACTTTTACACTGTCAGCTCTGCTACATCTCTGTTCTCACAGATATCTGCCTGCATCCCCCTTCCCCTGGATCAATTATCTGCCTGGAGTTTTTAGTTTCAGCTTCTCTTTCCTCACCATGTGCTGGCAGAAAGCGAATGAGAGTATGTGTCAGTGTGAACTCCATGTAGGGAGGCGGGGCTACAGACACAGAGCAGAAAGAGACAGAAATCTCAGCAGCACAGTGTCACACAGCAATCCAAGATGGCAGCCACCAGACCCTAAGTCATAAGTTACAGGGTCGTGTCTAGGGGCAACTGAAATCGTGTACACCAGGACTAATAGAGACAGGTTGAAATTATATCTGTGAAATGCTGTATTTTTGTTAATAACAGTGAATTTGA
Source organism: Engystomops pustulosus (assembly GCF_040894005.1). Classification (NCBI taxonomy): domain Eukaryota; kingdom Metazoa; phylum Chordata; class Amphibia; order Anura; family Leptodactylidae; genus Engystomops; species Engystomops pustulosus. Next base: position 32,441,103 of record NC_092412.1, read on the forward strand.
GAATATGTTATTTTGTGTATTTAATCTACCATCTACCACCAGGATCAAGGATAATAAACAAAGTACAAAGTACATGCAGGTGTTATTTTGTTATCCTGGGTATCTTTAAGAAATTTGCATTTGTGGGAATACCTTTTTAAAACAAAATGGAGGTGGAATTTACAGACTGTCATTTTTTTAGACCAAATTTTTTTGGACAAAAATTAGTCACAATGTATGAAATGACGAAAAACTCCACAAAGTTTGATACCCAATTTCTTCCAAGTATTCCGATACCCCATATGTGTTGGTAAAATGGAGACGGCGGGCATAGAAGGGAAGGAGGCGCCGTTCAGAGCAGATTTGAATTAGCAAATATATGGGGGTTTTTGTAATTTGGGTATATGGAGGATTTTTTTGTTGCGGTATGAGATCCACTTTTCAGGTACATCATTTAGGGGGATTCAATAGCTAACAATGAGATTTTATTAACTCTATCTTGGTGGTGTTTAAGGGTTTGTTTTTTGTGAGACAAGCTATACTTTTTATTAATATCATGTTGGGGTAAATGTTACTTTTTGATCACTTTTTATCCTGTCTTTATGAGGTCAGTTAATGAAAATATCAAGTTTTTTTTCTTTTTTTTACGGCGTTTAGTGACAATTTTATTGTATGGGTTGTGACTTTTATTCTTTTTTTAAATATTTTTTTAAAATTTGCACTTTTTGATTTTTAAACTTCTTTTTGACTTCTTTATTTTGTCCCAGAGTGGGACATGAACAAGAAATCATTTGATCACTTGTTCAGTGTGATGTTATACAATACAAATGTATTGCAGCAATACTATGCATTCTACATAGGCTGAAATCAGATCGCACTTTTAGCACAATCCACAAACAGGCTTCTATGAAGGCAGCCCTGGGGTTCTTCATTGGACCTTTAGGCTGCCATAGCAATGTGCCTTGCACGGAGGCGCCCCATCATCCTTATAATGCCCAGTAGACACCACGGTCATGGTTAACCTTAGGGTTAAACATCCGGGATCCCGATAGTCGTGAACTCAGCTGTTACTGTGGGAACCGGGCTCTCACATGCTACTGGGATCCCGTGGTGATCACAAAAGCTCAGCTTCTGAACCTGAACGATCACCGTGACTTAACTGTACATTACACTGCGGCAAGTACCCGCACTTTATGACGTACAGTTACGTGAGGGTGCGGGAAGGGGATACTGGTATGTGCCTCCTCTGTCAGGATCTGCTCTTCTTTTAGCTTCTTATGCCCTTATTTTAAAAACTTTCAAAAGCATGCAAATGAGCCTAAGGGGCTCCCGGCTCCATTAACATCTATGGAGCCTGGAGCACCTCAGGCTCATTTGCAGGCCTTCTTTTGTAAAACAAGAGTATAACAAGTTAAAAGAAGAACATATCCTGTCAGAGGGGGCACACACCAGCATGTAAGTGTGCTTGGTTTACAATCCTTTATCCTGGTGGTAGATTACATAAAAATAAAAAAGGACATGCTCTCATCGGACAGACCATGTTTCTAACCTTGTAGTAGGACAGATAACAGAGATATATTGAGACATCATGCTGCCTTTCTGATGGATCTCTCTAAAGGAAAGACCCAGACCCAGACCCAGTGAGTGAGAGAAGAAGCATCTACAGGAGCTCCATTTTTCATGAAAATCATTTTTAACACCAGTATAGGTATAAACAAATATGCCCCCAAAATTAGGGCAGCATGGTGGCTCAGTGGTTAGCATTACAGCCTTGCAGCACTGGGGACGTGGGATCAAGTCAACATCTGCAAAGAGTTTGTATGTTCTCTCTTTGTTTGTGTGGGTTTCCTCCGGGTCCACCGGTTTCCCCCCACACTCCAAAACATACTGGTAGGTTGATTAGATTGTGAGTCCCATTGGGGACAGGGACTGATTAGTCAAGCTCTGTGCAGCGCTGCGTAATCTGTGTACGCTATATAAATAAAGAATTATTTTATCATTATTAGTAGTACAAAGCAGGATAGAACCAAAATAATCACCTGATATCTTGTGGGGGGATGACTTATGTTGTTTAAGTTGCCGTCTTCAGAACTTCTTATACTCGAGTGCTTACTGTGACCAAGCTGCCATTCAATGAAAGACACATTAATATTAGTATTATAGATGTGACTTTGCATCCTGTAAATCATAAATTACAGATTACATAAAACACTGGAGGGGTAGGGATAGTAGTGCAGAGGTAGCAGGGCTTGGAGCAAGAGAGATTAACTATCTGCCTAAATATCACCATGATGAATACTGGGTCATCTATATAAAATTTGAAGGAGTCCAGCTCACCTCACGCCAAACAGGAGAATCCAATGAAGCACGGACTGCCCCACTGCAAGGGCTGCAACAGGTTAACAGACGTAGGAAAAAAGGATTCCGTGTCCAGCTTCATCCAAGATAATCCACACTTTTATTAGGGCATAATTGTTAAAATTCCAGAGTGTTACATGGCCAACATGTTTCAAGCGGGCAGACCGCTCTTAATCATGGCTAGATTAAGAGCGGTCTGCCCGCTTGAAACATGTTGGCCATGTAACACTCTGGAATTTTAACAATTATGCCCTAATAAAAGTGTGGATTATCTTGGATGAAGCTGGACACGGAATCCTTTTTTCCTACGTCTGTTAACCTGGGTCATCTATATACAGGGTGAAACAAAAAGGTCGGGATGATGGAATATTATCTTAACATAATATTACGGAAAACTAAAAATATACTGTACATGTCAAAGATTTTTCAAAAATCTATCCAATAATACCAAAACAAAGGGACAGCATTCTGTTAAGGACAGGAAGTGAACAGGGAGAGGACTTCCTGTCTGCTCAGGCTGAGTTCTTAAGAGAGCTGTCAATCAAAAGAAGGAGGTGTGGTTCACTGGCTGCCTGGAGATAACATGACTCTTCCCTTCAGAATTGACTCTTTGTCTGATCATATGCATTTCACAAAAATGGCTGTAATTAAGGTACACTTGCTCAGTGGCAGATCATTTTAGGTCATATTTAACCCTGGTGTGAAGGGCTAAAATTCTGGTCATCTTTAATCAATATCTGATATTTTCCTGGGGAATATAAATCTGCAGTAAAAAATGGGGATTCCCATGTAAGATTTTAAAGTTGTCCCCTCCCCCAGGCAAATTTAGTATTATTTGATAGATCTTTGAAAAATATTTGACGTGTATATTTTTAATTTTTCGCTCTAATGTGTATTTCGTGAAATATTCCACCATTCTGACCTTTTTGTTAGACCCTATACTTAATAGAACTGCAATTGTAATTCTCCAGTTTTACCACTGGATGGCAGCAGCACACCATCGATGATTCTTACACCCGTCTACTACATAGGACGCATTGATAAATGACAGGGAGGAACATTATTAATTTATACAATCACTTTGCCGTCTGCATAATAATATTAGCAGTCATTACTGTCAGTGATATTATCAAGTTCTCTGCTACTGGAGATGACAATGAATCTCATCTGTAATACATACATATTAAATAACTATAATTGCTCACTCCTTATAGATTATTAGGTACCTATGAATCATAATAAATTATAATACGTATGCTTTCATCTCCAGTATAGCTTCTCTTGGTGTTTCCCATTTCTCTGTATAGGACAAAGGTGTCTGACGGCCGGGGCTCAGACCTGCGGGAGCCTGGACTTATGATATCAATTTGATAACATACAATATAATGTCCGAACATTTTGGCAAAAAATGTTGACATATGGAACATAACATATGAGGGGGCAGTTTTATCCAGGCCCAGTATCCTTAGGAGGCCAATGGAGTGATAAGTGATACATTATAGACATAACTTCTAGTTATGTCACTGCTTGACGTGCAGATCTCAGGATCTATAGGATCTATTTTCCGGTATCAGACTGTATAAATTCATGTAAGCAGTAGTGGATTATAATATAGGGGGTTTGGGTGGTAGTCCGGGGCCCAAACCTTTTAAGGGGCCCATGGCCACCCAAACCACCCACCAAATTTTATACTGAGACAGACCTTCACCCATGAAATCCTTGTACAGATCTGCTCCTGCTCTCAATACACATGTAAACAAGAGCCATTTCAGGACCTTTGAAGGTTCTCCAAAGGTCCTAAAAGCAGGCAGAAGGGACACATCCTCCATTCCTCAGAAGCTGATTCTAGTCCCATATTATATGGAAGTGATTCCAGACTTGTAGGGGCTATAATATTCATACAGTCCAGGATCCAGGGCATGTTAGTTTCCACAATCGCCTAGTTTTCCCTGCACAAGTGACAGAACAGCAGACGTATCAGTAGATATTTGTTGCTCAATACTTGTATGACCACTGGGTGGGAGTCACAGATCACATTATACATGTACTAGAGGAAGCAATGACCTCACACTATACTGCATTCAGACCAGGCCATGGCACTGGAAATACGTTTTGCACCTTTGATAATCCGTTTAAGACATAGGCATTTGCGATGCAGTTTGCCTGTGAAGTGTAAGGGGGCGCCACAATCATGAGTTGTGTCACGTTCATCATGAATCTGACACCCCTGCACTATTCTGACAGAGTGCACCAACTTAATTTTTGGTGCACCTTTGAAGGAAACCTACAATGAGGAATCTGATAGTAGAATCCTCCTGCCTCTGCTCTAATCTGTAATTTGATAATCCCGAAACTTGTTAAAAACGTTATTTTAGTAATATGTAAATAAACTTCAGAGGCTACTGGGGCGTGGAGTAGCGGAGTAGCCTGAGGTCACAGTGCCAGTGACTCCCTACCCTGTATAATACCGCCTGACACCCCACCCTCTACCTGTGTACCTCTACCTAAAAACACCCCTCTTAATGGCCCCATATAACATAAAGCCCCTTTCCCATATGCCACCCCCACTATATAAAATACCCCCTGCCTATGACCCCCTACCCTGTATAATACCCCCTGCCTGTGACCCCCTACCCTGTATAATACTACCTACTTGTGGCCCCTACCCTGTATAATACTACCTGCATGTGACCCCCTACCCTGTATAATACCCCCTGCCTGTGACCCCCTACCCTGTATAATACCCCCTGCCTGTGACCCCCTACCCTGTATAATACTACCTGCATGTGGCCCCCTACCCTGTATAATACTACCTACTTGTGGCCCCTACCCTGTATAATACTACCTGCATGTGACCCCCTACACTGTATAATACCCCCTGCCTGTGACCCCCTACCCTGTATAATACTACCTGCATGTGGCCCCCTACCCTGTATAATACTACCTACTTGTGGCCCCTACCCTGTATAATACTACCTGCATGTGACCCCCTACACTGTATAATACCCCCTGCCTGTGACCCCCTACCCTGTATAATACTACCTGCCTTGCCCCTACCCTGTATAATACTACCTGCATGTGACCCCTACCCTGTATAATACTACCTGCCTTGCCCCTACCCTGTATAATACCACCTGCATGTGACCCCCTACCCTGTATAATACTACCTGCATGTGACCCCCCTACCCTGTATAATACCACCTGCATGTGACCCCCCTACCCTGTATAATACCACCTGCATGTGACCCCTACCCTGTATAATACTACCTACTTGTGGCCCCTTACCCTGTATAATACTACCTGCATGTGGCCCCCTACCCAGTATAATACCACCTGCATGTGACCACCCTACCCTGTATAATACCACCTGCATGTGACCCCCCTACCCTGTATAATACCACCTGCATGTGGCCCCCTAACCTGTATAATACCCCATGCCTGTGACCCCCTACCTGTATAATACCACCTGCATGTGGCCCCCTACCCTGTAAAATACCCCATGCCTGTGATCCCCTACCCTGTATAATACCACCTGCATGTGGCCCCCTACCCTGTATAATACTACCTGCATGGGGCCCCCTACCCTGTATAATACTACCTGTCTGTGACCCCATACCCTGTATAATACCCCCTGCCTATGACCCCCTACCCTGTATAATACCACCTGCATGTAACCCCCAACCCTGTATAATACCACCTGCATGTGGCCCCCTACCCTGTATAATACTACCTGCATGGGGCCCCCTACCCTGTATAATACTACCTGTCTGTGACCCCCTACCCTGTATAATACCCCCTGCCTGTGACCCCCTACCCTATATAATACCCCCTGCCTATGACCCCCTACCCTGTATAATACCACCTGCATGTAACCCCCAACCCTGTATAATACCCCCTGCAAGTGACCACCTACCCTATATAATACCCCCTGCCTATGACCCAATACCCTGTATAATACCCCCTGCATGTGACCCTGTATTCTGTATAATACCCCCTGCCTGTGACCCCCTACCCTGTATAATACCACCTGCATGTGGCCCCCTACCCTGTATAATACCACCTGCATGTGGCCCCTACCCTGTATAATACTACCTGCATGTTACCCCCTACACTGTATAATACCCCCTGCCTGTGACCCCCTTCCCTGTATAATACCCCATGCCTGTGATCCCCTACCCTGTATAATACTACCTGCATGTGACCCCCTACCCTGTATAATACCACCTACCGTATCTGTGCTGAAAGATATGACCAACCACATGCCCAGGACAGCAAGACAGAAACCAGAACATCCAGAACTCCACTGATTCTCCAGTGAGAATAACAGAGGAACGACGAATGATAGGAAAAGATTCTCCCAAAGTCCTGAATTGTAATTTCATGGTAAAGAATTTAATAAAATAGAGATGTCAGGGGAGTCCTGAAAATTTGGGTTGGGAATGGATTTGTGGCCTGTACGAACGGATCTCTACTACCTATACCAGACACAGCTCTTCACCGCGTGTGTTCCCATCCGCCATTCCCCTGAAGATATTTATGAGTGACAGATTTTCCCGCACCTTATTCCCACTGTTGTATTTACAGAGATTGCGCCAAATTACACACAATCCTCCTAAATCCTCCTAATGCAGCGCCGGTTATGAAGCCTCACAATACAGACGGCGCCTCCTTTGTTGTTTCATTTGCCTCATTATATTAGGCCTCTTTTCACGCGTCGCTAGCGATTTATCCTAATCAGCTCTCCGGCAGCTGTCACATACAAGTGGCGCTAATAATCCCGCCGCCAGCTGAATACCTATGTGCGCCGCTCTCTCATCTCCCATGCAGAAAGCAATTTGTTCTCAGCATCAGAGAGGCCGTAAGTAGTTAAATATTTACACGGCCCGTGATTGTGCTGCGGGCTCTTTGTGTAGCCACAATACTCATTTATTCATACACTGGTTTTATATGACCACCATGGCATCTTCATGTCTTTCCTTTGTTGCCTCAGGTTATTTCTGACTGATTCTAAGAAGAAGGAAAACAAACCGAAAACTTAAAGGGATCCTGTCGCCATATTTGACCTCATAAAACGACTAGTCGCCTCAGGCAGGGTAAGAAATGTCATTTCTATAATCCCTACTTTCGTGTGAAATCTCATCCGTTTACCTATAAAAAAATCTCCTCAAAGTCATGTGAAAATGAGCAGAGAAGAGTCATATTATAGACAAAAATCTCTGTAGTAGTTCTGTGAGAGATACAGGGGGAGATTTATCATACGCTCGTACGCCGCCCCTCTGGCGCCACCAGATATATCAAGAGGCTTAGGGTGAAGACACACGTGGCGTTTTTGGGCTGTTTTTGGGCCGTTTTTACTAAGTGCGTTTTCAGATCGTTAAAAACGCATGCGTTAAAAAACGCATCAGTTTTTTAAAAACGCATCAGTTTTTTGAAAACGCATGCGTTTTTGTCCATTTTTCCGAAATTGCGCAATGAAAAACGGGCAAAAACGCATGCGTTTTCAAAAAAACCGGATGCGTTTTTTAACGCATGCGTTTTTTAACGATCTGAAAACGCACTTAGTAAAAACGGCCCAAAAACGCCATGTGTGTCTTCACCCTTAGGCCGGTCGACATAACGATGCCAGACGCTAGTGAACATGGCATGGCATAGGAAGTCCGCAGTAACGCCCTGTGCTGGCCCAGTCTGCCGCCGCCCGCGTCCCCTTAATTCTCTTTCCACACCGACTTGGCATGGAGATGACTTGAAGTGGAAAATAATCACAATTACTGGTATTTCGCAAATAATTGAGATTGTTTCGGGGCTTCAAAGCCAGTTTCCTGGCGTAAAAGCCCTAATAAATGTCCCCCAAGTACAAAAGAAACGGGAATTGAATCATTATCCAGCACTTCTCCAGCGATGCCTGTATCTCCAGTTTTGTACTTTACAGAATCACAAGCCAGATGCAATCTTAAAGAGGAGATTTATTGTTTCTAGGTACTATAGAACTGAAAATAGGGGTAAAATATGACTCGTCTCTGCTCATTTCCGCATGACGATGGAGGATTTTCTTTTTTTTTTTTTTTTTTTATAGCTAGACACATAGGGGCAGATTTATCAAGTGTCTGAAAGTCAGAATATTTCTAGTTGCCCATGGCAACCAATCACAGCTCCCCTTTAAAATATTCGTGAGCACTGATAAAATGAAAGCTGAGCTGTGATTGGTTGCCATGGGCAACTGGAAATATTCTGACTTTCAGACACTTGATAAATCTGCCCCATAGAGTTTTAAATAAAAGAGGGAATTCTAGAAAGGACATTTCATACCCAACCTTAGGGAACTGGTTGTCTAAAAGGGTTAAATCTGGTGACTTAAATGGGGAGGTATAAGATATGCAACCATAAGGCTGCTTTCTTCCACACACAGCTACCACACCTACTTGAGTATATCAATATCAGACATAACCGACAGATAAGACAACAAGAAATTGGTAATAGCTTTTTTTAATGGGGGGGGGGGGGGGGAGCATATCCGGATGGCAATTGAATAAGAAAGTGTTCCAGTACATTTAGTAATTAGCAGCAGTGATGATGAACCGTTATGTTGGGATATCATTGTAGTTGATTTGACCCTGGTTCAGAAGGCAGGGTGCGGCCACCCCACACCCACGTATTGGTGACATCCATAATGGCCAGCATATTAGCGTTATTCCCTATCCACAGTATAGGGAATAACAATCTGATAGGGATTGTGAATAATAACAATCTTTGTACAGTGCTACAGAATATGTTGGTGCCATCTTATTAAGATAAGTTGACTATATTACCATAATTTAAAAAAAAAGGTGATGAATAAACCTAAAAGCTAACCATTGCTGCAAGCTAGAAAGCGCTCCCCATTCACACAATCAGGGAGATTTATCATAAGTCTTTTAGAGCAGAACCAATCAGAGCTCAGCTTTCATTTCCCCACAGCTGATTGGTTTCCATGGGCAACTAGAACAGTTTTACCTCAGAAACTTGACGATAAATCTCCCCCAATGACTATAATTAAACAGGGGAGCAATGTAGAGCATAGGTTGAAAAAAAAACTCAAAATCATGATGGGAAGAAATATGAAAGGACGCCTATGGACTACTATTAAATAAGACTATGTGCAACGTTTATCAATTGTGGCGAAGGGTCTTTGTTTTTGGCGCACTAATTGTGCTTTAATTTACACTGTGATGTTAGATTGCGGGGTTAATGAATTTGCATACGACCAAAAATGGTCTAACCTAACTCTGCATTTATAAAGATGAAATAGAGCTCCATATACCAGCTTTGTGTAGGTCTAAGTGTGCGCCAAAAATTGCACCAAAAATGTGTCGGAAAACTAGAAGCGCAGGAAAAGCGTCATATTCCCAAGCGCCACTCAAATGGTGCGCCCAAAAAAGAAAAATATGTGAGTGTCGGAAAAGCACCAATATTGTGACTCCGACACTTCATAAATAAGGCTCAAACGGCGCAAAAAGGGGGGGGGGGACGACAGGCTTCTGTCGGAAAGTGAATAATGAATGCCCCCCCCCCCCCAAAGTCTTATACTGTGATGCTAATATCCAATATCCATATTGATCGGAGCTGCTCCTGATTGGGCATCTTGGCGTCTGTTGTAAAAAAAAAAAATAACCTTTCACTGTGCTATAAATTGTATTTATTCAATACCCTCATTCCCAGGGATAGAGAAGCTGCATACCCACCCACATCTGTATACATCACATCTCAGGTCATAATTCACACTATGCAGCTATTAGAACAGTCAATAGACTCATCTATGGGAAATCATTGTAGGAATTGTCAAATATCCTGACATTGACATCACTGACTTACAGGCCAGGAGGTACTGTAAGGGCGGACACATTCAATGTCAATTATAAGTCTGTTACGCTAAGGCTCACATCATGTTTTTTTCCCTATGTTGTGAGGTTACGTGGTGATGTGAACCTAGCCAAATTACAATGTATGATGTTTGTTATATTACTACTATATATTATGGTGTTATACAATGATTCAGTGTAATCCGGCAGTGTTACTGACTATAAATGTGCTGTGAGCAGTAAGTAGTCATTGTATTTCTGCTGCCTCTTTTCAAAGTTGTCTGCTGTCAGTGCAACATCCTACACCGGGGACTGACCTTGGGGTTTGGGGGCAGCTGGATTACCCTGGTACCTGAATGGTTGGCTTTAGCACAGCTTAGCGCTGACTTGGTCCAGGCGGAACAGGCCTCCTGGGAATTGCAAAATGTGAGAGACAATGCGGAAGGATGATAAAAATTCTCCCTGGGGCGTTCCCAGTGTATGCAAGCATAAGGATCCATGGGTAGATGGTAGAGGGGAGGCCCTTGATCTTAGCGGCAGCCAGGAATCACACGAAAACAAGAGAAATAAAACATCAACTGGCCAAGGTAACAGACCAATCTGTCCAGGTACAAGGTAGCTGGAAGGATGAGCTCTGGCAACAGATGCTCACAGCTGAGTTTCTGTAGCTTTAGGCTGGGGAAGTTAGGAGCTGTTTTAGCAGTAATCCTAGGCAGGCTCTGTCAAGGATCAGGCCTGATTTCTGCAGACCATGTCCTGTAGCAAGGACTCATCTGCTTCTCATCTTATCTCGGAAAAATCTGCACACACTCTTTTCCTCTGAAACTCTCCATCCACAGGGATTTTGAGATCAACATCTCCTGGGGGTGGAGTTTTCAAAGTATCTGTATTTGTTACAAATGGAATTAACAAGTATTAGACATTATATTATTGGTCAGTATGTGAACAGTTCCTATGTAGGCAGGTGTTATGCAGCTGCAATACTGGGTATGGCCAGTAGGTGGCAATACCACTACGGAATGAATATATATTTAATTGAGGGTAAAGAACATGTTCTTATAGCAACTTCCTATGGGAACCACGCAAATTGCAGGAATAGCTGGAGCACAAAAGAAAGTGCAAATACTCCCAAAAAAGGCACAATAAAAAAAAAATTGCAAAAAGCAAGTCAAAATAAAGATAAATGTCCCTCAATGTGTGGCTGAAGCTCAGACAGGAGATTGTAGCCACTAGGCAGCTGACAGGTTTAACCCTTGATAAGACATAGAGCGTAATACAGAGGCATGTCAAGTAGCTGGATAACCCCTTTAAGTAACAAAATGTACTATAACGTTGCAGTGCTCTGGGGGATGTATGGAGAGAGCTCACAGGCTGAGCTCTCTTCATACATGACAGGTGTCAGCTTTACAACACAGCTGACACCCGCCTCTAACTGCTGTGGTTGTTGATGATGACGGTAGTTGACCTGTTAGTGGCATGGTCAAACCCAATTGGCCATCCAAGATGGTGATGTCATAGAGACTTGTAGGCCTGTCATGGAAAGTGCCGATGGTAGGCTATTAGAGATTAGCAGTAAAATTACTATATGCTGCAATAAAGACCCTCCAGGGTTAAGGTACTCTAGATGGTCTGAAATAATAGTAAAAAAAATAATTAAACATATATTTTCCTAGAACATATATAAAAATAAAAAAAACTGTAAAAATCATAAACAATTTAGGTATTGCCACGTCAAACTTTGCCATTGTATCAAAATATAAAAAAGATCATTACCGGCCATGAACACTGTAACAGAAAATAGCAGCCAAGTGTCTGAAATGGCGCTTTTTCACCTTTTTTCCCATCCATAATTTTTTTTTTTTTTAATATGCTCAAACGGTATCATATAGGTCCCAAATCGATATAAATTAAGACGTGAGCACTTACTTCAAAAAATGACACCTTACAAAGGTCTGTACACCAAAGTGTGAAAAAGTTAAAGGTCTCAGAATTTGGCAAAATTGTACAAAGTTGTACAAAGGATTTACATTTTTAAAACATCTCCTAAAACCTTATAAAAACCTACATAAATTTGGTATCCCTGTGATCATACCGATTCACAAAAAGAGCCATAAAAACAGACCCGACAAGAAAATGCCGCAAATGTGTTCTTGTATCACAAACATTATGCAAAGTTTGTTAAGAAGACCCTAAAATAATAGACCGGTTCCGAGGCAATGTCCTGTCCACATCAAAGTGAGACGTTACAAACAGATTTAGTTACGAGTCACCCCATGTATGAAGCCGTGATACAGCTGTGTGCACAAGGCCTTGTAAGGATATGTACAAATTAGGACTGTGCTTCTTGTAAGATAAGAACATTTCTCATGTTCCTGCTAGGAAATAAATCCTCAAAGATAGAAACTTCAAACTTGATACTTTAGTTCAGTTACAAAGGACGTTATCAAAGTGCTCGGCGTGACCCCCATGAGACTGGAATACGGAGAGCGTCAATCACCTCCATTACGCTTTTGTTAAGGAGAAGATACAATCTCCCGAAACTAAACAGGATCAAATTGTAACAAAAGTGAAACCTACAATCGGGAAGATAAGAGCCACTGATTTTAATTACACAGAACAGATCCAGCTGGACCACCACGTGGCCATCTCACGTCATCGGCTGTCCTGGCAGATATGTCATTTCCTTTGGCCAATGCTGGTATAAAGTTCAGCTCGGATATAAGTCAAGTAATTATTCTCATTGTGTCCGATACAGAGATCTTCTATAGAGATTAGAATGGTCTGGGATTAAAGTGATCTCATGTGTAATCACGGAGTGGATGTAATAGGGGAAGGGGGATGTATTCCAATGGTTTCTTGGAAAAGCAAGTATGAAGATGATATGTAGTGACACAGAAAGTCGTAGCTTGCCTCTCGACAAACTTGGAAAGAAGCAATAAGGAAGTGTGTGTACATAAGAATTCCAGAATTTCAGAACTCCCTGAATTAGTAAGTAGAGACCTAGCTGCTGTGACTCACTCCCGCCCCCCCCTGCTCTCTCCATAGACTACTATGAGAAGGCACTGAGGTGTCAGATTACAATCTACAATGCGATTTTACTCTCTATATGAACTATAATTATAGAACATAGCCGTCATGGAAGTAATAAACCAACAAAAACCTGCAAATTTACCATCATGATAAACCAGTGTGACACTTACTCATACATCCAGGCACTGTGACTTTGGTTCTTATATTTGTTATCCATGGTTTCCTTCCTTCCAAAATCAACGGTTAAAATTATGCTAATAAGTCTGAAGGGCTACTGGAGGAGTTACCAAAACCCCTCAGTGTTGCAGCTTTACAGGTTGTAAAGCTTTGCCTCATCCTCCCCCTCTGCTCCCTCAGCACTTCCCCCTCCCTCTGCCTAATGTAATCTCACTGCGGCAGGGGAAGTTTCAGCACACAGCGGGAGGGGGAAAGTGCAACAAGACAGTGTAACAAGCAGTGGCATCTACGTGGCTAGAAAATTTTAAGTCCCCTCACTGAAGTCTTCTGTGATTGTACCAATGAGCTGCCATGGTACCTGGGCATCTCATTATAGCAGGTTGCCTGTCAGTGTAACACTCACAGGCATAATGTGATGCGTCATATGAACAATCTGGGGATCATATGCTTGGGCATATGAAAACAAAGATCAAAAAAGTGGCAACATAAAAAAGTTGAAAATCTGAAAAAAAAAATTATAAATCAGTTACTTCTTACAGAGTTATTTATCATGAACATAACTAAACTGCTCACAGGCATAATTCACCATGATAAAGAAGTTATGTAAACTATCATAGGCGCATCATTGGAAAACTGCATTAACGAGTCCCCTATTTCACTTACAGTAAAAAAAAATTTTTTTTAAATTTTAACACATTGGAGCTGACTTTCACACGACAGAAATCGGGGGCCGTGGCCGTTGGACAACCCGGTGGAATTTAAAAAAGAATTTGTTTCGCAAGATCAGCACTCACATAAACCGGGAAGAAGCAGGTGAACTCCGGCGGACCTCAGCGCAGCAGCGACACCTGCAGGAACTCGGACGCATGACCTTAGTGAATCCCGGCAGACCCGAATCCTCGTCGGAGAACGCGCCACTGTATCGTGACTGGACCGGGTAAGTAAATCTGCCCCATTGTCTTTTATAGTAACATGAAGAACCTGAATTGTCAGCTTTAGCTAGGATTCTATAACTTCAGCCACCAGAATGACTTGTTGAGGTTCCTCCTGGCAGTTTTTGAGGCCTATACCGTTTCACTAGCTCCGATCCCTCCCTAGATGTGTAGATAGACATATAAAGAGTATAAAAGCCTCCCCTGTATACCTTGTTCATCTCTGAGTCCTCCTGTAAACCCTTCGAGTGGCAGGAATATATTCTAGGAAGGAGGGATTTTATTTTCAGTGCAATGTAAACAAAGGATTTAGGACTTGGAACCAGGTTGAATGGCACTGGAAGGGTCCTTCCTTCCTCAAAGTACGAGAACCAAAGCTTGGCCCTGGCAAATTTCCACTCTACGTCAGCGTCATCCTGAGGAGAATAAACATAAAATGTCACAATATTAATACAAAGGGCCATCAAGTATGGAAACGAGAAGGAATATGCTATGGCCAACGGCATCTGCCCTTGAGTAGCCCTCCCTTTGATGAAAAAAAATGGAGTCAAATTAGTTGCTCTGGCCAACAACATTGTTCTTACACTAGAACATATTTTATCTTGTATTTTTAGATTATATGACAACTAACTTTCCAGCAGTTTTCCCCTCTGTAGGCTCTATGTGTGATTTTGCGTTCCCTGAGCTACTGTGTCTCATTCCTCCCCCTTCCTTCTCCATAGACTTCTATGTAATCAGACACTGTAGTAAACCTCTGTAAGCTAAGACAGAATCCTACAGGAATTTACTGTTATTAGACAGGGAGAAAGAATGAGAGTAGAGATGAGCGGACTCAAACCCACACTTCGGTGCCCTCTGTTCCACCCCTCGACCTAACCCGGACATGCTGCTTGATGGACTGTAGAGTCCCCACCAATCCACTAGTTTTACTCCCCCTGGCAACTAGGCATGGCTGTGATTGGCCAGATGTGTACAGCTGCTGGATTGGCTGCTCTGCAGCAAATCAAGCATCATGTCCCGATTAGGCGGAGCTGCTGAACCTAAAGTTTAAGTCTCCAAATGAGATGTGTCAAGTAAGTAAAAAAAAGCAATTTCCTATAATATGATATATTATAAAGGACCAAAAAATTTTTTTCTCCGATCCAGCTTCAAAAGCGGTGGAATTTATGAGACCTCTGTCCCAAAGTGGAAGTTTCCAGTTAAGTTTAGGTGTGGACAAAATACTCAAATCCCCCCCCAATTTTTTTCATGGCTTCGATTACTAGGAGATTGAGAAAGGGGATCAACATTATATAAGGGAACTCAAAAAGTTATATAAGGGAACTTCTCATGTATTTTTAATACTCTTACCGGCCACCATTGCCTTAGACCACATGTTCGTAGGACTACATTCTTGAATAAAAATCAACTTTTCTCTATTATGTATAAAATGGACATATATGAGCTTATATTGTATTCAAATTAACCAAAGGGGTGGGGCCACTATCTTGACACACATATCAATTTTATGTTACAATTGTGAATGCCTACAAATAGGCAGGTTAATTTATGGGCTGCCAAATTCGAATTTGTAGGGGACGTTACAGGAAATTCACAAATGTGGTTATGTTCTTCCTAAGTAGCTATGCAGATTATTTTTAACCTACACACCATTGTCAAGCATCCTGCGTTGCTTTGTTAAAGAAGAGGGAATCGTTACATACATACGTTACTTACATACTGTATTACCATCTGTTAGAATCTCATGTTGACAGTTTAGGGTCCAAAAAATTTCCCATAAAGTGCCAAACCAACATGCTCCCTCTACGGACATGGAGTCATCATTTAGGTCTATGCAAAATATTAAGATTTGGTAAACAAACCCCGATTTCAAGGGTCATAAAAAAATTTGCCTTCCCCTTTAAGGGGAGCCATTTTTGGCTGATTACAACCACAGCTTAAAAAAAAAACTTCAAAGGACTTGACATCTGTTCACATTTTGATTCTCCATCTGACAATATTTATTTTGTGTAATATTTTCTGGCTCCGGTTTTCATGCTTCCCTTTGATAGAGCTTGTATTTACCGTATGACACCGTGCAGACCCTGTTTATGTGACAAATCTACTTCCCCCTCTTCATCTTTGTACATTCTTGGCCGTGTATCGAGTGTTTCTATTACCAGCGGGGCGTTTTTATTATCTGCTAATTCTTATTGATGTGCATTACTTGGTAGCGTTGTTTCAGGCAGACGCCGATGGAGCCGCAAACGGGAACGACTTCAATGAGCGATGGGTTAAATGTTCCTGGCGTTAAATCATAGGACGGCGGTGATTTGTCAGACGCTATATGTGAATCTGACGGAGCACCACCAATTATTTTTAGTTCATCGGAGAAGGGAGCGGGAGAAATCGGTCTATAATGATGTGAGCACCGGTGTCACTCACCACATCGGGGACAGATTAATCCCAAAGTGTTTGTTAAGTGACATGTATCTGTCACCTCTCCTGCAGAACACATCAGGAAGAAGGGGGTATGCTTGTTATATATATACATCACACGGCAAGACAACAATGTCAGACATGGAATCGGGAGCGACGGTGTTTGTAACAATGCAATATCAAACTTCCAAAAGTAATGAATGCATCCTGTAAATTATGTACAATGTACTGTATATTTCTGTATATATCTCCTTTTTCAAGGATATGCAAAATAGCCTGTAGGTGCACTAGAGGCAGAGCTGATTTGCCGACAGGCAGCAGTGAATATCACCTTATACACCGGGCCTAATGCCACCGCTAACTGTTTTTGATGTTTGCCTCCATTGCACTTGCTTGCTGATTTGCATGGGATGCATTTTGGACTCTTTGGGCTACCATCCTGCCCCCCTTGGGCATTTTGGACTCTTTGGGCTACCATCTGCCTAAGAATGTAAACTTTTGATACTCTAAAGAGCAGTCAAGAGTATAGATGAGTGGACTAAAATCTTTATTTAGGTTTGTTTTCAGCTCATGCAACCCGGATATATTGCCATATTGGCAGTGAAACAGCCAATCCCGCAAATTTACACCCCTAGCAACTAGCAAAGGCTATGTTTGGCCAAGGGTACACAGCAAATTAGTGCTCCTAGTAGCTAGCCATGGCTGTGATTGGTCATGAGTGTCCTCCTGGCCAATCAAAGAGGCTAAAAGCTGAGGGCATCAATTTGCTGGAATTAGCTGTTTGGCTGTCAATCTGGGAATATGTCCAGGTTGTGCAGGTCCAACAGGAATTCTGACTCTGAACAGAAATAAAGAGTCCGCTCATCTCTAGTAAAGAATAATAGTCATTACTTCTGCAATTCCACAACTGCTTTCTGTAGTTAAAGGTATTTTACAGTCCAAAAACATCTATAGTTTAGACAATTGATATCATATAAGTGGGAATCTAATTGATTTCGGAAGTCTAGTCCGTTCCCTATATAGTGGCCAACACTGGGAACTGCAACTAAGGACTTATTCAAATGTAGAATAGCTCATCTGCAGTTCCCAATGTTGACCACTATAATGGAAACAGAGCTGGATCTCCCACCCTCCATTATCTTTTATTACTATGTCAATGGAAGACTATCGATATTTGCTGATCCACAGTGGCGTAACTGAATGGGGCCCCCCTTCCCACTTAAAAAATATACTTATTTATATACTCACTTGTGTGAGTTACACACCATACATCGTATGCGTAAACATACAGCATATATACCACATATACCATATGTACATTGTACATATTATAGTTTGTCAGGTCACTTGATGGGGCCCTTGACACTGCGGGCCCCATAGCAGCTACTATGGCTGCTACCACTGTAGTTATGCTCCTGCTGATCCAGCATCCGACCTCCAACAATCTAACAATGATGGCCTTTCCTGGGGATAGTTCATCATTACTTATATTCCAAAAAATCCCTTTAAGTTTTAAATCCATAGGATCCCACACTCTAGTCTAACTAAAGCCGCACAGACTGCACCTTTAAGAATCCACATTATAATTATAAGTTATCTTTTAATATGATAGATCTATTTTTAGATTGATATAGTTTTTGGAGCAGTACAGTGACACGTACTGTACTGTACTTACCTCGATCTCCTGGTAGGAGCTATTGATCATGGCAATCAGCATATTTAATAGCACAATGACCATAGTGACGTTGTACACCCCGTACAGGACGTAGCCAATATTTTCTATAAATTTGTGTCCATAGTTGATGACGACTGACTTCACTTCTGAAAGTCCAAATATAGCCCAGAATAATGTCTTAAAACTTTCTTCAACTCTTAAAAGAAGAAAAAAAAATGAAATCTTAAACAGATTGTAATCTTTTATGGAGATTCAGCCATGTTCAACCATTCATAATTCACTCTGGCTGGAGGTGATGTCCTGTGTGGCTGCCCACAGAGGGATCATGTTACTATTTCGGTCTACATGATGTTAGTGATGATTGGTGACCACATCCAGGACTGATGGCACTTTGTGATTACAATGAAGCAATGAACAGAACTCAAACAAACTGGCTACTTCTTTTTTCACTAAAAATGTCCTACTTTCATTCCTTCAATGGAGCTAAGCTGACGTAAGGGGGTTTTATTGTTTCTAAGGAAAAGCAGTCATGTTTTTTTTTATTTGGGCAAAACCTTTAAAGGAAACCTACCACCACAGATCTACCTGTTAAGGTAGATCAGGTGGTAGGTGGATCTATTGGACGTGAGGAGAGCCCTTTTAAGGAAAGCAGAGGAGGGCACATCTACAAATCCACTAAATGTTTGCAGATCACGTATTATCACGTATCAAATCAGACAAGTTCAGGTGTCCTAAGATAAATACATAAAGACATTTTTCTTCCTTGTCACACTGTGAAATAAGTTCTAATAAACTCAATAAGCCCTTACGTGGTGAAGGCATCATTCTGCTTGGCCCCGAGATAATAGGAGTAGAGGTTAAACATTCCGATCATGAAGGCCACAAACACCATAATGAAGATCACCATGAACTTGAAGATGTCCTTCACCGTCCTTCCCAGGGAAATCTGTAAGGGGCCAAAGCTCTCATTGGCCGGTAGAATATAGGCAATACGGGAGAAGCTCAGAACGACCGCAATCGCGTAGAGGCCCTCAGAGATGATTTGGGGATCTGATGGCAGCCATTTTATTCTAGCTGGAAAAGAAAAGTATAATAACAAGTGATGTGATATATGTAACAGCAAGGTCTGCATTGGTCTGTCATGTACAAAACTTTGAATCCCCAACGTACCCACCAACCCATTAAGAAGTAAGCATCCCAATATTAATGACGCAATTATCGGGAAACGATTAATAGGTCACCTGCTAAGGCCATATTCACATGGCCATGTGCTCGCCCAGACCGGATCCTTGGCACAGCACACGGACGAGTGAAAAAGCGACGGGAAATGAGCACTCCTCACCCCTTCCCTCTCCATTGAAAGCCAGGTGGCCGCTCCATAAATCTGGCAATATATAAGACACGTCCTATATTTTGCAGCACAACCCTCCGGCTCGGTCATGGTATGGCAAGATACCGGG
Source organism: Engystomops pustulosus (assembly GCF_040894005.1). Taxonomy (NCBI): domain Eukaryota; kingdom Metazoa; phylum Chordata; class Amphibia; order Anura; family Leptodactylidae; genus Engystomops; species Engystomops pustulosus. Next base: position 32,460,967 of record NC_092412.1, read on the forward strand.
TGCTCATCACACCCTGACCGGTGTCATAGACTTCTATTGTGGCTATGACCTGGCTGCAATTTGTGCTGCTAGATCACAACTACAATATAGGCGGTGTGAATTGGGCCTAACGGGGTATTTTGTTTTATATTGTTATCCTTTATCAATAGTTGGAGTCCCAGCTCCTCTAAGTAGGTGGGTGTCCTCACACTTCTGTGCTCTTAGCTTTCTTCAGAAAACTGTTCCAAAGGCAGCCCTTCCCTCTGCTCTGAACGAACCTTATTGACTGCTAAACAAGCTATTGGACTCCCTTTGAAGGGACCTTGTCATCAGACTTTAGCCAAATGCCCCTGACACTCCTCTGAGCTTGGCTTATATTAAGTAAAATATGACTCCTCTCTACTCATTTTCACATGACGTTGGAGAATTTCTTTATAGGTAAACCTAGAGGGAAATTTAGAAAGGACATTTCATACCCGACCTGAGGGGGCTAGTAATTTGATGGGATTAAAATTTCAAAAATCAAATGTCCTTTAAAGAATTCAATCTTTTATGGGAAATCTCACTAATCTATGGCTACATTATTTTGCCACTTTATAAAAGCTTAACCCCTTAATGCTGAGGCCCTTTTTCGTTTTTGCGTTTTCACTGTTCACTCCCCACCTTCAAAAATCTATAACTTTTTTATGTAGAGAGTTGTGTGAGGGCCTGTTTTCTGTGTAACAAATTGCACTTCTTAGTGATGGTATTGAATATTCCATACCCAGTACTGGGAAGCAGGAAGAAAAATCCAAATGCAGTGAAATTGGTGTAAAAACGCATTTGCGTCATTTTCTTTTAGGACTTTCACTGTGCTCCCTAAATGACAGGTCTACTTTATTCTTTGGGTCGGTGCGATCACAGGGATATCAAATTTGTATAGGTTTTATAATGTTTTCATACATTTACAAAAATTAAAACCTCCTGTACAAATAACTTTTTCATACAGCCTGGGATTAAAGTAACATCCGGAGTGCTACACCTGAGGTCACAGGGGGCAGAGAGGTCTGTCTGTCACTAGGGATAGTCTGTAAGTCGGATGTCCTTAAGTTGGGGATACCCCATGTACTTGAATACATGGAATAGAACTAGAATAGAATGTGGAATGGAATAGAACTCGGATGATATCCCCCTACCCCAGGTTTAACCCTTCAGCTCTCTCTTTTTCATAGTTTATTCTGTATTATCGATGAAAGGATTATTATGTATGAATTGCAATGATGGCGGCACTGTACAGTAATAATCTGTCAGCTGATTGCCATAAAGCCACAAATTTCCTTGATTTTTGAATAAGCACAAGGTTGTGTTGCATCTCCGGGAACATTTCCAAGCTATTCATTGCTGCTGCCGGATATTAACCCTCTATTTCCTGGATTATCCTGAATGCTCATAGACTGCACTGCTTCTTTGGATTTACAATATGGCTGATTGCCTTTGAAATATCATAAAATAAACCCAATTTGTTAATTTCCCTGTCTGTGGGGGGAGGCAGTGAAGGAAGGATTACATCTCTAAGGCCGGGATAATGGAGGCCGATGCTTATTTCATTGCAATGACTAACTACTAGGCAATCAGCAAGACAAAGGGGCTCATCCATAATAACAATCAGTGAAGATAACGGTGCACACATATTATGGGATTTGGCACGTGTGCTGTATATCGGGGAGCCCCTGCTATATTACCATCATCGAGGTGCAGGGCACTGTAATAACATCTATAATGTACCCGCATCTGTGACAGGTGGGAACATTTCCTTCTCCACACTTGTCAGAGCTAAACACATAACATTTGATAAGCAGCAGACTTCCTAAGGTTACCCGGGCACAATACTTAGCCGATAAATATGATGGATATTTTGGCTGTGGAAGCAATGGCAGGAAGCCAATGTTTAGGGGATTGTGTTACTAAGAAAACTTATCTCTCACCCACAAAGATAGGGGATAAGTGTGTGATCACTGGGATCTGACCTCTAATAGCTCCAGTAATCATGAGTACAGGGGTCAACAGGTGCCTCTAAGTGTTCCTCAGAATAGGGACAAGTGCTGGGATTGGTGGGACGGCATGAGAAGGCCTTTCCGTAAACCCCACATCAGTGCACCATTTATGATGATAACTTACAAGCCCCCTATTCTTGTGTAAGCTTGGAGTCAGATTTCTGTGGATGGCGGAGAAGTGTATGATCATTGGAATCCAACCACTAATATCCCCAGTAATCACGAGAAAGGGGGTAAACAAGTGCCCGTGATTGTTCCTCAGAATGTTCAACATCCTTGACCAGAGCTCCATTCACTCCGGTGGGAAGAGAGTTTCAGCAGTTCTGGAACAAGTGTTCCTTTGGTAGGTAAATAAAAATATCTGAGTACCCCTTTACTTCACTGATTTCACGGTTTTGACAAAGGGTTTATCATATGTATAACCATCCCAGATTCTGGTCAGATTCTGGTCAACCTGTTGGCCTGGAGGGCAGGAGTTATGTCCCAAAACCATCTCTCTCTGTGTCCTCTAGTTTCAGATAGAGTTAAGCATAATGAGGAAGCAGAAAGCCGTCGGCTCCCGCCACCACTATTCTTCTTTTGCCACTGCTGTTGGACATGGTGACACAATATAATGACATAATTTTGCCTCCCGCTTCAGAGATGAGTAGGGGGAACAATGGAATAAGACTTTTAAAAACAAGGGGAACATGAGGACGATAATTATAGAATGGGCTAAAGGAAAAAGGAAGAGTCCCCACATTATATACAGTATAGGGGGCGTAAAATAGGCATTATGTTTTTTTTTTACATAGTGGGGTAGCAAAAGGGGGTTCAAAATGTGGGGACCAATAAGTGGGGCATTAAACTGTGTGGGGGCCATGAAGTGGTGGGGCAGGGGTTTAGCAGTGTTTGTTCTTTCTTCTATGATATGATAGTTGAGAGGTAAAAATTGTAGAGTCTCAAGCTCAGCCCTGCTACATCTTAAGATAAATATAAAGTGGGTCATGAATATAAGTTGAGGGCTACTCACCCAGGGTGTAGTATTTGATTTCGGGAGGCAGTGTGGCACTAGTCACGTCCTTGATGTTCTCATCATCATCGACATAGTTCTGTGCTCGGGACGCGTGCCAAAAGGCCATGAACCTGGCAATAAATGAGGCCGCAAAGATGGCCAACATCCCGAAATCCAGGATATTCCACAGCTCAAACATGTATTCCCTGGGCCCTTGTGACCAAATTTCTTTACATTCGGACCAGATCATGCCTGCGGGAAGTCACAAAAACAATTACCGTCAGACACTTAGGATAGTAAACACAGCCCTAGGGACAGATGCAGGGCCGGGCTATTTCTAGGCCATACAAATCATTGGGGATAAGACTGATGTGTTATTATGACTACTGCCAAAAGACTTTTTTGTGAGTTATATTTGTATAATTGTTAACAAAAAAAAAAAGAATATATATACAATTTACATTTTTCTACATGAAAATCCTTTTCAGCATCATAATCTGTTACAAATCCCCCACATGGTTTTTTCTGCTGATGTTACTCTTCTTATTAAAACAGGTAAAATCTGCATTAAATAATCCGTAAGGAACTGTTATGGAGCAGATTTTTTTCAAAAATAATGTGCAAAAAAAAAATCTAATGTACTATATTTTGCTTTTTCATGCAGAATCCATGCAGAAGATTTGCAAGTACACTGCAACAAATACACAAAGCCGAAGGGCACCTGCTGGCTATGTAGATTAAAGGGAACCTGTCAGCAGGAGACCTTTTTCTGGCTCCTCCATGTCCCCATAGAGAATAGTGTGTACATTGCCAACATGTTTGTAGTATAAAACTGTATTTTTTTCGATAAAAAGAAAAGTTAGATGAAAATTTACCTTTCTCTCTGCAGAGCAGTGCCCGGTGTCCCATGGGAGTGGCTAATGAGAAGTGGTCCCCCACCCGCACCCTCGGTAAACCGCTCCATCATGCGACTATTTCAAAATTTAAAAACGACCATCTCCCTCCTATTTGAAATAAATACAGGACGGAGCAGTTTCCTGAGGATGGGGGGATTCGCTTCTCACAAGCCACTCCCATGTGACACTGCTCTGCAGAGAGAAGGTAAACTTTCATCCAACTTTTCTTTTTATCGGAAAATGTTTTATTATAATAACACTTTGGCAATGTGCAATAACTATTAACTATGGAGCCATGGGGGAGCCAGAAAAGGGGTTCCTGATGACATGGTCCCTTTAAGAGCTGTTTTTTAATGCAGAATTTTCACAGGGAAAATTTGGATTTCAGGTGACAATCCTGGTGCGGAATTCATCTTTTTGCAACTTAAGCTACAACCTCTGCAGTAACCGATTTAATAGTTTGGTGCCCCAGAGATACAGTCGGGCAGATGATTCTCCTTGAGAAGTTGTGGATAGGGGATAACGTCACAATTTGGACCGGTCCCTTTAAGTCTACAGCAATATCCATATATATATATATATGAGAGCGTTATCTATGTCCGGTCACAATGTAATGAATTCAGTTTTTAGCAGCATCAGCGGTGGAGAAGAGGCGTAGGACCAGCAGCCGCACTTTCATTTAGGAGAATAAGATTTTCTAGTTAAATGTCAGCTCTCTGGCAGCCGTCCGCTCCCTCCGCTCTGACATGAAATAGCCCTCTATCCCTGAGCGTCTGCTTAGTGTAGCTTGTAGGATAGATCCACTGACACGCAATATAAACCTCCATCTCATGTCAAGCTCTCCTGCCAGGGCTTCTACTAGAGGCTTTGTGGCAAACAGCATCAAAGGAGGAGAACCTCGCTGGATGTCTAACCACTTAATACTGAGGTATTACCTAAATGAGCGAAAATTCCCTTTCATCTATTTATGACTTCATTTTGTGAAGATCTGTAAGGTGAGGGCAATCTGATCAATGTTAATATCCCTAACATGACATAAAGGGGTATTCTCATCAATAGGATATGAGATAAATGCCTAATAATAACACTTCCCAATTGTCCAATTTTTGTGGAATTATCCAGACAAATGGGTCATATATTAGACACTTGGAGAGTCTTATTGCTGGTCCCACCATATAGCTAAAGACCAGAAAGCAGTGGAAAACTGTAGTCCATTTTTGGCCTCATTGATCACACGTGAAGTAAATGATTGGCTGGCGTTAGAGGTCAGGTGAGAGGAAATGAGACATCATCACTTCCTGTCTGTCTAGCGCTAGTGTTAAAATAGACATTAAATAAGACCTTAAAATACTGAGCACTGTTATATCTGTGTCTGCGCCATCCTCGGTTCGTGCTGAGTTGCTGAGGAGTTGCTGATTTTTTTTATACATGTCATAGTGCTACTGTGTGTGAACATGGGTTTACGTGTACTGGTTTGATTGTTTCAGCAACTTCACCTGTTTCTTTCCTGCAACCTAGCTTGTTCCAGGGGTGTTAACCTTTGGTGATTGGCAGTTCTGGCCTTCTCTGTGCTCACTGGATCTCTGAGATCTGACCCAATCAACTTGGGAGCCCAGAACTCTGAGATCACATATCAGTTCGGCCCACCCTTGACGCGGTACTGTGTGCCTGGTCCTGAAGATGCAAAAAACTCAGAGCCAGGCATTTCTATTAACACCAATACAGTACAATATCATTACTATCAAAACCCTTGTGAAGCTGCAATGGCACATAATGACCACTGGGTGGCTGCAAATAGCCACCAACATTATATCACTTTTTGGCACTGTTGCAAACAATATTATCCTGAACAGGTGATACATATCTGTACATGTTCAGCTGTGAAGAATGATAAGGACACATTTGTACCCATCTGTACCTATGGAACTACACACATTTCACAAAAGATTTATTGATATTTCTCCATAGAATTTACCAAAAAAACCCTCTAATACTCATAAATGAAAGTCTTATTTTGCTGAAATCATGAGATCATGTCATCATCTTTCCAGGAACCTCCATAAAATCTATATTCCAGTTTACTTCCTGTATCATTGCTACAATGAAGAATATGGAATCTCCTCACAAGACGTATTTATCTGATGTTAACCAGCAGTTGATATTCATGACACAGACGGTAATAAGCAGTTTCGGCTCTGGGTGCATGACTCCATCTGATTTCTCATTACGGTGAAGGAGACGTAGAAAACACCAACGTTATTTAAAATTCGATTCGATTTCTCCGTCGCTGATGTGACATAGAACCTCATCAGAGGAGCCGCTCATCAATATCCGGGGCCACGTATACAGCTTGTTACTGGGTTTTTTCCTTATTAATGTTCTTCTATGTAACCTGATCTTCCCTATTACTAATGAGTGACTGCACAGAAGTTGCAGCGGATATTTCCGTAGTTGTTATGGGTGGACGTGTCTTGTTGGTGTTGTAAATGTCGTTTTGCAGCATAGACGTTATCCACATACACATTACTACAATATAGGGCCCCAGGGGACCAGCAGAAGTCAATTTAGGGCCGTCTTCCCAACCAATCATATGTCAATCATCATGCAGAATGATTCACATATAACCTATAAGTCAGGCTATGTATCAATTCCCAAATTCATGCGGTTAAATGGTCAATAATCTTTAAAAAATCTTTCCAGAAATCAATTTTTTTTCGAGTGAATACAAGAAACTTTGTAATCAAATGTATAGCAGAAGGAAATTCTTCTCTCACTACTTATTAGACCCTTTGCCTTGTAAATTGATATTGACTCTGAAATCTGCAATGAATCTGCCTTGCTAGAACAAGACTGACTGGACTCTCCAAGGTATCAGATTACATTTAAAGGGATTGATTAGAAAAAACAAATCTAGTAAGCACAGCCAAAGTGTAAACGTAGCCCGTGCATCAAAACAGATACAATTGAAAGTGGTTGACCAATTTACTGTAATGTGTGTGTGTGGGGGGGTGCAGGATATTAGGTAATTTACCAATATACATTTATTAATAGTTCTGCTTTCTTCATATGTAAAACAAAGCCAAAAAATGGTCGCTGATGGAGAGTCATGTGATCTCTAACTGTTCATAAACAATCGCCCTGCCTGGACATTGTTATATTCATGAATACCATCATAAGGTCCTGGAAGGGCGATTGTTCATGGACAGATAGAGATCACATGACCCTCCATCTGCCGCCATTTTATGGTCAGGAATGTCTGGCTGATGAGGTAAAAGACAGGAGGCTTCACTTTACATATCAGGAAAGCAGTGCAGAACGTTTAATAGATGTATATCGGTAAATTACCTAATGTCCCGCCTGCCCACACTTATTCATTACAAAAGCTTGAGGTAAAACGACCAACCCCTATGGGTGATGCCACACATGGCGTTTTGGGTCCATTTTTAAGCATGCGTTTTCAGTCCTTTTCAAAACGTATCCATTTTTGTACGTTTTTTTCCCAATTATCTTAATAGAAAAACAGGTTGTAAGCAGCCAAACCCATGGTAAACAGTCAAAAACAGCCAAAAGCGGACTGAAAACGCATGTTTAAAAAAACGGACCAAAAACTCCATGGGGCAAATTTACTTACCCGGTCCGGCGCGATCACCAAAGTGCATTGTCCAGCGATCATGCACATCTGCCGCGATTCACTGAGATCGTGCGCCCGATATCCTGCATGTGTCGCTTCCCCGCTCAGGACCCCGGAGTTCACCTTCTTCTTCCTGGTGCATGTAAGTGCATTGTCTTGCGACACAAATTGAAACTTAAATCCTGCGCTCAGTCCAAATCAGTCAGATCATCCAACAGCCTGCCCCCCGGTTGCATGAAAGCCGGCGCAGCTTTGCCAAAATCTGATCGTGTGCGACACAATCCCCTGTTAAATATCTGTCACAGCAGCGCAAATACCCAAAATTTTGAAAATCCAACAAAAGTACCATCCGCATACCCTTAGTAAATAAGCCCGCATGTGTTGCATCACCCTAAAAGTTTAAGGCAAACTAGACCCTAGTAGTTTCCAAATTGTGTTTCTTCTGATGGACATCAGGGGTCTAATATTGGGTTAGAGCAGGGGTCTCAAACTCGCGGCCCGCGGGACAACATTTTGCGGCCCCCACCTGGATGGAGAGGGCTCACGGGCTGAGCCCTCTCCATAGCCGGTAAGTCTTTGCTGCATATTGCAGCAAAGGCTTACAGGTAACACCCGCGATCGGTGCTAGCACCGATCGCGGGTGTTTTTACAGCGTGGGCTGCCGGCAAAGCTGCCGACAGCCTCAAACAGATAGCGGCGCATGGGCGCCGCCATCTTACCTGGGATCGCCGCTCCCCGTGACGTCATCGGGGGGCGGCGATCCGTCTCCATGGTAGCCTCGGGTCTTCCGAAGACCCGAGGCTATTTCGTTTTAACCCCTTCATTACAATGTGCTGATAGCACATTGTAATGAATGAGGAGGAAAATCCCCTTATACTGCCATACTGTAGTATGGCAGTATATGGTAGGATCGATCAGACAACCTAGGGTTAAAGAACCCTAGGGAGTCTGAAAAATAGTATAAATAAAAATAAAAAAAAGTTTTTTAAAAAAAAATTAGAATAAAAAAAAAATTAATTTCAAATCACCCCCCTTTCCCTAGAACTGACATAAATATAAATAAACAGTAAAAATCATAAACACATTAGGTATCGACGCGTCCGAAAATGCCCGATCTATCAAAATATAATAACGTTTTTTACAATGCGTTTTACCCCGTTACGGAAAATAGCGCCCAAAGTCGAAAATGGCACTTTTTTGCCATTTTGAAAAATATAAAAAAATCTATAAAAAGTGATCAAAAGGTCGTACAGTCCTAAAAATGATATCATTGAACATATTATCAAATTTCGCACTGAGCCCCTGACTGGGCTCAGTGCGGTAGGAGCTTGGGACCCCTCGGTGCACAGGACGCGTTCATAGAGAAAACACGTCTCCCAGCTCGGGGCTTTCCTTGCGCTGGGAGACGCCGTGACATTTGAATCTGAATAATGATATTTTGTAAGCGCATTTTGTGTGGAAAACTTGATGCGGCCCAGCCTTACCCAGAATCTACCTCCAGCGGCCCCCAGGTAAATTGAGTTTGAGACCCCTGGGTTAGAGTCTGGGCCCACTGGGGGATTCTCCAGTTCTCTGGGGCGTCAGAGGGACAGTCACAAAGCACTCATAGGCATTTACAATGTGTCGTACGTGTCCTTTGTGGCATCAGAATCCTTTGTTGTTCTTACTGCGTCTTGTGCGTCAGATTTATTATTTATTGGCGCCACAAAAACCTCATTTTTCCAACACAAACCCCCCCCTTTTTTTGTCACTCAATGTAAGCGATTAATTTGAATCCCAATCCTTCTCCTGCAATTTACCAACTATTTTTTTCCGCAATTTTTGTCGCGTCACCAGACTGCCAACTTCTAAACCTCTTCATGAATAAGGTCCGTCAATTCTGCAGCTCATCTGTTCTTCTTTCAGTACGACAAATCCATTAAGACCATCATGTTCCAAGATATAAAATCACAGTGAAAAACACCACTAACTTCAGCCGCCAGAAAAATACACCTAGCACCAAAAATAAGTGCCCCCACCCCGGTTCTAGTAAGCTCCTGTCTAACCCCTAGTGCTTTATTTGCATCAATCAAAGGCAGAACTTCTCTATAATGATCCTTCCTGTTTCTGTGTGAGCGATGGAGTGGATTCATCTCTGCAGCCTTTGGGGCACATTTACTAAGGGTCCAAACGCTGCATTTTCGTTGAGTTTCGCTTGTTTATTTTTCGTTTTTCCCGGGTTTTTGGCGCATGCGATCGGATTGTGTCGCATCGGAGCCGGCTTGCGCCACAAATCTGGGGGCGTGGACGGCGGACAACCCGACTTATTCGGACAAACCGCGGAATTTTAAAGCCAAATTGTGTCTCAAGATCAGCACTTACATGCACCAGGAAGAAAAAAGGTGAACTCCGACGGACCTCGGCGCAGCAGCGACACATGCAGGATATCGGGCGCACGATCTTAGTGAATCGCGGCAGACCCAAATCCTCGTCGGACAGCGCACGGCGGGGATCGCGATAGGACCGGGTAAGTAAATGTGCCCTTTTGTGTTAAAGGAGACCTCATTGGTATCTTTTCTCTTTATAGACAATCAGTGGTGCTATAATCTTTTTATTATACCATTGAATTTATATGCGTAGCGACAATATAAATGGCTGTCACACCGGTATTTAGGAACATACACACTGTAAGGACTGAAAATTAGATAACCCAGACTTGGTCACTTGGCCTTTTCGTTGCTTTTATAATCTGGGCCAAAGGTTCGGAAAATAATTGACGATTTGGCAACTAGGGGAAAAGGAAAGAAAATCTTTACCTATTACCCAGGAGATAATGAGCAATTCCATCCAGGAGAAGCAAGAGGTTTTCATCCTAAATATCTGCTTTGCATTATCTGTGATGCTTTCGTTAGGAAGGATCTTGGTGCCCTCGAATCTGTCGGCCGCATTCATCACTAGCAGACCAAGGAAAATAGTAAATGAGGCCGCGTGAGCTACAAACTTCATGAAAGGTCCACGCATTATCCTACCAAGCTGTAAAAAAGACAAGATATCATATAAACTGAGAGAAGCTAAGACACATCTAACACTAATACATTATAAATCGAGCATCTCATCCAAGGCGTAATAATATCACCAAGGCAACTGAGTGCTACTGACATGCCAAATATCCAGACAATAGAAAAACGCTAATAATTTCCATGCAAATAAAAGGGCCAAGTGTCTACAGCAATCAGGTTACAACCCGGTTCCTTTAAGAACTGACAGTTCAATTCTCTAAAAATACAGATTAAAGAGTCTGTCTCGTAATTTTGCAATGCGTGAAGGGAGATCAAGGGCAGGGTCAGGAGCGTAACTACAGGGGTAGCAGCCATAGCAGCTGCTATGGGGCCCACAGTGTCAGGGGGCCCCAGCATCTGCAGTATTGGATGTGTATGTGTGTGTGTGGTGCATATATATTGTATATATGTGTATATGCTGTATGTAAATATGGTGTGTACCTACTGTATGTATGTTTATGCTGTATTTATGTGGTGTGTATATACTGTGTAAGTATAGAAATATGTATATTCTGAAATATGATTTATTTCAATGGCAGAGTATAAAATATATCAAGTTATTTATATCTTTACAAATATTAATTTTAGGGGGTACAATGAATAAGATGTAATGCAATGTCCACAGTAGATAAAATTATAATGTTTAGTGGGTTCACTACAGTACAAATATTTATTTGGTTGAAGACAATACATACAGTAAATTAATATCAGAATTTACTCATGAATCTGGCGCCCCCTGCACTCCTCCGACAGGCTGCATCACTTTTTTTTTTGGTGCACCTTTAACATGGGGTGTGTGCGACACACATGTGTAGAATGTATGTAGCATGTTAAATCTGGCTCACGGTCTGACTGAGCACCAGAACGCCCCCTTCAGGGCAGAAATTTGTGTCCCATAAAGATTAGTGCAGCTGCGCCACATAACTGAAGCGTGCAACAAAAATGTGGCGCGCGGCCCTTAGTAAATGTGCCCTATTGTGTTTTACGGTTATATTCATAGGGCAGTATTAAGTTTGCAAGTATCGTTTTCAGTACTATAGTGTCTAGCAATTTTGTTTTCAGGGAGGATAATGTGGGCATATTTGTATAAAGTGGCAGTATTAGTGTGGTAGTATTGTTTTCAGGAGCAAATTGTGGCAGTATTGTTTTCAATGAGCATAGTGGCTGGCAGTATTGTTTTCAGGGAGTATAGTGTGGTGATATTGTTTTCAGGAGCATAGTGTGGTAGTATTGTATTTAGGAGCATAGTGGTTGGCAGTATTTAGGAGCATAGTGTCTGGAAGTATTGTTTTCCGGGAGTATAGTGTAGTGGTATTGTTTTCAGGAGCATAGTATGGCAGTATTGTATTTAGGAGCATAGTGGCTGGCAGTATTGTTTTCATGGAGTATAGTGTCGTGGTATTGTATTTAGGAGCATAGTGGCTTGCAGTATTGTTTTCATGGAGTATAGTGTGGTGGTATTGTTTTGAGGAGCATAGCGCAGCAGTATTGTATTTAGGAGCATAGTATTGTTTTCATGGAGTATGGTGTGGCAGTATTGTATTTAGGAGCATAGTGGCTGGCAGTATTGTTTTCATGGAGAATAGTGTGGTGGTATTGTTTTCAGGAGCATAGTGTGGCAGTGTTGTATTTAGGAGCATAGTGTCTGGCAGTATTGTTTTCGTGGAGTATAGTGTAGTGGTATTGTTTTCAGGAGCATAGTGTGGCAGTATTGTATTTAGGAGCATAGTGGCTGGCAGTATTGTTTTCATGGAGTATAGTGTCGTGGTATTGTATTTAGGAGCATAGTGACGTGCAGTATTGTTTTCATGGAGTATAGTGTGGTGGTATTGTTTTGAGGAGCATAGCGCAGCAGTATTGTATTTAGGAGCATAGTATTGTTTTCATGGAGTATGGTGTGGCAGTATTGTATTTAGGAGCATAGTGGCTGGCAGTATTGTTTTCATGGAGTATAGTGTGGTGGAATTGTATTTAGGAGCATAGTGACTGGCAGTATTGTGTTCAGGGAGTATAGTGTGGTGGTATTGTTTTCAGGAGCATAGTGTGGCAGTATTGTATTTAGGAGCATAGTGGCTGGCAGTATTGTTTTTGTGGAGTATAGTGTGGTGGTATTGTTTTCAGGAGCATAGTGTGGCAGTATTTTATTTAGGAGCATAGTGGCTGGCAGTATTGTTTTCAGGGAGTATAGTGTGGTGGTATTGTTCTCAGGAGCATAGTGTGGCAGTATTGTATTTAGGAACATAGTTGCTGGAAGTATTGTTATAAGGGAGTATAGTGTTAGTGTGTTATAATGCTTACCTTGCTACATGGTGCCACCCAGTAAACCATTGCAAGAAATGGCAACCCAACCGCTACAGCCAGAACAACCAGAAATTTTACTGCTGTCGTCTGCTGCCGCAAACCAGATAGATTCTCATACCAGATGGAAAGGAGCTGCTGCTGACAATTGGGATGAGCCACAAACTACAGTAAAAATAAAAATTTTGTTAATATCATTTATGTCAATAAAAATCCTTTATTTGTCTTCCCTTCCTACAAACTGATGGCGTCCTATGTCCCCATTGCCTACAAATGACTTGCCATAATAAGGGAACATAGGCAGATTATGTCATGGTCTCCAATCTCAGCCGTTTACCTATAAAAATCTGCCTCAGGCAAATATGACTCTTCTCATCCCATTTTCACATAAGATGAGTCATGTTTAGTGGTTGCAGGTAGTGTCACTTAAGAAGCCCCTATCTTCTGTTCTATAGCACCTAGAAACATGCTGCTGGTGTTATATTAAAAATAAGAATCTCATATTTTAAATCACACCTTATGACTTTGTGATTTACAGAATCAGAGATACAGACAGCTAAAGACATAGTTGAAATACCAAGTGGTAGATAAAGAACCTGTTTTGTAACTTACAGAACCACAAGCTTGAGAGATGAAATCCTTATCTTTACTATGACACACAAAGCTTATAGAACCAAAGACACAAGTTTCCGAAGTGACACATAACCCCCGCTTGGCGTGTCAAGCTTAGCGGAGGACAGCGTCTGGATCCACATCAAGAGGAGCAAAGGTGAGTATTTCTAGTATTTTTTGTTTTTTAACTGGTTAATTTCCTTTAAATCACAGGTGACAGAGCTTCTTTACTGTGAGAACTGTCAATCTGTGGAATAGCCTGCCTCAGGCGCTGGTCACAGCAGGGACAGCAGAGAGCTTCAAGAAGGGTCAAGATACTTTTGTACATCTTGAATTGTTTTGTTTGTTTTGTTTCCCCTAAATCTCTTCCTCATCCAATCCTTCCCTTCCTTGGTTGAACTTGATGGACATGTTTCTTTTTTCAACCATATGAACCTCATTAGACTTAGGCCTCATGGTCTTCTATGGGGCACATTCAAAGTGGCACCATGGATTACCATGCCGGTAATGTGGCGACTGCCCCGAAAACCAAAATATAGGGAAGCTCCTATTCCTTCTAGTCTTTGGAGCGCCAGGACCTCTCCCTATAGATATGGTTTGGGTGAGCTCCACTCACTAATGGCAGATAGGTGGCCAGCAACTGCACACATTAGTGTGCACAATGCCTTACAGTTGGGACTGGGACTCACCATTAAGATGCGGTGTATAATATCAGAGAACGGTCAAATAATTTTTTTGCTTAACATCACTCCTACCTTTTTAACCTCATACTTAATAGCGAGCTTTAATCGGCAGAGGCTCGGCCGGCCATTGACTTCTCCAGAGCTGTGGATCGTGTCTACGTCACCATTTAAAATCGCTTCCACCTCCTCCGTGTTTCTGCACAAATCAAGAAGTCCAACAACAAAGTCCTTGCATTGCATAGACAATTTTTTGTAGTCATTCTAAAAAACATGTAAAACATATTGGAGAAGTGACTAGAAATAGTCGACACATGCAAAGGTCTATGGGCAACTCTTCAGAGGTTCCTGGGCATCCAGTGAGCCGGGTCTTCCAAAAAGTCACCAAAAATAAAATTAAGTGCAGGAAAGTGAATATTATATTCGGTTTATTGTACTTTTAGTATTTGCTTTATTTTTGTCATTGTGTTCCAACATCTATATAGGGAGTTTGAATGTAAAATATGGGGGGTGGGCATCAAAAACATGAGGTTGAGGAACCTGATAGGAGACGAAAAATACCACTCAATGCCAGGAACCACATGAAAAGGCCCATATGCTCAATTTATTTTATATAAAATCATATATCCAACGCTGAGTATCCAAAGTTACTTGTAAACACAAGGAAATCTTCAGTCTATAGTTATAGAAAACTTTTCCTACTCTACCTCCTTCTCTTCTCCAAAAACAGAATTTGCCAAAATTATTCAGCATCTGAGCAATTTGCTATTCATGATAGAAGATATCTCATTTACAGAACATACAGAGAATAAAGCTTCATCTTCAACAACTTAGTTCCCAGATTTTGGAGGAAACCATGAAAAGCTGCTTATTGAAGGAGACGAATGACAGACCCCACAACAATCTGATAATGATCATGTATCCTAAGGATAAGTTATCAACATCTGTTGAACCCCTTTACGGTTCCAGTCTTGTCAATGGGGGATATTTATCAGGACCTCTGCGCACCGCCAGTGGCGCAGAGGCCCTGAAATAATCGCAAATGCTAGCTTATTGCTAGCTTTCGCAATTATTTTCCCCAATCCGCCACCTTCACGCCAGTGGGGCATGAAGGGGCGTGAAGGGGGGGGCGCGGCCGACGGAGCGGAGGGCGCGGCAGGCCGGGATTGGGCCGGCGCGGGGCGTTACTGTTCCTGCGCCTGCGCATTCGTTACTGCCGGCGACTTTTCATATGTGGCGACTTTTCATTTTGGTATTGTCAAAAGTACAGAAATCTACTCCATTAGTGTAAACCATTGGAAAACCGGAAGTTAACTCATTGGGTTTTTTCTCTGTTTTTCCTTCTTAAAGGGGTTGGCCACTTTTCAATTAATCTGTTCCATTAGACATGTCTCTGCATGTATATGTACCTGTGTCTTTGTGTCAGCCTTTCCATTTGTCCCCCATGCTGCCCTCCGCATGTATACAGAGCTTCCTGTCTCACACTCCTGCATGCCGTCTCCCAAAGGAAGAGGGAAGGGAGCCGGAGGAGTCATAATCTCCTGGTACAGCTCCTCCTATTCATCAGTGTTCAGACGTGTAAACAAAGATCCAGGTAGAATCTGCAGACAGCACTAAAGTAAGTATCAGAACTGCTGATTCACCTGATGAACATTCAGAGATTATTATTAAAATTATTATTATTAAGGCATTAAAGGCACATGGGCAATTTAGTAGAAGAGTAGCCAACCCCTTTAAAGTATATAATTAAACTACCAACTCAGTGTTACCATTTATACATTGGGGCTTATCTTTATGCAATCTGACACTCTGGTTGGATAGCATCAAACTGTAAATGGACACCCTCCGAATGGTAATACCATCGTTATATAATAATTTGAACATTTTACAATCTCTTAATTGAATTTTTTCTTTAAGCTTTTCTGTGTAATATTTTATATTTACAGGCCGTAGTTGCTGCATTCATTAAACACATAAGAAGCTATTATTGGCCTTCCAACCCAACAGCAATTACATTCAGATGTGACTATAATTTATACTGCATCGGGCCAGCAAGGACTTCCAATTCAAACATTAAGATGCGCCTGCATATTAACAAGCTATTTTATATGTGGCTAATCTTGTCCTATCTGCAGGTTTATTATAAGTATGAAATGACCTTCTCAAACAAACTTCTCCCATCTTAGTTACTTTATGTACGATGGAGCTTTTCTACCAAGTTCTATGTGTAGCCCATAAAAAAGTCATGACTGACCCACAATGCACTAAACAGAGGCTTACATGAGCCAGAGCGCTGGAGCTGTACACAATATATACACGGGCACAGATCCCGGCGTGATAAAATACATATTAGATTAATGAAAAATCTGTGATTAGGGTTCTTTTGGAAGCTTTGATGTCAGTTTTATATGAAAAAGGGGAGGGCGTTAAGACTGTAATGGGTTAAGTGCTGAATGGCATTTCAATAATTTTTAGTACATTTAGTTTAATCTGGCCATCGGTATATAACCTCAGTATATAACCAGTCAGCCCATGACCCACTGTATATAGCCAGCCCCTGCTCCCCAGTATATAGCCTGCCAGCCCATGCCCCCTAGTATATAGCCAGCCTGCCCGAGCCCCCTAGTATATAGCCACCATAATATAGCCAGCCAGCCCCTGCCACCAGTACATAGCCAGCTAGCCCATTCCACCAGTATATAGCCTGCCAGACCCCTAATATATAGTTAGCTCCCTGCCACCGGTATATAGCCTGCCAGCCCATGCCCCCTAGTATATAGCCAGCCTTCCCATGCTCCCTAGTATATAGCCACCATAATATAGCCAGCCAGCCCCTGCCACCAGTACATAGCCAGCTAGCCCCTTCCACCAGTATATAGCCTGCCAGTCCATGTCCCTTAAGTATATAGCCAGCCCCTGCCACCGGTATATAGCCTGGCTGCCCATGCCCCCTAGTATATAGCCTGCCCATGCCCCCTATTATATAGCCAGCCAGCCCCTGCCACCAGTATATAGCCAGCTAGCCCCTTCCACAAGTATATAGCCTGCCAGCCCATGCCCTCTCATATATAGCCAGCCTGCCCATGCCCCCTAGTATATAGCCACCCCCCTGCCACCATAATATAGCCAGCCATCCCCTGACCCCCAGTATATAGACAGCCCATGCCCCACAATATGTAGTCAGCCATCCCATGGCCCCTAGTATATAGCAGCCCCCTCTCCCCATAATATTGCCAGCACCCTGTCCCCATAATATAGCCAGCCCCTGATCCCAGTATATAGCCAGCCTGCCCATGTCCCCCCAGTATATAGCCAGCCCCTGCCACCCTAGTATATAGCCAGAAGCCCATGCCCTCTAGTATATAGCCAGTCCCTGTCCCATAAAATATAACCAGCAGCCCCTGCCCCTGGTATATAGCCAGCAGCCCATGCCCCCTAGTGTATAGCCAGCCCCCTCTGCCCCCTAGTATATAACCAGTAGCCCATGTCCTCCAGTATATAGCCAGCAGCCCAAGTTCCCTATGGGCTGTGAAAGCAGGACTCACAGGTTTCCTCTACAAAGCAGACAGGTACACAGGACTCATAGGCTTTCTTTACAAGTGGATTGGGGAAGCAAGACTCACAATCATTCCCTATATGTAGGCAAGAACACAGAACTCACGGGCTTTCTATACAAGTTGGAAGGGATACAGGGCTCACAAGCTTTCACCAAAAATGGGCGGGACAAAGGACTCGCAGGCATTCCCTACCAGCGGGCAGAAAAACAAGACTCACAGTCTTTCTCTACAAGCGGGTGTGAAAGCAGGACTCACAGGCTTCCTATACAAGCAGACAGGGACACACAACTCACAAGCTTTCTGTTACTGGGATGATTTAAACAAATAGTAATTGTAAAATACTGAATCAAATCATAGAAAAGTACATGGATCTAGACAAACTCCATTATAGGGGAGCATTTCCTCCTCTATATACCAGCCTGAGGTAGAGGAACTGAATAATTCACTTCTAAAAATAACAGCAGACCTATGGTCCTGTAAGTGGTGTACACAGTCGGGCACTGATCCTATAACCTCATAATCCTTTGCCATCATATATATTTTATGGTAAAGACACTTGACCCACCAAGCTCCACCACAACATAAATTTTTGGGTTATAGACATTTTTATGAGTGTTATGTGCTGCACCCACCTTGAATTCCTTTTCTATGTTTGCTAATACAGCCAGCTCATTGCTGAGCTCTAAAGCCGTCATAACTGGATCTTCACTAGACAAAGACAGATAGGCCGGACTCGCCAGACCTTTATAGGCATTAATCCTCGACCTAGAATGGCTAAAAGAGTCATGTTTCTGTTTTTCATTACATTCATTGCATTTACAAAAATAGTCATGAGGCCTCTCGATCCTGGCTCCTTTGCGTAGAAGCGTATGAACTATCTCATACTCCTGACAATGAGCCGCCAGAATGATGGGGGTGATGTCTTGGGAGAACCTTGTCCCATCTTCATCGTAGGCGTAGAAGTCATCATGTTGGAATTCGGCTTGACTTGGACTGGTGGTGAGTCGTTTCCCTTCGGCAAATGACGGGTGTCCTAGTATGGCCTCTACTATCCGCACGTATCCTTTGCTGATGGCTAGAAGTAAAGCGTCGCCCACTCGGGCCAAGTTTTCTTTCTTAAGTAAAAGTTCTGTAATCTCCAAGTGCTCGTTGGCAACAGCTAGTTGCAAAGCGTTCTGACCCATATAATCCACACAATTTACATTTAAGGTAAGACACTCTTCCATCATTTTCCGAATCACAGGAATGTTACCATACTCTGCCGCGTCCAAAAACCGCTCTTCCTCTGCTGTAAGGCTAGTGGAGCGGTCACTAAACATATAAGCCGGACCTCTGTTGGCTTGTCTTCTACCCTTCTCTCGCAGTAATGTTTGTCTTCTATGTGACAATGTGTTATCTGTGGCGCGCCTGTGGAGAGAGAAAAAGTCAATTATCAACCATGTAAAATTTTAAAAAACCTAGTAAAGTAGCAGGAGACTTGACTACCGACACTAAAAGACTTTCCCAGATTGAAGGAAAACCTTTTACATTACCTGCAGCTGGAATTAGGTGGAGCTCACTCTGCATAAAGTCGAGTACTAGCTTTATAAATCTATCAACTGTGAGATCCACCTAGTGGTGTCAAAATACAATTAAAGTTGTAGCATTTAGAATAGGAAAAACTTCTTTCTTCCAAAAAAACATCCACCATTGCAGACCAGCTCAACTGTAGTGATTGAAATTGGGCTGGGATACCAAAGTCTATATACATCCTTAAAGGAAATCTACCATTTGTTTTAATGAATTGTAAACCAAACATACCTTGAGACTGCTGTAGCTACACTGATGCAGAAACATATATTGTATAATTCCTGAGCTGAGAGTTTTTGCTCAAAAAACTATTATAAAATTCAGAACTTCGGGAAAGCTGGGTGATGCTGGCTGCCATAAATTATTACACACTGTCCAGACAGGACTAATCAACCTGAGCTGGTTCACTCATACACAGCAGCCGGGGGATGGTGCAGCCATTGATTACTTCTGCCTGTCAGGGACACAGTGATTACACCATTCTCTGGAGCAGTGCACACTTAATGTAAGAGGATAAGCGCTGGGCAGCCACAGGAGTTCTAGAGCTTCATTATCATAATTTTATAATCGTTTTTTAAGGAAAATCACTCAGCTCAGGGATTAAACAAGATATGTTTCTGCATCAGTGTAGCTACAGCATTCTCAAGGTATGTTTGGCTCATAATGCATCAAATCAAATGGTAGATTTCCTTTAATGGGTAGATAATCATCTTTATTACCTGGATTTACATAGAATATAGACAGACTCCCTAGCAATGATAAAATATGGCCCCTTTCTGGAACTGCTTGACACTAGCACCTGTCTAACCATTCCCAACAAGTCTTCATCCTCCATTTTATTTTTTTTAAATGTTACATTTGCCAACATTACAAAACATTACAAATTTTATAGAGATTTATTTTTATTGACGGGTCATTAGGATGCGATCAGTTGGATTCTGACACACAATAGCACACGTATCAAACTTTTGGCTTGGCTGTTTCTTTAATTTTGGAGAAATTTTATGGTGCTTGTTGCTCATTTGTGACTTCTTTTGCGCCTAAACTGTCTCCTTTTAACCCCTTAGCGCTCTGCACCGTAGTTGTACTGTGCTGAGTCCCGCAAATAGCGCTCAGAGCAGTACAGCTACTGCGCAGAGACGATGTCGGCTCAGCTCTGCACAGGAGCCGAATCGGCATCGGGGGTCGCGGGATTTCAGCGGTAATCTACCGCTGACATCCCCGGCTAACACCCGCGGTCGGAGTGGGCTCCGATCGCGGGTGTTTAACCCGTTAAATGCCCCGGTCAACGCGACCGCGGCAATTAATATGCCTTCCGGGGGTTTGTACCCCACGATCGGCGCCCCCGCTCTGTTTTCGGGGGCGCCGATCGCTGCTATGGCACCTCTGGGGTCCGATCGGGACCCCAGAGAAGCCTGAAGGCAGTGCCTTTAAGATGGCGTCTGTGACGTCATCTTAAAGGCAAAGTGTCAGCCTATGCATCTGCATAGGCTGACACTGCTAATACCCTGCAATACATGAGTATTGCAGAGTATTATAATGAACAAGCAATCAGATGATTGCTTGTTCATGTCCCATGGTGGATCAAGTAAAAAGTGTAAAAAAAAAAAACAGTTTTTCAATAAAAAATAACTTTATAAAATCGCTAAAAATGCCCATAAGCCCCAAAACATATAAAGAGACATATAACGCTCAAAAAAGTCTAAATCATAACACAACCCCACATATATAGTATCACCGCGTCCGTAACAATCCATAGAATAAAACTAAATAACTATTTGACCCATATGATGAACGCAGTTAAAAAAAAACTTTAAAAACCCGCAAAAAATTATGATTTTACCTATTATATCCCACTAAAAATGCAATAAAAAGTGATCAACAAAACATATGTACTCCAGAATGATACTGTTGCAAAGTACAACATGTCCCGCAAAAAACAAGCCATCAACCAGCTCTGTAGCCAAAAACGTAACAATGTTATGCCACTTGGAAGACGGCGATGCAAAAATGATAGATTTTTCCCCACATTAGGGTTTTATTTGGCAAATTTAGTAAAACGTGAGAAAAAATATTCATGTCTGGTGTCCCCGTAATCGTATCGACCCATAGAATAAAGATAACATGATTATTAGGCTAAACGGTGAACACGAAAAAAAAGAGTAAAAAAATCCAGTACAGAATTGATGCTTTTCTACTCATGACCTCCAAAAAAGTTCCTAAATTTTCAACAATAGGTGATACCAACCCCAAAATGGTAACACTGGAAAAAGCATCTCAACCCACAAAAAAAATGCCGTCACATGGCCCAAATAACGGAAAAGCGAAAAATTTTATAGCCTTCAAAAGGAGGCAACGAGAAAACTAAAATCCTGGCAGCTGCAGGGCTCCTTCCCTTCTGCACCTCGCTGTGCCCCCATAACACAAGTAATGTCCACATGTGGGGGGGGTCTCTGCACTCAGGAGAAATTGTAGAACAAATTTTATGGTGGGTTTTCTCTTTTTATCTTTTGGAAATGTGTAAATTTTAGGGCTAAATTAACGTATAACTGACAAAATTTGACCATTCTAAATTTCACCGCCATTTTGATTCAATTACTATGAAGATCTCAAGGGGTTAACAATCTTCGTAAATTCTTGAGGGGTGCAGATTTGAAAATGGGTTGGTCATATAGGGTGGTTTTAATGCTAAATATGTAAAATTTAATTTCAAACAGTATTTATCCCCAAAATAGTCAATTCTGAAAATACGGAAAATCGCTATTTGATTTGTAGGCCGCGCAACATCAAAATAAATTATCCAGACAGTTCAAAAATTATGAAAAAGTAAAGTAGACAAATGGGAAATATTATTCGGCAAGTTATTTAGGTGGTAAATCGATCTGCCTGAAACCGCAGTGATTTAGAATTTCAAAAATGACAAATTTTTCTAAAAATTCTTTTTTTTTTTTGTAAATAAACGCAAAACTTATCAGCCAAAATTTACCACTAAAATGAAGTACAACATGTGGGGAAAAAACTATCTCAGAATCGCTTTGATAAGTAAAAGTGTTCAAAAGTTATAACCATATAAAGAGACGCAGGTCAGAATCCAAAAAATGGGACTGAGCCTTAAGCTACAAAATGGCTGCGTCCTTAAGGGGTTAAGGTTCACCATGGTCTGCTTTTCTGCAGTATTCCCTGAGTTATCACCTGAATCCAGATGTGAAAGTTGTGACGTTTTTTCTGACATCTCTTATAAAGTTGCAACTTTCACATGTGTATTCAGTTGATAACTCAGGAAACACTGCAGAAAACCAGACAATGGTGAACTTTGAAAGGAGACAAATTTAGGCGCAAAAAAAGTCACAAATTTTCATTCAAATCTACGGCAGCGCCTGAGCAGGCTTAGAAAATAGCTTGGAACTGATTCCGACTATTGGAGACTTTTGTTTTAAAAAGTCGCAAATTCACTTAAGACCAAACGTCACATGTACCTTTAAGGAAAAACCGCTAAGATACATCTGACCAGCAGAAAAGCCAAGAAAAGTCCCAAAAGCCGGAATTATGCTACATGTGCCCCTTTAACCCTGGCACTTAAAGGGAACCAGTCACCACAAACCTTCATTATAAACCTCACACAATATCAGACAGGTGTACTGCCATTCCAATCTTTCTATTCCAATTTCTGTATGTTTTCATTGTACATCTTTTTGTACGTTTTCGTTGTACATCTTTCATTTGTCTTTACATTTCTATATGTATTTCCTTTTATTGTTTCTTATTTTATTTGTGCGTCTAGTCACAGAGGGGGAAAAGCTTACAGATCCAGTCAAGCTCCCTCCACCTCTTTTGTGCAGTTAGCTCCCTAAACCCGTCCCACGGCACCGCCAGTCCGCCCCGCCTTGTCCCACACATCACTACCCGCCTGTACGTACTGGCGGTGCATGCACGGTTTGCCTGTAAATTTGGAGCCATCCTGCTTGTCACCGGATTCCTCCTCATGTGCAGTGCGCATGCATCTGTAATGAGTACACACTGCGCGGTGCTGCAGTGATAAAAAGCAAGGCTTTCCACATCACACCAATTTTTATGATGTTGAGCCATAGATGCATGTACGGTGCACCTGTGGAGGTAGCCAGGGAGCAGCACACGGCTCCAAATTTACAGGCACAATGCGCATGCACCGCCGTTTATAAACGGGCAGGCATTGGCATGCGAGGCATCGTAAGTGGATCTGGGCGCTCTCCCACCTCATTTGTACTGTACAACGAAATATACAGAAACCAGAATACAGACATTGAAAGGTATTGTGCGAGGTTTGTTGTGGAGGTTTGAGGGGACAGCCTCCCTTGCAAGGAAAACTTTAAGAGGACACAACTGCTGGAAATATATGTACATTTGCAGTGGAGGTGAACAGACACAATTAAATTGGATTTCAGAAAATTTCAGTAATTTTTAAAAAAACGAAATAAATCAATAACTCTGAGGAATACCTATGACAATACATGTACACTGCCAAGCGTCTATCTCATTTCATTTAACAAAACCTTAATAGTTTGGATTGATTGGAACATGGCTGTGGGAATGATATACCTCTCCATCCTCCTGCCTTAATTGAAGTGTTCAGATGCTTTCCAGCATTCGTTGTCCCCTGACACTCATCATTGCAATATCAATAGCCGCGCTGTCTGCTAAGAGGACTAAAGCCCTCAGTCACTTATTGACAGGAAGAGATTCGAAAAGGTCTCCGACCATTTTAATTAAGTGAAGTCTCCCACACTGATCCTGAGACTAAGGTCATAGGCCGATACTAGGATGGAGAGTGTATACACCACCCAAGGGACTCTCATCGATAGGATCCATCACATGAAGTGGGAGAATAACGTTAAAGGTCATCTGGAATTACTTTGCAAGTCCCTTATTGATATTAAAGTGGTTGTATAGGATTGGCCTTTCCTGTCCAAATGTCCCATTAGGGATATCCAACCCTATCCACACATCTAGGAGCTTCCATCGCCGCTTCAACCAACAAATATTGTAGATAAAATTATGGACACCATGGCAGAAACTAGATGGACCTTATTTTAGGATCAAGTGGTCCAACCAATGATGTTGGTATCTGTCATAACAGATCGGGTGCTCCACCATATTGTAGATAAAATTATGGACGCCATGACAGAAACTAGATGGACCTCATTGTAGATTGTGAGCCCCATGGGGACAGGGACCAATTTGACAAGCTTTGTGCAGCGCTGTGTAATCTGTGTGCGCTATATAAATAAAGAATTATTATTATTTATTATTATTATTGTGAATTTTTAATTTTTGGGCACAAAATGAATATACTGTCCAAAAAAAATTACAAATTGTAAATTCGATTTTCTAATTTACACCCTGTAAAACAACCTAAAGAGTTGACAAACTTCTTAAAGTTGTTTTCTCATACATTGAGGGGTGTAGTTTTTATGATGGGGTAATTTATGTGGTTTTGCTATTATTAGGCCTTTCAAAGTCACTTGAAAACTGAGCAGGTGCCTGTAAATGAATGTAAGAAGCATGTGTCGCAAGCGACCTTTTTGTGTCACTATTCTTCACACGACACAAGTTTTGTGTCCGTGGACTGTTGGACCGCACGCCACATTTATCAAGCAAAGTCTGACAAAAGTGTGTCGCACGGCCCATGTTAAAAGTTGGTGCACTCTTTGGGAGCAGTGCAGGGAGCGCCAGATTCATGAAGAACGGGCACCGCAATTCCTGAATCTACACAGGCACATAGTACAGACTGCATGGTTTTTAGTAATGTAGGGCCCAGGAGTCCTGCTCCTCCCAACACTTGTACAAGGTATAATTCAATGAATCAGCTGTGACTGGAGCGTTCCTTTAAATATTTATAGAGAATTTATATAGAACAAATCACAGGACACGTCCATATATTTTACAGATCTGGTTAGGTTTCGTATTGGGTACATTGTGTATCAGACTGAAGGATACGGGTGCAGAGACTCAGTAGAAAGTGCCAAAAACACCATTTAATCCTGATTCATAGCTACACTACATGAACTATGCAGAAGCAAAATCGTGTCAGCGGCAGTAGAGAATTTATGATGGAACATTCATTCATTTCCTTCCAGATTTATGGGGACATTTTAGTCCTTTTATTGGAGTAATATTTCTTGCCACAAATAGTAGAACATGACCTTCAATGGGTTCTGATTATATTCATTATACGACAGATAATATGTATAATTTGAAATAGTATCAAATTAGTTAAAGGGAACCTATCATCAGCAGGTGGCCTACTAAACCACTACCAGTATAATATCAAACAGTATAACACCTTCTAGTTTTTGTTTCTTTTATGGTCCTGTGTGATGGCATCATCCAGAAAATCAACTTTGAAGTGAGATGTAAATTGGTTGTATAAAGTCAAGGAGGAGGAGAGTTCAACACTGAAGTCAAGGTGGAGAGCTGGTGACATCATGATTCAGACTTTAGGAGATCTGCTTAGTGATTTCTGCCTTTTATGAAGTATTGGCCCATTTATCAAGTAATAATAGGGCATCAATGACAGAATTATGGTTATGTGCTTGGTTCTTCAAGGCGTTAGACAGGGTCGGAGCCAGGTTTCATGAAGCCCCTGGGTGACAGAGCATCAGTAGGCCCCTCGGTGACAGAGCATCATTAGGCCCCTTTGCAGTGAACTCACATGGCAGCATTAATAATTCAGAAACTAAAACAGTCTCCTGTTCCAAAAATATTCCCTACTTTATCATACCAAACAGCCCTCATGGTTATTTTACATAAAGCCCCCCTCACTCCTTACAGATTTATTAGATACAGCCCCCTCACTCCTTACAGATTCCTTATGTACAGCCTTATGTGGGTCCACCAAGCAGCTCTGGGCCCCAGCACTTGCCCAGGTACACCCAGTGCTGGTGCCGGCCCTGCGTTAGGAACAATCTCCCTGCAGAGCTCAAACACTGTGAGCAATTCTACCTAAAATTAATACTCATAGGAACAGCAGATACACCAAGTATTAAAATCACACAGATTTATTTGTATTTTGGTTAATTGATAAAAATGAAATATTGATATTTTCATTTTTGAAAAAGCACTTTTTCTGCCCCTGACTAAAACTTTTGCACAGCACTGATGACGTGGTCAAATTGCCTAAAGAGAAATGGGTAAAGGGATGAATGGTTACCCCCTTGATATTGTGCTACTCACGCTCTACCATGTTTCTTATTTTAATGAGATATTTCAATGACAATTTTTCAAGTAATGATAGTAAATGGTACAACTAGACTCATCAGATTCCTCCTAGTTAATAAAGCAAAGCACACGATGGTATATGTGTCCATTGGGAATATCACTCCATATCTCATTTTCACCGTCCAGCAGACAGCCCTATTAGGGGGATACGTGAATGATGGCTGCTCGTAGAGATACATCTGTCACTGCACCGACAGCTTTTATTTCTCCATTATTTGCAAAACAAATTTCCCTGCCCCCTGATGGACCGCTATCAGTCAGTGACTGCACCATCCATCAGCTGAGCCCGGCTGTCACTCCTGGAGAAGAACTTCAGGCCCCTTCTATATACTGTACGACATGGACACATACATATACATATACATATATATATATATACACACTCTGCAATCATAAATTTGAGGGCATTTCTATATTTGATATTTTAATATTCAGTGTAAATGTCAACTATTAGAATAACATAAATGTGACTTTCTATAGAATTCTTACAGATAATCAGTGTATAACCTTAGTCACTATTTTCTATTATCCTCATTGGGATCAATGAGCTCTTGCAAATTCTTGGACAAAAACTTTTGTGTGAAAGGTGCATCGTATCTCATCCTATAACGTGAAGCACATTGCTAGGATTTGTCATTACCTAATGGTCATTGGGAGTCTGACCGCTTAGTCCTACACATATACAGAAAATGAATAGGCTGAACTGGTGAAGCCGCCGCGCTGCAGTCTCTTTACTGTTTTACAGCAAAGCTCTGAGCCTACTGGACCTGCTGGGATTTGCAGCCAGCCACTTTCAGTTTAGGATTGGAAAGCAGCAGTGTTATCACAGTGTTTCTAATCTGTTCAGTTCCTTCTGCTCTATAACATGCTGCCTGCAGATAGGACACTGTGTACAATCAGCTCAGCTCCTCCTGCTCTATAACTTACTGCCGGGAGATAGGACATTATGTACAATCTGCTCAACTCCTCCTACTCTATAACATGCTGTCTGCAGATAGGACACTGTACAATCTTCTCTGCTCCTCCTGCTCTCTAACTTGCGGCCTCCAGACAGGCCTCTATGTAGAATCTGCTCTGCTCCTCTGCTC
Source organism: Engystomops pustulosus (assembly GCF_040894005.1). Taxonomy (NCBI): domain Eukaryota; kingdom Metazoa; phylum Chordata; class Amphibia; order Anura; family Leptodactylidae; genus Engystomops; species Engystomops pustulosus. The sequence continues at coordinate 32,488,596 of NC_092412.1, forward strand.
TATAATATGCTGGCTCTAGATAGGACACTATGGACAATCTGCTCAGCTCCTCCTACTCTATAACATGCTGCCTGCAGATAGGACACTATGTACAATCTGCTCAGCTCCTCCTGCTCTATAACATGCTGCCTTCAGATAGGACACTATGTACAATCTGCTCAGCTCCTCCTGCTCTATAACATGCTGCCTGCAGATAGGACACTATGTACAATCTGCTCAGCTCCTCCTGCTCTATAACATGCTACCTGCAGATAGGACACTATGTACAATCTGCTCAGCTCCTCCTGCTCTATAACATGCTGCCTTCAGATAGGACACTATGTACAATCTGCTCAGCTCCTCCTACTCTATAACATGCTGTCTGCAGATAGGACACTGTACAATCTTCTCTGCTCCTCCTGCTCTCTAACTTGCGGCCTCCAGACAGGCCTCTATGTAGAATCTGCTCTGCTCCTCTGCTCTATAATATGCTGCCTCTAGATAGGACACTATGGACAATCTGCTCAGCTCATCTTGCTCTATAACATGCTGCCTGCAGATAGGACACTATGTACAATCTGCTCAGCTCCTCCTGCTCTATAACATGCTGCCTTCAGATAGGACACTATGTACAATCTGCTCAGCTCCTCCTGCTCTATAACATGCTGCCTGCAGATAGGACACTATGTACAATCTGCTCAGCTCCTCCTGCTCTATAACATGCTGCCTGCAGATAGGACACTATGTACAATCTGCTCAGCTCCTCCTGCTCTATAACATGCTACCTGCAGATAGGACACTATGTACAATCTGCTCTGCTCCTCCTGCTCTATAACATGCTGCCTGCAGATAGGACACTATGTAGAATCTGCTCAGCTCCTCCTGCTCTATAACATGCTACCTGCAGATAGGACACTATGTACAATCTGCTCAGCTCCTCCTGCTCTATAACATGCTGCCTTCAGATAGGACACTATGTACAATCTGCTCAGCTCCTCCTGCTCTATAACATGCTGCCTGCAGATAGGACACTATGTACAATCTGCTCAGCTCCTCCTGCTCTATAACATGCTACCTGCAGATAGGACACTATGTACAATCTGCTCAGCTCCTCCTGCTCTATAACATGCTGACTGCAGATAGGACACTATGTACAATCTGCTCTGCTCTATAACATGCTGCCTGCAGATAGGACACTATGTACAATCCGCTCAGCTCCTCCTGCTCTATAACATGCTGCCTGCACATAGGACACTATGGACAATCTGCTCAGCTCCTCTTGCTCTATAACATGCTGCCTGCAGATAGGACACTATGTACAATCTGCTCAGCTCCTCCTGCTCTATAACATGCTGCCTTCAGATAGGACACTATGTACAATCTGCTCAGCTCCTCCTGCTCTATAACATGCTACCTGCAGATAGGACACTATGTACAATCTGCTCAGCTCCTCCTGCTCTATAACATGCTGACTGCAGATAGGACACTATGTACAATCTGCTCTGCTCTATAACATGCTGCCTGCAGATAGGACACTATGTACAATCTGCTCAGCTCCTCCTGCTCTATAACATGCTGCCTTCAGATAGGACACTATGTACAATCTGCTCAGCTCCACCTGCTCTATAACATGGTGCCTGCAGATAGGACACTATGTACAATCTGCTCAGCTCCTCCTGCTCTATAACATGCTGCCTACAGATAGGACACTATGTACAATCCGCTCAGCTCCTCCTGCTCTATAACATGCTGCCTGCACATAGGACACTATGGACAATCTGCTCAGCTCCTCTTGCTCTATAACATGCTGCCTGCAGATAGGACACTATGTACAATCTGCTCAGCTCCTCCTGCTCTATAACATGCTGCCTTCAGATAGGACACTATGTACAATCTGCTCAGCTCCTCCTGCTCTATAACATGCTGCCTGCAGATAGGACACTATGTACAATCTGCTCAGCTCCTCCTGCTCTATAACATGCTACCTGCAGATAGGACACTATGTACAATCTGCTCTGCTCCTCCTGCTCTATAACATGCTGCCTGCAGATAGGACACTATGTAGAATCTGCTCAGCTCCTCCTGCTCTATAACATGCTACCTGCAGATAGGACACTATGTACAATCTGCTCAGCTCCTCCTGCTCTATAACATGCTGCCTTCAGATAGGACACTATGTACAATCTGCTCAGCTCCTCCTGCTCTATAACATGCTGCCTGCAGATAGGACACTATGTACAATCTGCTCAGCTCCTCCTGCTCTATAACATGCTACCTGCAGATAGGACACTATGTACAATCTGCTCAGCTCCTCCTGCTCTATAACATGCTGACTGCAGATAGGACACTATGTACAATCTGCTCTGCTCTATAACATGCTGCCTGCAGATAGGACACTATGTACAATCTGCTCAGCTCCTCCTGCTCTATAACATGCTGCCTTCAGATAGGACACTATGTACAATCTGCTCAGCTCCACCTGCTCTATAACATGGTGCCTGCAGATAGGACACTATGTACAATCTGCTCAGCTCCTCCTGCTCTATAACATGCTGCCTACAGATAGGACACTATGTACAATCCGCTCAGCTCCTCCTGCTCTATAACATGCTGCCTGCACATAGGACACTATGTACAATCTGCTCAGCTCCTCCTGCTCTATAACATGCTGCCTGCAGATAGGACACTATGTACAATCTGCTCTGCTCCTCTGCTCTATAACATGGTGTCTGCAGATAGGACACTATGTACAATCTGCTCAGCTCCTCCTGCTCTATAACATGCTGCCTACAGATAGGACACTATGTAAAATCTGCTCAGCTCCTCCTGCTCTATAACATGCTGCCTGCAGATAGGACACTATGTACAATCTGCTCAGCTCCTCCTGCTCTATAACATGCTGATTGCAGATGGGACACTATGTACAATCTGCTCTGCTCCTCTGCTCTATAACATGCTGCCTGCAGATAGGACACTATGTACAATCTGATCAGTTCCTCCTGTTCTATAACATGCTACCTGCAGATAGGACACTATGTACAATCTGCTCAGCTCCTCCTGCTCTATAACATGCTGCTTGCAGACAGGACACTATGTACATAATGCTCAGCTCCTCCTGCTCTATAACATGCTGCCTGCAGATAGGACACTATGTACAATCTGTGCTGCTCCTCCTGCTCTATAACATGGTGCCTGCAGATAGGACACTATGTACAATCTGCTCAGCTCCTCCTGCTCTATAACATGCTGCCTGCAGATAGGACACTATGTACAAACTGCTCTGCTCCTCCTGCTCTATAACATGCTGCCTGCAGTTAGGACACTATGTACAATCTGCTCAGCTCCTCCTGCTCTATAACATTCTGCCTGCAGATGGGACACTATGTATAATCTGCTCAGCTCCTCCTGCTCTATAACATGATGCCTGCAGGTAGGACACTATGTACAATCTGCTCAGCTCCTCTTGCTCTATAATTTGCTGCCTCTAGATAGGACACTATGTACAATCTGATCTGCTCCTCCTGCTCTATAACATGCTGCAGTTAAAGGGGTTGTCCGAGTTTTGAAAAAAAAAACTATATGTGGCCGGGAGCGGGCTGCTTAAAACAATAAAGATGTACTTACCTTCCGGTGCCCTCCGGTATCCATGCATTCAGCTTCCGGCCGGCCGTGGCCGGGTACGCCTATCTGTCCCTATACACAGCATTGTGTATGGGGGCCGGAAAGTTGTCGGGTCCGGCCCGGATGCTGAATGCAGCGCTGCTCCGGCGGCCATGTTTGTTTACATGGCGCCCGGACCGGAGCGACAGCAGCGCTGGATACCGGAGGGCACCGGAAGGTAAGTACATCTTTATTGTTTTAGGCAGCCAGCTCGCGGCCACATATATTTTTTTTTCAAAACTCGGACAACCCCTTTAAGACATCACAGCACAACATCTTTCCTTTAATTAGAATAGCAGATATATGAGCCGCACACAACCTTTAGATGTAGCACAGTTTGGAAAAAAAAGCAACCAAATAAAAGCAACCTTAATAATCCTGGATATCCTCTTTTATTTCAAGAAAATGAAAATAATTGAAATAAAAAGCTCCCTGTTTGTACATATAATTAGTGAGGGTAAATCCGGAAATACTAATTAAGATATCAGCCAGCAAACATCTCCTATCAGCAGAAGACGGAGGATGATTGTCTCAGTGTAATTCTGCTTTTACCTAATTAAAAAAATCCTCTCTTTCTGCTAATTATATCATGAAATGAAAACTTCTCGGCAGGAATGGAATTATTATACGTAATAATATTGGGGAAATGATAGCGGCTGCACATGGACGTCCTGGGATTGTTAACATGACTAATATCCCATTAACTTTTAATTAAAATTCTGTAGTAATAAGGGAAAATATTTACAGTCGCTCCATGCTCTCCGTGTCCGTATCCAACCAGATCGGCGGAGGAGGCTGTAATATTATTATGTCAATTATAACCAAGGAAACCCGTTAAGATGTGTGGAGCTCCTTGAGCAAAAACATACATAAGATCTAAAGTTTCATTCTTTATGATGCAAATAATGTGTAATATTGCCAAAATATTACCCCCATACTGTGCAAACAACCCACCTAGAATAGTCAAAAACCAAAGCACTGGGCACCCACATAGGGTTGTAAAGAATTGGGGTAGTCCCACTATGCTACAGCAATGAATAGGTGGAAACAATACATTATAGGGGTAGAATTGATAACCCTTGGGGTCCCGGTATGCCGCTAATCACCTGCTTTTGGCACCGGCCATGTACAAAGACATCTCCATTCAGCATGTAGCGATCAAGGAAGTCAACAGGACTGAGTTGGGGGTATTTTTTTTTTACGGTTTATGGAGATCAGCTGGATAGTGGGTGCCAAAAATTCAAAAAGACAGCGATCCAGCACATATGGTTGGAAATCCTCCAAATTGTTATTGACTCCAAAGCGTATGATACAAAATCACATAGTCCCGAGCACTGCATCTATACTGTAGACTACAAATTTCAGCCTACGCGTTTCGAGCGTGTTTAGACGCTCTTAATCATGGCTCATTATAGCTTTTAAGTAATTACTAGGGTGCCAAAAAATATTTGATCAGATTGACTCCCATCAATCTGATACCGGAAGCCTATGCTAAGGAGATGCCTTCAATTGTATACTGATATTGTACCCAGTGCGTAACTAGAAGCTGATGGGCCCCAGTGCAGAGTCTGTGCCAGGCCCCCGACTATAATGTATGGCTTATAGTAATAGTCTTCTCATATGGGAAAGTGACACCATAAGGGCCCCCTAAACCTCTTGGGCCCGGGTGCGATCGCAACCTCTGCACCCCCTCAAGTTACGCCCCTGGTTGTACCCTTTTAAAATTATAGCAGCAAAGAGAGGTGAGAAATCAGTCAATATGTAATATTGTCATTATTTGGGATTTGTGAGCTGATCGACACTGATCAACGTGTTAAACAGATGGCTCCATGACCTGTATAGTGGCTGTCTATGGTACTGCAGGTTCCCATTCCATTAACTGAAAGCAAAGCCTGTAGTTACAGCTTCTGGCCACTGCACACAGCATGGAGCCATTCACTTCTGGTACTGTTAATTGTGTTGTGATGGTGCTGATCAGTGTGGGGGACCAATATCAGCACCCACCAAACAAATGACCTATTCGAAGTCCAACAATGTAAAAGCATCAACAACGTTGGACTGTTATCTCTCTATTGCGATGGTGGCAGCGTGGGCATTTCTGCCAATCAAATGACTAGAAACCTATCACAATGGTAAAGGGGAAACCACCATCCAATAGACAACCTCTGCATATATCCATCACAAACACAGGGACCACCCAGTATTTACATGTACTTAATCAATCAATGGGGTCAATCACTAATGATCCATTACAAAGATTAAGAAGCTACCCATTAGGTGCTGCTCAATGATAAGGGGTCACACAAGGGCAGATCGTTTATTACATTGACTTCAGTTTTGAGTCCATTGCACAATCTTCTGCTGAGCAATCTTATTCCCGATGTGACATTTTACTACTATGTAATGGTGTCAGACCTTTGAGGTTACACAGCCGGATTATATACAACTACAATGTTGTGCTAATAGTCCCAATATGCAAATGTCATCTATCTGTGTTACACCTGGGCTTATTACCATGTTTGCACTCTCCTAGCCCCCAAGTCTTGTAGACAGCCAGGATCTATCTAGGAATCATGAACCGAGAACAGCACCGACTCATCACAGTGATATACGATATAATGAGTCCCTTAGTGCTCATAATCAGATTTCTTTGCGTCTGTTTTGTGGAGAAGAAGGGACTCCTTGTATCATATATCATCACTATGATGCTTGTAGTTCCATCCTCTGTACTATGGTCAGTCCATGAAATCCGTCCAGAGCAGTTTCGTGATTCCGGGACCGACCGTGGTCATCCCATACTTATTATAAAATTGCTCAAACTTCTAGAAATTATTAGGTTTCTTTTAGTAAATAACAACAGTTTATGGCCATTTTAAAACCTATCAGTTCTGGTGACTATGGTCGGGCAGGGCATGAATAGCTTGAATGAATAGCTTCTCTTGTCTGCACGCTGGAATGCTCTCTGCCTCCTGCCCCTCCCCCTGCATTACAAGATCAGCTCAGACACAGGGACTTCCTGCCAGCAAGCAGCATCCTGTCGGGACTTACTCTACTAGCTACAGACAGATAAGGTCTTTACAGCAAAGCTGGCAGTGAGTGTTATAGGTGAGGCAGCAAAATTAAGTGTTTCATTGTGTCTTATATTCATCTAATGGATCTCATCGATCTCTGATCTGTCTCATCTCTCTTTTTCTATGTGTTAGATACTAGTGGAGTGTTCAAAAGCTAAATGAAAGTGTATATAAACCTGTACCCTGATAATCTAAGCACATTGTCAGCACACAGCATCTCATAGCACAGAGGAATCATGAAGTATCTGCTTAGAGCCCACAATCTGGAATCTTAGGCTGATCATTACTGAGTTACAGGAGCTAAAACTGCAATAAAACTGACTAAAATTGCATTTTTACTGTGTAAACATCACTAGGGGATTAAAATTTGAGAACTTTCTTTCATGGGCAAACCGCTTTAATGACCAATAAATTTTAGTCTCAAGAGAACAAAAGTTTGAACTCCCATTTAAGCTTATTTTTATATTACAATCATTTTACTTTTACATTAATTGACATGTTGTACAAATTTTTAAAAGATCTAATTATTTTCGCTATAAATTTATCATGGTTTTAAAATAACATATTGCAAATTCACCCAAAAACTAAACCTTTACAGCGGTATTTTTCTATAAAACATGTAACATCTATATTGATTTGAGCAGCTTTGGGTTGTTAATTATAAATTTTTTGGAAAATCTTAGCCAAGTCTCTGGTACTACACAAGCTCCCGCGAGATTGTAAGATTACAAGCTTTTCACTAGGTGGCACTGCAGTGACATTTGTAAGATATATGACTACAAATGATTGTAATAATTCATTGTGATTGATTTAAACAACTTTGTCCACAAAAGTGAAGTGTTAAAGCATTAAAAAATTTACTGTGCCAGGAACTGAAAAAAACCCAGATATTGGGCCACATGTATCACTCGTTTTTTCTGTTGTTTTTGCGCCTTTTCATTCAGGCGCACCGTTTTTTGCGCCATTTTTGCGATTAAACGTCAAATTAGCCGCGCAGCTAAAATAACCAGCTTTCCCTCATCTATCTTACCAATCCAGATGTTTTGCTGCGTCTAATGATATTCATCACTTGCAACGTCTTCATTTAGGTGCAAAAACGGGCGCAAAAACACTCCAGCCCGAAGGTGGCGTTATCTGAGAAGAAAGCACTGAGCCCCTTTGCAGAAGAGCTCATTTCTAGCAGCAGAGCTCAGCCAGACACTGGAACATATAATAGATACAATTAGATACATTACAGACAGGAGCTGCAGACTCTATTTACAGTTCATCACCTTCTATTTACAAAATATTCTGCAAAACGCTGAGCTCACAGCAAGAGAGAAGAGAACTTTGCAGAATGTTGCAGATACGACATACAATTGTCCCCCATGTAATTCTGCACAGTATCACCAGTGTTTCTGAGGGGGATACTGTGCAGAATTACAGGGGTGCAGCAGAAGACCAGCACTGGGGGATCCCCTCCAGGAGAAGCCACTGCTGAGGAGGTCACTGGGTGCAGGGTGTCACACACCTGGGTGCTGCTGTGAGTGTTATCTTCATTCTGGGCTGTGGGAGAAGCAGAGAGGAGCTTGTAGCAGGATGACATGTAAGTGCCCGAATCTAACATTACGCCTTAACTGCGCCAAAATTGCGCCTAAACTGTTTTAAAGTAAAGTGATTAATAACTTATCACAGTTGGTTGTAGCTTGTGATAATTCTGGCAAAACAGTGCGCCAGAATTTAGGCGCAACTACTACACTTAGGCTCACAAAAGTGATAAATGTGGCCCATTATTTTTTTTTTTTTAACTAACAACTTGTCCAGGAATATGATTTTTTTTTTTACTGAGAAGGCTTTAAAAATAAAAAATATTCTTGCCTCTCTCTCTTCGCTCCTGTTCTACCATGGCGCTGCCCGTCACTGCTGGGTCTCTGCTTTAATACAGAGATCTGAGGTGACGCCTATCTACAGCTGCGTCCTATAGACATCTAAAATTGCCATCTGAAAAGGACTATAATATTGATGGCTTTTTATGTCTGTGCCTAGTCCTGAGGGTCCTTTAAATGAAACTTTATTAATTTATGCAAGGTCTGAGGCATAATTGTAAAATGCTAAATGTGCGCCAATGTCACGGGTGCTCCGGCAACCCATTTCCCAGGTCGCAGACGCAACTGTGCCCCTCTCCACTCACCTTACCACAATCCACTCACCTCACCACAATCCAGCACCACCTCCTATGGCGGGCACGGCAGCTTCAAGAAATTTAAAGGGCCAGTGCACCGATAATTGGCTCTGGCCGGCCAGCCATTCTGGTTAAATTCCAGCCCCTTCCTTTGTCCCCTGCCAGATCTTTGTGCCTACACCATAGAGAAAGCTCCCCTGCGATATTCCTGCGTTCCTGCTCCTGAGTTCCTGTGTTCCCGCTCCTGTGTTCCTGCGTTCCTGTGTCCCGTTTTCCCATTCCTGCCTGGACCTCCTGTTGCTGACCCCGGATTGGACCTTGACATTGCATCTCTGCCGCCTGCCCTGACACTGTGCCTGAACCTGACCACGAGACTGTCTCCTGCTACGGTACCTTGACCTCAGCTGCCACCTGTGGAACGACCTGGTGGTATCCTGCTGCAGCAAGACCAACCCGGTCTGGTAAAGACCGGATGCCACTTAGATTTCGGTCCCAGGTGTCGGATAGTACCACGTCCCGCGGTGGTCCAGAGGATCCACTGATCCCGAATCCTGACAGCCAAGACATCCCTTCTATATTGTACAGCTTATAATACTAGTCTCTTCCTATATGGAAGAGACACTTACTGGTCTCCCCGAGGCTCAACCACACACACTGCACCAGCTTACACACTTGGTAAAACCATGTATAACATAGTATATGTTTTTTTGTATCCTACATCCTACAACTGTATCCTACTGGCAACATATGCCAGTGATTTATGTCAATGTCATCGGGGTTGGGATAAGAGTAAGTGATGGGCAGGGTGCCAACCTCCGTCCTCACACACACAAAACAATCCCCTTCACGAAGGCCCCCAAACGTGTACAGGACCCCTCTCCCTGGCTAGATAAAGGGTTATCATTCAAGGGAATGGTGGGCCCATGGGCGTAACTTCAGAGGTAGCCGCCATAGCAGTTGCTATGGGGCCCACAGTGTAAGGCGGCCCCCACATCTGGGGTATTTCATGTGAATATGCTGTATGTGTGTATTTGTTATGTGTATATGCTCTAAATGTATATGCAGATGTGATGTGTATATGCTGTATGTCTGTGTATATGGTGTGTATACACTGTGGGGGAGATTTATCATCAAGTTTCAGAGGTAAAATTTTCTAGTTGGAAACCAATCAGAGCTCAGCTTTAATTTTATAAACAGCTTTGGGAAAACTAGAACAGTTTTGCTCTAAGAGACTTATGATAAATCTCCCCCTGTATGTATATTTTCTAAGTGGGGCATTATACAGAGGGGGTGACATCAGATTAAGCAGTTTGGCAGCACAAAGCTACAACTTCTCATCTCCCAGGCTCCCTCCATCAGGTAAAACTAAAAATATAGGTGTTAAAGGTTTTTTTCTACAACTTTCTCTGCCGTTAGCAAACATGAAAAGCAGATTCTCAGCATTTTACCTCTCAGCGATACGTCTGCCGCTCCCGCAAAGAGGTTTAGCAGAAAAGTGAGCGGTGAAAGGGTCATTTTATGAGTCATAGAACTTCTATTGTCAGAATGAAGGATCCTCCATTCTAAGAACTGAGACAGATGACAGCGCTGACGGCTCCTGGATTCCTCCGAGCAGAATGGATGCAGACATCAGGGTGACAGCTGAACATCACACAGAGCGCGGCCTGAGCTGTCACAAGCTATCATGGGGCGAGCAGGAATACATAGACCTGATTTATGGGAGCGCTGCCCTTTCCTGACACGTATCAGGAAGGGTAAGTGATGGACTAGATGTGGGGCAGGATCAATAAGAGATGGAAGACTGAACCCATCTGTGCAAGGGGCTATCCCTGATCAATGACCGCAAGTGACATATAATAAGGTAGGTATCTCTGATAATTACCGGCAATTGGGAGAATCTAATGAGGCTATAAGTAAAATAGATGCCATCAGGATCATATTCCTATATAACAGTAGGAATAAATTTTACTGGTGGGCCCTTGGCTCCCACTCCCTGAATTGGTAGTTTTTCACACATAGAAATAGCAGCGTCTAGTTGGGCTGATAAAAAAAATAGTAGCCTAACACTGACATTATTGGCCATGTGGCAACCCTATGTGAGACAAATAGGGAGGGGTGTAACTTGAGGGGGTGCAGAGGTTGAAAGTGTAAATAAACCTGTACCCTGATAATCTAAGCACATTGTCAGCACACAGCATCTCACAGCATAGAGGAATCATGAAATGTCTGCTTACAGAGTCCCCACCCACACTCTGGAATCTTACACTGACCATCGCTGAGTTATTGGAGCTAAAACAGCAATAAAACTAACTAAAATTGCAAAGTTTTGGGTTAAAATGATCTTTATTATGTAAACATTAATAGGGGATTCAAATTTAAGAACTTTCTTTCATGGGAAACCCCTTTAAGTCATACTTCAAAATGAGACAACACATCTGACAGAAATTATAGGCATGTACTTACATCTCCTGATTTCTCTGAAAACAGACCCTAGTGCAGTATGTTATGAGAAGTACAAGTCAAGATTCTTACACCAAAGCCATGAGATGGAGGGAAGGCTTGTGCCCTATGCACACAGGTGCCCAACATATCATATCATAAAAAGTCAGTATACTCAGTCAGGAAGCATCTTCATTCAGGAGTAATAAGAAAGCACAATCCATGAAATTAGATCCCCACAGACCACCAGTTTCCAGAAATATTTTTGATAATTCTTCTCATTGTGGATATAGCGCACAGTTCAAGTTACAAGACCACTGGTTGTCACCGCTCCTCTGGTTCTTACCGGTTTAGCTTCAGCCCGGTCAATGTTCATGGTGCCTCCTACTCTGGAGATTACAGTACAACTCTTGCTTTTCCCATATTTATAGCTAGAGGAGCATCTAATGGATGGACTGGTAATTGGTGCTCCCCCCTCCCCCCCCATTCCTCAGACTATGCCGCAGGTCTTTTTCTAGTAAGTCATTATGAGAGGAAGCGCAGAAACTGGGTGGAGTCCAATTAAAAAGGATTAACTCATCTAAGAACTTGCATTAATATAGACACATAGTTAAAAATTCATGTAATACAAACATGAGGTTCCTAGCTTGGCTTTCTCTGGCTTTCTCATATTTGGGATAAAACATCAAGCTCTATTTCATATCCTATTTTTTCTTACACAACCTTTAAAAAATGCTGACCTTTTACCTCCTGTGGTGGACCTCTTGGTTACCTTAAAGCTTTAGAAGATACAAGTTCAGATAACCTCAATAACCTTCAACCTATGCACTGATATTGCACATGACCAGTCTTTTTAAGAACTTTATCTATTGTTGCTTTTATGTCAATTTTAGACTTTATCTGATGACTTGGAAGTTTTGACTTCTATTGACTTTCAGTACAGTAAACTAAGGTACGAAGCTTTAGAAGTGTGCAGCCAAGATCTAGTGTGCTGGTCTCCTAGTGGATGGGCGCATGCACGAAAGCTTCGGAAGTGTGTAGCCAAAATGAAGTGTGCTGATCTCCTAGAGGATGGGCGCATGCACCAGAAGCTTCGGAAGTGTGCAGCCAAAATGTAGTGTGCTGATCTCCTAGAGGATGGGTGCATGTGCCGGAAGCTTCAGAAGTGTGCAGCCAAAATGTAGTGTGCTGATCTCCTAGAGGATTGGTGCATGGACCGGAAGCTTCAGAAGTGTGCAGCCAAGATGGTTTCCTAGAGCAGTGATGGCAGACCTTTTAGACACTGAGCGCCCAAACTACAACCAAACCACATGTTTTTTGCAAAGTGCCCATACGACAATTTAAGTAGTAACTTATTGTTCCCTGCTCTGTCACATGTTTAAATTATATAGGCACCTGAGGACACCAATACGGTAGAAAGAAGAAGAAGTTTGGATTATCATTGCAGCTTCCTTCTAGGGTTCTGGGACTGCAAGAGGCTTGAGTCCTGTCTAGCGAGCTCTGCGCTGGGGTGATGGCGCAGGTGCCCATAAAGAGGGCTCTGAGTGCCACCTCTGGCACCCATGCCATAAGTTCGCCACCACTGTCCTAGAGGATGGGCACATGCACCAGAAGCTTCGGAAGTGTGCAGCCAAGATGTTGTGTCCTGGTTTCCAAGAGGATACACACATGTGCCAGAACTCAGTTTGATAAGTACATGAGGGTGGACAGGCTTCGTATAGGCAGGTCTGTGACACCAAGCCACTACTCCATGAGGACCTACTAATCATTGAGTATCTAAAAATTTCCTCACAGATTCTTTTTAGGGTCCAATACACATTTGTTATGGTTCCATCAACTTTGACAAGAACCAGTTGGATGTACTTAAAAATTATGGACCCCCATGGCCAAAGTTAATTTTGCTTCCATTCCCATGAGGCAAAACAATATTTACAGCCCTCTAGCACTTCTTAAAAACAAAGATTTTGACAATATGGACCAGCCAATAGCTTTTGGCCAGTATGTACATTTTGTGGCCAATACCTGAAGCCAGCCTGGTGGTCACATATCCTATTTTTTTTTTTTAGATGGGATGCACTACTTTGCCAAATTTAGTTCCTTCATATAATAGATCTGGCACACTACTTTAGCTTCTGTCATTGAAGATTGCCATAATGTAAGTGTGAACAGAACCTGAAGCATGGCCGCCCAGTATAATGAATAGGGGGTAGAGGAAGTGTCTTTCTACTATTCAGTGTAAAAGATCATGCAGAGATAAGAACACATTCAGGGTAATTAATTAGGACTGGCATTTAGAACGCCCCCCGCTGGCCAATTAGGAAATATAGGGGCTAGTTTTGACCTGTGGAACAGGTGGAGCTTTTTTGTTCTAGTCTTCGTCAGAACTCCGCCCACCCCGTTCTCTGCCCGTTCTATTCCCCTACACGTCCATCGTGTGGGTCGTAGAAGCCAGAAAACTGCCGGAGACCGATTTCAAATGGATTTCTCCGCCAGTTTTGTGCCATAATGAATCTCCCTCACTATTCGGGAATTTACTAACAATCCACAGTTTCACAGTTTCCATTTATCTCCTTTCTATGTTCTCTCCATTATCAAATAATTGTTTAAATAATTAGAGAATAAATTATAAATCAGCGTTTGTACTGAAGACAACAATAAAGATTAAAAAAAAAACATATCAGCTTTAGAAGATGACATGTTTTTAATTTCCCATGAAATAACAATTCTGGAGCATCTTTACTAGAAACTCCAAACTGCTGTCCCCACTATTGTCCCTCCTGGAGATGTATTAATAAAGTGACAACTGGGTTTTACCATTCCCCTTATGAATGGGTTATGCACTACAAGATTTGAGACTGACCAATCACTGGCCACGGTGACCAGGAAGTGCAATGTCGTGAGGAGCGGGAATAACGAAACAGGGGAGAAACAGTTGATAACGAAACAGGGGAGTGGGGAATATTGTGGGGTGGAAATCATTATTTTATTTTATTACAGATCCCTTTTATGTCTATTTCTTGTTTAACAAACCCCTTAAAAATGAAGGTTTGCATCTTGTTTAGAAAACATTTCAGAAAAGAGTCATAAGAGGTTGGCAGCTCTCGTTACAGAACTAAGGGTTACCATAGTAACAGACTGCAAAGAAACCCGGGTAGTCTGACCTGTTTTATAGAACTTTGAAAATAATATATAGCAGAATTCTCTGTGACTGTGGTAATCTTCTTATATTTGTTATCCATGGCCTCCTTCCTCTAAAACCAACTTTTAAAATTATGCAAAATAAGCAGGAGGGCTCTGGGGGGAATTACTCCATGCTATAGATTCACAGGCTGTTACTGATGTATGAGCTCAGAGCAGGGAGGAGGAGATGCCGAGGGAGCAGGAGGGCGCACAGTGTAACAGCCTGTGAAGCTGCAACATGGAGGGCTCTGGTAACTCCCCCTAGAGCCCTTGAGGCTCATTATCTAAATTGTAAAAGTTGATTTTGTATGGAAGAAGGCTATGGATAACATATATAAGAAGATTATAATAGTCACAGTGCCTGGATCTATGAGTAAGTGCCCCTGATTTATAGTGCTTGATTTTGATGGTAGATTTCCTTTAAACCATACTCTTTCTTAGAGCCTATGCAGATGAAATGAGAATAGAACACATAACTACACAATCAGCCTACACATTGGCGTTATCTGTGGGTCTGCATAGACGTTGCTTATAAAAAGTTGCTTTCTCATGTCATCGTGATGAGTCTTAACAGAGATACAACTTTTTGACTGTAATTGTTGCTATTGTATTTCCTGTAGTCATGAGGAATGTAGATTTATTCTCTTGGCTAGAATCAACTTGATGAGATGGAAGAGGCAACCCACTGAGCAGATTCCAGTTCATCAGGCAGGACTACTCATCCAATATCCTGGACTGTTCAATATTGTTTCATGTTCTGTAACACCATCTGTACCAAATAACCATCTGTCAGAAAGATTGTCCAACAAGTCGATTGACCGATTGGAAATGGAGCCCAGATCTTAGGAAACAGTAAATCCCCAAACTCCAGGGTGAGAATATAGGAAGACCGAGCTGGAACACTGCCCGTCTACAGAGTGTTTGTTTGTAGTCTGTAACCATGGAAACACATAGCTCTGTATAAGGCCTGTGAGCAGAATTTTCTTCATAAAGTTAAGATGCATCTGAGCGATAAATTATATTTATTAGTTATTGTTATAAATATAATCACTTCCTTTAAGACATCATTAATCAACCTAATACTTGTTTTAGCACCTTCCTTCATTTAGGTTCTGTTCACATTGGGGCTCATTTACTAAGGGTCTGCGGACCGCATTTCCGTCGGGTATCCCGACTATTTCCGTTTTGCGCCGTATTTAATAGGGGTTTTTTGGCGCACACGATCAGATTTTGCGCCAACTTTTCATGAAATGCAAATCGGGTGGGCGGGGCATCGGACAACCCGACGGATTCAGACTACGCGCGGGATTTAAAATTCTAATTTTGGCGCAAGACATGCACTTACATACACCGGGAAGAAGAAGGTGAACTCCAGCGGACCTGAGCGGGGAAGCGACACATGCAGGAAATCGGGTGCACAAGCTACATGAATTGCACCGGACTTCATCTTCGTCGGATCGTCCGGATCGGGGATCGCCAAAGGACCAGGTAAGTAAATTTTCCCCATTGACTTCACTGCTGAAATGTCTGGCAAAAGTTGTCTGTGGCGCATCGTGGTCACTACCACTTTTGTCCCTCTTTGCGCATCACAAAAGTGGACAGGTAAGTACCCAGTCTAATGAGTATTTCTAGGGACACGCCCCTTTGACAAGGGTCACGGCAACACCCAGTTGTAAAATTAGCTATTATAGTCGTGAAACACAAACAGAGACAGGGAAAGTGTCCCAGTTCCCTTTAAGTGGTAAAAAACGTGACATTCCATAGAGTAAGTAAAAAATAAATGGATCCTAATGTAAGTCGTCAGCTGTCAGTCCCCACTCTAAATCCCTGATGCATCAGGCGGGTTAAACGTCTATCAAATAAGTATACCTGCGTATTATTCTCCGGCTTTTTCTTTCTATTATCCTACAAGAGCTGAGAAGCAGATGATGGATGACAATTTACTGTCTATTGATCCAGCTCTCTTCTCGGTAACTACCTGCTTTTGGAGAGTCATTGCTATGAAGTCTATTGTTCATCTGTTTTCATCTACGAGACGGTCGGGGGAGGGGCTGTGCGCCAGCCGTACCCCAGACTGATTATCTACCAAGAAAGTTTTCATTTTTCTGGCCATGTCTCTGAACTGGGCGCTGACTGTTTGCAATACATTTTTGCCATGCATGAGCGGAGAAGTCTCATCAAGCTTGTAATGAAATAGAACGCTCACGATTCGGAATTCGGTCCATGGATTCTTAACCCATTACAGTTTTTGCTTTACAAATTTATAAGCTGTGTCCATCAAGATGCATTAAAAATGGTTCTGGACTTGTATTTGTGTATGGAGCCCAGTTGCTGTATTTTTTACATTGCTTGATTCTGGTGCTGTACTTCTGTACATTGCTGGATTCTGGTGCTGTATGTATGTACATTGCTTGTTTCTGGTGCTGTATTTCTGTACATTGCTTGTTTCTGGTGCTGTATTTCTGTACATTGCTTGTTTCTCGTGCTGTATTTCTGTACATTGCTTGTTTCTGGTGCTGTATTTCTGTACATTGCTTGTTTCTGGTGCTGTATGTATGCACATTGCTTGTTTCTGGTGCTGTATGTATGTACATTGCTTGTTTCTGGTTCTATATTTCTGTACATTGCTTGTTTCTGGTGCTGTATGTATGTACATTGCTTGTTTCTGGTTCTATATTTCTGTACATTGCTGGATTCTGGTGCTGTATTTCTGTACATTGCTTGTTTCTGGTGCTGTATTTCTGTACACTGCTTGATTCTGGTGCTGTATTTCTGTACATTGCTTGATTCTGGTGCTGTATTTTTGTACATTGCTTGATTCTGGTGCTGTATTTCTGTACATTGCTTGATTCTGGTGTTGCATTGCTGTACATTGCTTGTTTCTGGTGCTATATTTCTGTACATTGCTGGATTTTGGTGCTGTATTTCTGTACATTGCTTGATTCTGGTGCTATATTTCTGTACATTGCTGGATTTTGGTGCTGGATTTCTGTACATTGCTTGATTCTGGTGCTGTATTTCTGTACATTGCTTGATTCTGGTGCTGTATTTCTGTACGTTGCTTGTTTCTGGTTCTGCATTTCTGTAGATTGCTTGGTCTGGTGCTGTATTTCTGCATATTGCTTGAATCTGGTGCTGTATTTCTGTAGGGGGAAAAGGGTTGCTTTCTGCATCTCTTAAGGGAAACCACAACGAGATTGGAAACAACCTCTAAATATACACTTATACTGTAACAACAAAGTATTTGCCTCCTGCTAGTTTCTTGAGCGTTGGAGCACAATGGGGCAAATTTACTTACCCGGTCCATTCGCGTTCCAGCGGCGGCTTCTCCGCTCTGGATTCGGGTCCGGCCGGGATT
Organism: Engystomops pustulosus; assembly: GCF_040894005.1. Taxonomy (NCBI): domain Eukaryota; kingdom Metazoa; phylum Chordata; class Amphibia; order Anura; family Leptodactylidae; genus Engystomops; species Engystomops pustulosus. The sequence continues at coordinate 32,506,444 of NC_092412.1, forward strand.
TAATAAGGTAGTTCTTCCGCCGTCCACCAGGTGGCGCTGCTGCGCTGAAAGTAAACTCATCGCGCCGGAATGCACCGAGCTGGACCAGGTGAAGGTAAGCGGTCCTTATGCGACACATTTTCGGTTTTTAAATGCGGCGGTTTTTCCGAATACGTCGGGTTTTCGTTCGGCCACGCCCCCCGATTTCCGTCGCGCGCATGCCAGCGCCGATGCGCCACAATCCGATCGCGTGCGCCAAAATCCCGGGGCAATTTAAGTACAAGCGGCGCAAAACGGAAATATTCGGGTAACACGTCGGGAAAACGCGAATCGGGCCCTTAATAAATGACCCCCAATATGTCCATTTGAGTTGCTAAAATCTCTTCACAGAACTTAGTTTTGCAGTTTATTTTCTTCTGAATGGGGGCAGTAAGATACAGGGTGCAATAGCCAAAACAGACAGCAGGTACCTTCACAGATGCTGATTATTGACTACCACAATTTGTACATCTCCAGGAAAGGTGAGGAAAGGTGTGTAAAGGTGAGCTTATGGGAATGGGTGAAGACAGTGCGGCTACTGCGGGGGACAGTGTTGCTTATGGGGAGGGGGTGAGGACAGTGTGGCTATTGGGGTGTACAGTGTGGCTATTGAGGAGGGGGGACAGTGTGGCTATTGAGGAGGGGGGGGCAGTGTGGCTATTGGGGTGGACAGTGTGGCTATTAAGGAGGGGGGGGCAGAAGGACTAACAGGGGGGGACACTGGCTACTGGGAGGGGACAGTGTGGCTACTGTGGGGAGAAGTGTGACGTTGGGACATGAGTTTACTGTAAAGGGGCCCACTAAGGCTCTGTCTTCCATTGGACTATTTAAATCTGGAGCCATTCCTGAGCGCTGTCTAGAGCTGGGAATCTGTTCATACTAGAATAGACATACTGCTTTGGCCCATACCACATGTTGTCATAAGGTTGTCATGTCACCTGGCTGTCACATTGCCCACACAACACATCATCCATATGGCAACCCTGAGCATAGTCCATAGTGTGCTATTGCCATACTCAATGCAGTTTTCCATAAAAAAGAAAAAGTACTGTATTTTCTAGCGTAAAAGACGACTTTTTAACGCCCAAAAATATTTTTTGAATTCGGGGGTCGTCTTGGCAATAACATGCAGCAAACACCCACTGCTGCAGCAAAAACCTAGCATTAACAACCACATTTGGTACTAGCAACCTTTCATCGTGGCCAGCAGCTAAAAAGCTGGCTTAGATCGCTGCTCCCCGTGATGTCATTGGAGAGAGACGATCTGTCGCCATGACAGCCTCAGGTCTTTGCAGGACTCGAGTCTGCATGTTTTCTGCTCATTTGTTACTATGTGCCAGCAGCACATTGTAGTAAATGATCAGCAAAACCCCTATATGGTAGGATCAATCAGAATACCTAGGGTTAAAGTACCCTAGGGGGTCTGAAAAATAGTAAAAATAAAAATGTTTTTTAAAAAAAGTTTATAATAAAATAACATAAAAATTCAAATCACCCCCTTTCCCTAGAACTGATATAAATATAAATAAACAGTAAAAATCATAAACACATCAGGTATCGACGCGTCTGAAAATGCCCGATCTATCAAAATATAATAACGGTTTTTCACTGCGTTTAACCCCGTAACGGAAAATATCGCCCAAAGTCGAAAATGGCACTTTTTATCATTTTGAAAAATATAAAAATATCAATAAAAAGTGATCAAAAGGTCATACAGTACTAAAAATCATAGCAATGAAAACATCATCAAAAGTCACAAAAAATTACACCACCCACAGTTCTGTACACCAAAGTATGAAAAAGTTATCGGCGCCAGAATATGGCAAAATCAAGAAAAAAAAATTGTACAGGTTTCTATTTTTGTAAATGTATGAAAACTTTATAAAATCTATACAAATGTGTTGTCCCTGTGATCGCACCGACCCAAATAATAAAGTAGACATGTCATCGGGGCGCACAGTGAAACCCGTAAAATCCAAGCCCACAAGAAAATGGCGCAAATGCGTTTTTCACCATTTTCACTGCATTTGGAATTTCTTTCCTGCTTCCCAGTACACGGCACAGAATATTCAATACCATCACCATGAAGTGCAATTCATTACACAGAAAACAAGCCGTCACACAGCTCTTTACGTGTAAAAAATAAAAAAGTTATAGATTTTTGTAGGTGGGAAGTGAAAAATGGAAATGAAAAAACAAAAAAGGGCTGGTCAATAAGGGGTTAACTGTAAAAGTTCTGGGTGCATCTTATACGTCGAAAAATACAGTGAATTTCCAAAACATTTCCCCTCTGCTTTTATGCAACATGTTATATCCCATTGTGATATTATGTAAGTGTTATAGCATTAACACTTCTCTCTGTCTTTGGTTGTCCTAATACACATGGTGCAGGCAATGTAGCGTCATGCTGACACTCGGAGGTGACGCTCGTGGTGCCATTCTCATGCACAGCACTGACGTTGATATCAAATGACTAATTTGTAAGTGACAACTAAAAAAATGCACACAATAACACGTTAGTCATGGAATCATCATGTCTTGAATTGGATCACATGGGATGAGTATTCATTGTGACAAAAGTTTTTTCAATTCAGCTCCACCACAGAGGGGTTAAAACATTACAATTCTCATTAAAATCAAGTTTTTAAAACACAAATTAAAGGGAACCTGTCATCAGATTTTAGCCCACAAACTACTAGCTCCTTCAGGTCTAGCATTCTGTATTTTATGTTACATTTCAACAGTTCTATATCTGTATCTATAAAAAAAAAAATCTTCTCTGCAGCCAAAAGTGAATGAACTGAAAAAGTCAGTTTTATCTAAGATGAGCTTCACATCAGACATAGTACTTACAAAAATGGTATTGTATGATATTAAAAATGAGAATCTAATCTTTCATATCGTATGAGGCTTGAACTCCAGAACTGGGGATGTAGAGTGTTGGGAATGTGGGCTGACAATAATTATCCAATTTCTGACTGTTTTTACCAGTCAGTTTCTACAGATCTGTAGCACACAGAACCCCAATTTCCAAAGCAATTTTAAAGATAAGATTCTCTTCTTTAATATCATACCATAACATATTTCTTGATGCTATAGAGCCAAAGATTGAACCTTCTGAAGTGTTGCTCCCCGTGCAGCCTCTGAAAGTGATTCATCCCAGTTCATTTGCATATGAGGGGATTTTTTAATAGGTGGCAAAATGTAAGTGAAAGGGGGAGAGCTAGAAAGGGCATTTAATTCCCTACCTGAGGGGGTTAGTAGTTTAGTGGGGTTAAAGCTGTTGACAGTTTCCCTTTAAGGCAGTGGTTCTCAACCTTTCTAATGCTGTGACCCCGCAATACAGTTCCTCATGTTGCGGTGACCCCAAACCATGCGATTTGCAGTAAAAAAGCAATAAAATTGCGGCTCCGATGGCTTTAGGCGACCCCCGGTTTTGGTTGTTCGACCCCCGCTGGGGTCACGACCCACAGGTTGAGGCAGGCATGAAAGCACATACAATGATTCCTCACTGTATTTTTTTTATCCATGTCTTTTGGAAACTTTTGCATAAGATAAAGTACACAGCCATGTAGTTGTGACATCGGCAGCTCAGGTAAATACTGTGTAACTGGTTTGGCTTTGGTTTTCACCCTTGAACCACTATTTAGTAATCTAGACTTTTCTACCGTGACATTTTGAGTCACTACCTCTTGTACTGGACTTGGTATAGATCAATGCTAGGTTTAGTGCCAAGAAACACATGTCAAATAAAATAGTCAAAAGATGGAAAATGTAGACAGCATACCCTCCAGAGTTGTATCAGATAAGGAGGGTGCCCGCAGCTAGTTGACCCTGGTGATGGTCCAAATTTTATCCAATAACTAGTAAAAGGACTGAAGCACAGCACAAGATGAAGGGAAACTGCACAGAGTGTTTTATTCACCACGCAGCAACATTTCGACCACAAAGTATGACACAAGCCAAATGCTGCGATGTAGTGTATAAAACGCAACGCAAAATAGTCAAACACCGGGGGTGAAGTAACATAGTTATAGGTACAAGCTCAAGTCAAGTGCCAGAACAACACCAAAGGATGTGACATGCACATCAAAAGTACTTTACTACAGTATTTAAAGGATCCGCTAGATCTGCCCAAATCCCCTGGAAACACCATCATTGTAAACTGGAATCATCTAGGAATGACACCAGCAGAAGACCGATATCTATGATCAGGGAGATGATCAGTGATGTGTGCGGAACATTCTACATTCTAGAACAGTGGAGGAAATTCTTTAGATACTTCTGACAAAGAAAATACAAGGAAGACAGGACACCTTTACCTTGGATGATGATCACTGATGATGATGGTTAACTAGTTGAAAAGCTATATGTCACCTAGAGCTCAAGGCATCCACATGGACACTAATATTTATTTTGCCTCAAAAATTAAATCTTAACGGGAATAACCTTTCAATGTTACACGATTGTTTCTGTGCATGTGAGTAACGATTGCCACAAAATACACATATTACTACATATATATATATATATATATATATATATATATATATATATATATATAGATATTCTGAGCCAAGGTTATTGTTAATCATAGAATATATAACTGCAACCAAATAATGTAACCAGTGCAGTTCTTCAGAAATAGATAGATAGATAGATAGATAGATAGATAGATAGATAGATAGATAGATAGATAAATAGATAGATAGATAGATAGATAGATAGATAGATATGAGATAGATAGATGGATAGATATGAGATAGATGGATAGATAGATATGAGATAGATAGATAGATAGATAGATATGAGATAGATAGATAGATATGAGATAGATAGATGGATAGATATGAGATAGATGGATAGATAGATATGAGATAGATAGATAGATAGATAGATAGATAGATAGATAGATAGATAAATAGATAGATAGATAGATAGATAGATAGATAGATGGATAGATATGAGATAGATGGATAGATAGATATGAGATAGATAGATAGATAGATAGATAGATAGATAGATAGATAGATAGATAGCAAATGGAGAAAAAGCAGCACTCCAAAATGAGGATTACGTTGAAAAACGGTGAATTTATTCCATGTTATGAAAAGTACAAATACATGTACAGAAGCAACGTTTCGACTCCTCAGAGTCTTTGTCAAGCCTAGTGACATAGGTGAACAGTGATCTTATATAGCAAACAAATGTGATCACATGATCAAAAACGATCCCACCCCTTTTGAGTTAACATATTACATCCTATCGTGAATATACAATAAATTGTAAAACATAGTAGAGATTACATCATCAATGCGCATACATAATCAAGTGCTGGTGCATTATGGTATATTAAAGGTATGGATATAGGCAACGGACATAAAGGCAACAGGTGGCAAGTGCTTATAGTGTTATACAGTGCTCAATTATACTGTGTGTCAATTAAAAACAGTAGGACTATGTTCTCACCAACCTAATCCAGCGGTCATGCACTTGAAAAACTTGTGGACGGCAAACGCTGACCGATCGCGGGGGTGACCCGCAGGTGGAACGCAAGCGGAGTAAGAATCCACTGCGCATGTGCAAGGAGGAGTCAAGTGTCCATGGAAACAGTGACGTCACAACAACAACAGAGCGCGTCACCGGGGAACCCGGTGTATTTCACTCAGAGTGAGACGTCATATGGATGATAAGAATATGTATAGAAGATCACTGGCACAGCGGAGGGTGAGTAAATGGCCAAGGTAATTAACATTAGCAAACTTAAGTCAAAAGGACACCTAAGAGGATGAATGGGTATTAACCCCTAAGTGTCAGGGGAAAAAGGGTAATTGTATCCCTATGACCAACCGCGGTCACTGCAGGATTATCGAAAATAACCTCTGGTCCTTATTAATGCAACGAAAGGTAACCACTCCCATGGCACATAGTGTGATCATACAGAATCTATGGTAACCTGAACAGGACACTGAAAATGTGACAATGAAAAATTAAAAGAAGTAGTACAAAAAAGTCGGTCAAAAAAGCGTTGCTGGTCGAGACGGATGGAGAGGATGGTGAGAGCAGTCCGCATTCGGCTCCAAAATAAGTAGGTTAATCTATAAGACAGAAAAAGATAGTAAATATTGAGGTTATAGGATATACAAATCAAAAGTTACATCACTAAAAACCTATACCCCGATGGGAGATCAAGAAAACCCACCAAGACCAGAGGATCATCAAGACAAATCATATATTGTGTAATTTAAAATCCACATTAAGACCATTAGGTCTTAGGGTATTGAGAGTATATATCCACCACAATTCTCTTTTTTTGAGGATACGCTCCCTGTCACCCCCTCTGCGTAGTGGGGGCACGTGATCAATTAGTTGGAACCTTAGGTCCCTCTCCTGATGACCAACTTCCATAAAATGCTTAGGTACTGGCAGATCGCGTCTACCACTGCGAATGGTATAACGATGTTGGTTAAACCTAACCTTAAATTCCAAGGTGGTTTCACCGATGTAGATGAGACCACATGGACAATTAAGCATGTATATCACAAATCGGCTGTCGCAATTCAGGTAATGTTTTATCTGGTGACATACACCATTATGCAAAAAAGAAGGACCCTTGTTCATTTGCTTACAGTTAATGCAATTTCGACAAGGGTATGAACCCTTATTCAGTCGTCCAAAAATGGCAGTTTGCCGACTTGTGCGTTGTGTGCCTACATCAGATTTAACAAGACGATCTTTCACCGATTGGAATTTGCGATAAGAAAAAAGGGGGGGATTTTCAAATTCAGGAACATAACATGCACTGCCAGATAATTTACTCCAATGTTTCCGAATGATGTTTGCAATATCGTTACTGCATGTATTAAATGTAGATATGAATGGGATCCGATTGTTATTAGTGCGTGTCACTGTGGTGGACAAAAGGGTTGTTCTATCTACCAAATCTGCCTTGTGAAGGTTGTCTTGTATGATTCTGCGGGGATAGCCCCGTTGCGAAAATTTTTTGGCCATGGTGTCTAAATTAATGTCAACCATCTTAGGATCACTGGTAATTCTTTTCACCCTTAGAAGTTGGCTATAGGGGAGTGTCTTTATCATAGCCCTAGGGTGATGGCTCTCATACCTTAGAAGAGTATTCCTATCTGTGGGCTTTACGAAAAGATCAGCGGTGATCACCCCTGTATTTAGGATCACCTGTGTATCAAGAAACTGAATCCTATCCCTAGAGTGTACCAAGGTGAACTTGATGGATGCATCAATAGTATTGAGATAGGAGTGAAAGTCCATTAGCTCCAACTCAGAGCCGGTCCAGAGGAGGAAGATGTCGTCTATGTAACGCCACCATCGCAGACAGTGCCTGAAATGGCTAGAGACATAGACGGCATCTTCCTCCAAGACCCTCATAACAATGTTGGCGTAGGTGGGCGCCATATTCGCGCCCAACTGAAATTACACAATGTTAGCTCTTTCACACCCGATGTGGATGCTCCCCATATTGTGTCATTCATCGCGGCGGTGAAACGAGATATACAATCTCTATGTAACTCCTCCACTGACACTGGGTTTCTCCACCCTAATATCACACGAGAGGAGATCTCTGCATTGGATGAGCTGGCCCATGACGGCGACATCACCATCAAGCCCGCAGATAAGGGCGGGGCTGTCGTCGTCATGGATACCAGCTCATACCTTGCGGAGATCCATCGGCAACTTTCTGATGTCTCGGTCTATCGCAGAATCTCTGCTGACCCCAAATTTCATATTGCTAAGAAAATTAAGAGCATTTTAGACGCAGCCAAATATGTTAACATCATTGACACTGATACACATAAATATCTCACCATACAACATCCGGTTACACCTGTGCTATATATCTTGCCCAAAATACATAAGAGCCTTATCTCCCCTCCAGGTCGCCCGATTGTCTCGGGTAGTGGCTCTATCTTTTGCAATATCACCACCTTTTTGGACAAACTACTCCGTGATCTCTCGGTCTCTGGAGCATCCTACATACGAGACACCACAGATTTTATTAACAAACTCAAAGAGGTTGAACCCAACATCACGTCAGACACTGTTCTGGCGTCGTTTGATGTAGTATCCCTATACACATCGATTGATCATCAACGAGGAATTGGGGCCGTCAGACGCAAATTACTTTCCACACACTACACCCCTAAAACTCAACAGTTCATTTTGGACCTTCTGGAACTGGTACTGAAACATAATTATTTTTTGTTTGGTGATGACTTTTTCCTGCAATTAATGGGCGTGGCGATGGGCGCGAATATGGCGCCCACCTACGCCAACATTGTTATGAGGGTCTTGGAGGAAGATGCCGTCTATGTCTCTAGCCATTTCAGGCACTGCCTGCGATGGTGGCGTTACATAGACGACATCTTCCTCCTCTGGACCGGCTCTGAGTTGGAGCTAATGGACTTTCACTCCTATCTCAATACTATTGATGCATCCATCAAGTTCACCTTGGTACACTCTAGGGATAGGATTCAGTTTCTTGATACACAGGTGATCCTAAATACAGGGGTGATCACCACTGATCTTTTCGTAAAGCCCACAGATAGGAATACTCTTCTAAGGTATGAGAGCCATCACCCTAGGGCTATGATAAAGACACTCCCCTATAGCCAACTTCTAAGGGTGAAAAGAATTACCAGTGATCCTAAGATGGTTGACATTAATTTAGACACCATGGCCAAAAAATTTTCGCAACGGGGCTATCCCCGCAGAATCATACAAGACAACCTTCACAAGGCAGATTTGGTAGATAGAACAACCCTTTTGTCCACCACAGTGACACGCACTAATAACAATCGGATCCCATTCATATCTACATTTAATACATGCAGTAACGATATTGCAAACATCATTCGGAAACATTGGAGTAAATTATCTGGCAGTGCATGTTATGTTCCTGAATTTGAAAATCCCCCCCTTTTTTCTTATCGCAAATCCCAATCGGTGAAAGATCGTCTTGTTAAATCTGATGTAGGCACACAACGCACAAGTCGGCAAACTGCCATTTTTGGACGACTGAATAAGGGTTCATACCCTTGTCGAAATTGCATTAACTGTAAGCAAATGAACAAGGGTCCTTCTTTTTTGCATAATGGTGTATGTCACCAGATAAAACATTACCTGAATTGCGACAGCCGATTTGTGATATACATGCTTAATTGTCCATGTGGTCTCATCTACATCGGTGAAACCACCTTGGAATTTAAGGTTAGGTTTAACCAACATCGTTATACCATTCGCAGTGGTAGACGCGATCTGCCAGTACCTAAGCATTTTATGGAAGTTGGTCATCAGGAGAGGGACCTAAGGTTCCAACTAATTGATCACGTGCCCCCACTACGCAGAGGGGGTGACAGGGAGCGTATCCTCAAAAAAAGAGAATTGTGGTGGATATATACTCTCAATACCCTAAGACCTAATGGTCTCAATGTGGATTTTAAATTACACAATATATGATTTGTCTTGATGATCCTCTGGTCTTGGTGGGTTTTCTTGATCTCCCATCGGGGTATAGGTTTTTAGTGATGTAACTTTTGATTTGTATATCCTATAACCTCAATATTTACTATCTTTTTCTGTCTTATAGATTAACCTACTTATTTTGGAGCCGAATGCGGACTGCTCTCACCATCCTCTCCATCCGTCTCGACCAGCAACGCTTTTTTGACCGACTTTTTTGTACTACTTCTTTTAATTTTTCATTGTCACATTTTCAGTGTCCTGTTCAGGTTACCATAGATTCTGTATGATCACACTATGTGCCATGGGAGTGGTTACCTTTCGTTGCATTAATAAGGACCAGAGGTTATTTTCGATAATCCTGCAGTGACCGCGGTTGGTCATAGGGATACAATTACCCTTTTTCCCCTGACACTTAGGGGTTAATACCTATTCATCCTCTTAGGTGTCCTTTTGACTTAAGTTTGCTAATGTTAATTACCTTGGCCATTTACTCACCCTCCGCTGTGCCAGTGATCTTCTATACATATTCTTATCATCCATATGACGTCTCACTCTGAGTGAAATACACCGGGTTCCCCGGTGACGCGCTCTGTTGTTGTTGTGACGTCACTGTTTCCATGGACACTTGACTCCTCCTTGCACATGCGCAGTGGATTCTTACTCCGCTTGCGTTCCACCTGCGGGTCACCCCCGCGATCGGTCAGCGTTTGCCGTCCACAAGTTTTTCAAGTGCATGACCGCTGGATTAGGTTGGTGAGAACATAGTCCTACTGTTTTTAATTGACACACAGTATAATTGAGCACTGTATAACACTATAAGCACTTGCCACCTGTTGCCTTTATGTCCGTTGCCTATATCCATACCTTTAATATACCATAATGCACCAGCACTTGATTATGTATGCGCATTGATGATGTAATCTCTACTATGTTTTACAATTTATTGTATATTCACGATAGGATGTAATATGTTAACTCAAAAGGGGTGGGATCGTTTTTGATCATGTGATCACATTTGTTTGCTATATAAGATCACTGTTCACCTATGTCACTAGGCTTGACAAAGACTCTGAGGAGTCGAAACGTTGCTTCTGTACATGTATTTGTACTTTTCATAACATGGAATAAATTCACCGTTTTTCAACGTAATCCTCATTTTGGAGTGCTGCTTTTTCTCCATTTGCTATTCGAAGGACCTGGAGCCCGGTCTAACTAAGCGTTGCACCCATACCTCCTCGCTACGAATACAAAGTGTGCTGCTTGAACTTTCTGCAAGTAGATAGATAGATAGATATGAGATAGATATGGGATAGATAGATAGATAGATAGATATGAGATAGATAAATAGATAGATATATATATATGAGATAGATAGATGGATAGATATGAGATAGATAGATAGATAGATAGATAGATAGATAGATAGATATGAGATAGATAGATAGATAGATATGAGATAGATAAATAGATAGATAGATATGAGATAGATAGATATGAGATAGATAGATAGATAGATAGATAGATAGATAGATAGATAGATAGATATATGGATATGAGATAGATAGATAGAAAGATATGAGATAGATAGATAAATAAATGATATGAAATGTGTGAGATAATGGAAAATGGTGTGGATCTTGATTTGATCTTGATTTATCTGTATGTGAAATGTTATGCAGGGAAGGCATGTAATTGGACACATTTCATTACTGAATAGACAAACTGACATGTCACATTAATAAGAAAGATGCCAAGCAGATGGAAAAGAAAACAATGAGTAAATATTCATAAAATTTTCAATATAGATACAAAATTTGAACTAGATAGAAAGATACAAAGTGAAAAAATACACTGTGTATATTTTTGGAAATTGGTTAGGTCGAAACCATTGAGAACCTGCACTTTTCCTACATTATTAGTGCTGCTAAAAATATTGCTGTGTTGTTTTTAAAGATATAAAGATAGATAGATACAAATAGTAGAGTTCAAGTCCGCACAGCTTTGTGGAAAGCCCGCAGGAGGGGGGTGCAAAGCCCGCAGAGGTCCTGGCTTGGTCCTTATGTAGATACAAATTAGAAGAAGCGAGCAGCACTCCAGAGGTGGAATTCAAAAGTTGGTGATCTTTATTGAGGCAAGTGGCAACATTTCATTGTTGGATACCTTTTTCAAGTGTCGCTTCTTCTAATTTGTACATAGATAGATAGATAGATAGATAGATAGATAGATAGATAGATAGATAGATTGATAGATATGAGATAGAAAGATAGATAGATAGATATGAGATAGATATGAGATAGATAGATATGAGATAGATAGATAGATAGATAGATAGATAGATAGATAGATAGATATGAGATAGATATGAGATAGAAAGATAGATAGATATGAGATAGATATGAGATAGATATGAGATAGATAGATAGATAGATAGATAGATAGATAGATAGATAGATAGACAGACAGATATAGATATGAGATAGATAGATAGATAGATAGATAGATAGATAGATAGATAGATAGATAGATAGATAGATATGAGGCAGACAGATAGATAGATATGAGATAGATAGATAGATATGAGAGATAGATAGATATGAGATAGATATGAGATAGATAGATAGATATGAGATAGATAGATAGATAAGGAAATAGATAAATATCTTGGTTGAAAAGTGCAGGTTTTGCTCACAGCGTCTTGTTAGTTCACATTCCCGCAGCGGTTGCTTTAGCGCAGATCCTTCATTCCTCAGCGCTCCTAATAAATAATGTGCTGATTTTCCGGAAATTATTTGGAAAGAAAATATGAGATTTTGTTACCTGATGCTATGGTGGAGGACTGTGATTGCTGCAGACCTGTCGTTGCGTTACAGCATAAGCTTTGAAGCGTAACTTGGCAGAGGTAATTGGCATATCCTCCTGGCATACACCCGGGTGAAGCATATGTTACGTTGCTGGTGGCTTTCTCGCTAATTGTACTTCTCTCTGAGCAGATATGTGGAGACACAAAGCCCCCTCTGTAATGGGGGGTGACTGCTCTGTGGGTGTATTTTGGGCTTGCTTGTGTTTCTCCCCTCTCGGCAGGACGTGTGATTATAGATCTAGAATGACTGTGCGGCTTCTGTACTTAATCAATGCTCAGAATAATCCGCCACCTTCAGCTACTGCAGGGCCGCAACATTTACAACTTTATGAATATGAACGTCGCTCATTCCCCACCATTCAGTACGGGACATATTGAGACCTGAATATATCCGGGACAGCGGGAAGTTTTCTGTTATTACTATAGGGCCCTATAGGAAGCAATCCTGGAGGACGGGATTATTTGTATATAAAGAACCTTTCATACCCAACGCATTGATGTCTTAAAGGGATTTTAGTTCCGGCAATGTGGAACTTGCTGTTAAAGAAAACTGCCCTTTAGTGGCCATGAAGTGACACTGTCCTTCATTACCTTTTCTTTAGATGGACATGTCCAGTTACTGTATATCGGGAGATGATCAGCTTTGGAAGACGATACTGTTTTGCAACATCGTCACAAAGTGATATCTTATAAGTTTCTGTGTACATCCACCTAGTGGTTGTAATGTGTATTGTAGTCTTGACAGGTTTTTGTCACCATATTGTAATATTGTATACAATTGGTATAAGAGTATTTAAAAAAGTTTCCAGGAATTTTGGAAAACCCATTAGGGGTTAGGGCTGGGGTGTCAAAGAAAAACAAAGGGAAGGATTAACACAGCTTGTATGTCAGTTTTTTTGGCCAGGAATTTTGAGTATGGAGAGGAGTAAAGGGGACCATGCCCGGAGGTTGAGTGGACCGGGGTGGAGTGTTCCTTGCGAAGGTTATATCACAATCCCAGAACGTGTGAAAGGGGGTGGCATTAACATCATATACTACAGCATATTGCACCAGCAAGGGATAACTCCCTTATAGTTTACTTACCCTGCTCCTATTCCCAATGTTTTGTGTCACTAGTATTTGGCAACCTCTGGAAGTACCAGGGGAGTTCACAGAACCAGGTTCAGCCAATCATTGGTCTCCTTGGACCAACATCCCTGGTGTAAGGAGGACTTTGATTGGCCAAGGTGCCAAGACCGAAAGTACCAAAGCAGTGCAGGTACTAGGAGATGGAGCAGGGTAAGTACATCTTGGGTCACATACGTCTCGTAAACCCACCTAAAGTGAGATTCTCATTATGACCACTTATCCCAAATTCTAGTGTGTTCTAAGTGTTTATTTGATGGGGTTCCCACTAGCGATCACTATAATGGGGAACACCCAGTGCCGCATGTGTCTGGAATACTGGAGCACATGTCCTACTAGCTATATATATGGGGGCACATTTATCATATGCTGGTGCCAAGTGCACCAACATATAACGGTGCCCCGCCACCTGGCAGCCGCCAGATCCGCTTCATGCGTCCACTGGGCAGCAGTGGCCTGGCCTGGCATAGAAATGTGACATAGCCACAGGAAGTCCACAGGAACTGACCCATTTTCTAGGGATTTCTTCTAACATCCGTTTTGCTTTCACAGGCCATAAGTCCAAGAGAAGGAAATGGATCATGCACTTTTTTGTACAGGTAAGGAGCGTAGACTTCCATTGAAGTTGTCTTCTGGAAGAGGCTTTTAAGAAACCAAACTTTTTCAACCATCCGTGTTTTTGCGGGCGTTAGATAGGGATGCCATACGCATGTGAAAAACTGAAGATCCTGAATATGTATTGTCTCTTAGCGGCAGACATTCTTTTCATATGACCAAACCAACACAAAGATAAAGCATTAATGAGATCTGCCGTATCCATATCCAAGACATAAAATTCATCTTATGTTCTTTCTATAAATGAATTTCCATGTAACGTTGTCAGACAGCACTTATAGAGACTGCGAGGAACCCTAAATTGATTATGTTAATGTCGTCGCAGGCAGCGATCACCATTTACATTATGGCTAAATATAACAATGGCAAATGTTATTAGAGGAAATGAGATGCAGAACATTATATCTGGCAGAGAACATACAGAAAGATCTCAATGACATTAAACAAGTGATGCATTATGTCAAAATCAAGGACAGGGGCTTCACAACTAACAACACTGAAAGCAGAACTAAAGAGAAGTGGCTCCGACCTTAAGTGGGCTGGGGCCAGCGAGGTCCCCACTGTGACCAGGTCCACAAGCCAGGCCGAGCTCATAGGCTCCCCAAACAATTTTGTGATCTTCAGTGATGCCTGGCAGCCAGGGGTGCAACTACAGGGGTAGCAGTGCCAGGATCCGGGGTACTGGGAGTGTATATGGCATATGCCTGCATAAGTATGTATTAGCTGTATCTATATGTGTATGCATATGTAATAAGTATATGGTGTATGTATATGTGGTGTGTATATAGTTTATGTATGTTTGTATATGCTGTATGTATACAAGTACAGGTTACGTACAGGATATGTCCCTTAGGTTTGTTCTTAAGTTGAATTTGTATGTAAGTTGGAACTGTATATTTTATAATTGTAGCTACAGACACATTTTTTTTGTCCTAGTGACAATTGGACCGCCTGTACTGCCGCCTGTAGTATATAAATGTGTGTGTATATATGAGTGTATACATGTGTGTGATTGTAACTCACATGTGTGAGTATACTAATATGTTTATTTTTTAAGGGTGAAGAGGGGTCTCATTTAAAAGTCTGCAATGGGGCCCTGTCTCTTCTAGTTACTCTCCTCCTGGCAGCCTAAGTATCATAGATCCCTCTGCTACTCCCTGCTCTGAGATTTATGATACACTAGCCCCAGACATGGCTATCCCTTTCCTTTAACCTCTACCCACCCCAGTATGGTATAGTACATTTTGGCGAGTTGTGCGCTATAGCAACATGGTGTACAATGCCGTCCTGGAGACCGCATAGGCTCAGAAGCAGTGCCCATGCAATTGCAGCAGGAGCCCGGCATATACTAACTCAGAGACTGAGACCCCCA
Source organism: Engystomops pustulosus (assembly GCF_040894005.1). NCBI lineage: Eukaryota > Metazoa > Chordata > Amphibia > Anura > Leptodactylidae > Engystomops > Engystomops pustulosus. The sequence goes on from NC_092412.1 coordinate 32,521,932, forward strand.
CAGATCCCGAAAACAAGGTGTCCGATGGGGTCCTACGTACCTCCGTCGAGCTGACGGAAATTGCTGAGCGCTGCGCTCACCGATCTTCGTCAGCTCCATAGAGATTAATGGAGCAGAAGGGTCATGCGCGGCCGTCTGCTCCATTAGTCTGACAGAGTGACCCCTCGTTCTCCTGATCTGTGGAGGTCTCATCACTGAGACCCCCACTGATCAGCAGGTTAGTCCCTATCCCGTGGATTAGACCAAACTTGCATTCGTGGGAAAACCCCTTTAACTGCAAGACCTTAGCAATGAATCTGGCTGCTAATGCTCCATCAATAGGTCTGATGTTGCTGCTGACCTGGTCCCTGCAGCACAATATCTGCTTTATAACAATTGTAGTATCCCATTCAATAAACACCGAAAATTGTAGCTCCCTTTGATCTAGCAGTGTAGTTGTTAGAAGGATATCCATGTTCTGTACTAGAACTTATGTGAAATGCAACCACTAAGCATGTGTGCCATATAGATGATTGTAACCATTAAGAGTTAATGTCACATAAAGAAAGTAAAATTAAAATAACTTAGTGTCCATTCCTATAGAATACAGCCAAAGGATGAAGACTGCCATAAGTCGTGGGCTATATGAATATTATAACCCTAACATGTCTGGAATCACTTCCTACATATGGCACTAGAACCAGCTTTTTGTGGAGGATGTGTCCTTTTTTTTGCTTACAATCTGTGGTTCCAGGACCTTTGGAGGACCTTCAAAGTTCCTGAAATGGCTCTTGTGAACATGTGTATTGAGCGCAAGAACAGATGTATAAGGATTTCATGGGTGTAGGTCCTTCTCAGTGTAAAATTTGGTGGGTGGTTTGGGTGGCCATGGGCACCCTAGAAGGCTTGGGCCCCGGGATACCACCCACACCGCCTATATTATTATCCACTAGTGAATAGAGCTCTTAACCATACTAATAAATTACAAGGAGTTAATGGCACAGTAACTCTCCTTCCTGTCGTCTCCTGTCCTTACACTAAGATTATATGGAGACACTTTAAGTCTAATTGACTGAAATAATAAGCTTAAGGGAATAGGTGAGATAGAAACTTGTCATCAGAGCAGCATCGGCAGGAGCACGACTTTACTTATCGCTTATTAGCATAGAAATTATTGCTATTAAACAAGCTGAATACATCAGACGTATTTATTATAGCAGAGGGCAAATCATTTAGTGCCCTGTGTGCATCCGAAAGCTTTTACAGTGCGCATTCATCATAGTTGTTGTACTGTGCGCTAAATGTAATTAACACAGGAAAAATACAGGGCGGAACCAGAAATGGATATTACATAAGATGTACCACTTGTTATACATAGAGAGCTCATGCACATACGGCTGATATATCCCTTAAAAGGGACCTCACATCTCGCCTGACATGTCCAAGTTAGTAAAAATGTATATCCTTAATGGGAACCTGTCAGCATTGATGCGCATGCGCTATGTGTCTGAGAGTCCAGTTCCTACACTACCTGATCGCATGCGCATGCGTCAGATTTAAATTTTATTCCCGTCTCCCTGATCTTGTGCTGCTTATTACCATAAGGATTCAAATTTAACATGCTGCTATAACACTGGCATACTGGCGCAGTTATAACATGCTTATCGCTACTGTTTCAATTTTACGCATTGTTGTTTTAGCTCCTATCACTCAGTGATGGTCAGTGTAAGATTCCAGAGTGTGGGCGGAGACTGTCTGAGCAGACACATCATGATCCACACACACACTCTGTCAGCTCTGCCTCCCCCTTCCCGAATAAAGAACTTATCTGTCTGTAGCTTGAAGCTGTCCTCTGCTGCTGCTGGCAGGAAGTCAGTGACTGTGTATCAGTGAGAGTACCATCCTGCATGGGGCCCTGCATGGAGCAGAGAGAGAGAATATCTCAGCTCCATGGCAGACAGAAAAGCAAGATGTCTGACGACCCTAAAGTCATAAGATCAGGGTTGAATCCAGGGGCAACTGAAATCGTGTACACGATAGAGACAGGTTGGACTTATATCCGTGAAATGCTGTATTTTTGGTAATAATAGTTAAAGGAAACCTACCACTGGTAATGGTAGGTATTAGCTGTAAACAGCGGGCACCAGCTGAGGGTGAGCTGGTGCCGGAGCTTACCTTTGCTAGGGTTTTAAACTGCTATATCGCGGTTTAAACACATTTTGATGAACAGACCCGAAGCAGCTACGCACGCCTCCATAGGAAGTGCCGGAGGCGTCACGCGCGCACGGCCGAAGCTGCTTCGGTGTTTACAGCTAATACCTACCATCAGCAGTGGTAGGTTTCCTTTAAAGAATGTGTTATTTAGTTATCCTGAGTACATATAAGAAATACCCCTTTAATCCTGGTTATAGATTTGCTTTAACCCATTAAAATGAAACTTGTCATCAGCTTTTTATCGATGAGTTTTGACATAAAATAAGGAATTGTAGAAAGCATATTTCATACCTGAGTGGGCTAGTAGCTTTGTGGGGTAAAAGCTGCTGACAGTGTCCCTTTAATGGGTAAAGAAAGACAGCACCCAGTAGTTTTTCATGTTTAGATGTTTAAAACAATCTTATATTTTGTTGTATCTCAAGTCAAGATGGAGTTCTCAATTATAAGTTTAATCAATCATATTATTTTATACATTTGTCCTAAAATGTTTTGGATGTATAGGGATGTCCATTCATATGAATATCTACTGATTCATGAAATAACCCCACTAATGTCATCCAGATGAATCCTTATGTAATGATAACATAATAACCAGCACATCTATGTACAACACTAGTGATTTGATAGTAAGCTGTGCCAAATAACCAACTCAGCTCTGCTACATGACGTATACTACGTACACACCATTCACCATCCTCATTGTCTTAGGGGAGAAGACTGGAAACTCTGCATTTCCTCTCTGTGTCCTGTTTATCAGAAAGTGACCTCTGACTCCTCTGTTCCTCCGCAGATCTCTCCCCGGCTCCCTGTAAGTCTCTTATTTGGAAAACTAAAAATACTTCACTTGTCTTCTTTGATGTACAAGCATAACTCTACGTGAATGTGTAATGTCTACACGAGACAGTGGCAGGATTCGGTTTGTCATTAAAACAGTACGGAACAGAGACGCGAGGAGGAATCTTTGAAGTGCCGCCACATATAAACATAAACATCCCCTAATGCTCAATCCACACCTAAACCCAAGCTGATATATACATATATATGTCACTAAAGAACAATAATGGATTATCTTACACACCTGTTCTTTACATTCCGCAGCAGGACAGAGGCTGCAGCAGATTCTAGGTGCGGAATTCCATGTTTCCAATGCAAAAGTCAGAAGGTAACATATGCTGCACACAAGGCTGAATAACACTAACAATATAACAAGGAATATATGCATTTATCACATACCTAACAACTGTCCCGGATTTAGCAGGATAGTCCTGCGTGGTAGGGAGTTTGTCCTGATATAAACTCGTCAAATGCCGATAGCATTGAGCACAATGGTGGAGCAGGGAGCAGATAGTGACCTGCTCCATGGGTAAGGTATGTAAGGGGGGAAATTATAAGTAGGACAATAAGGTGGAGGTTATAAGTGGGGGCAACAATAAGTGGGAGATTATCAGTGGGGCAACAACAGGAAATAGTGCTTAAAAATGTACATATTATGACAGGTGGGCTACCAGAATGGGCTATAACAAGGAGCAATAATAAGGGGGGGGATGTAAATGAAGGGGTTTCAGGAAAGGGGAATTAAAAGTAGTGGGGTCACCAGAAAAGGGTATTCAGTGGCGGAATGGCCATGTAGTCCACCAGTCTAGCAGCCGGGTTGTGATTCGATCGCGTCGCGATAAAACATGTGTGCATTATGCACTATTACTATTCAAGGTCTCGCTGCAGGGGTCGCTATAGCAGTGTTCTGTGTAAGGAGGGGGTTGCAGACATGGGGCTACCTGAGTGAGAAGGAGACAAGACCTGGGAGGGGGGACTAGTTGTCTTTGGAAGTGGGAGCAGTGTTATAGTAAATATATTGTTTTACATAGGGGGCAGTATTATAGTAGTTACTATTGTTTTACATAGGGGAAGTATTATAGTAGTTATTTTGTTTACATAGGGGCAGTATTATAGTAGTTACTATTGTTTTACATAGGGGGCAGTATTATAGTGGTTACTATTGTTTTACATAGGGGAAGTATTATAGTAGTTATTTTGTTTACATAGGGGCAGTATTATAGTGGTTACTGTTGTTTTACATAGGGGAAGTATTATAGTAGTTACTATTGTTTTACATAGGGGAAGTATTATAGCAGTTATTTATGTTTACATAGGGGCAGTATTATAATACTATTATAATTTATTCTTTTAGATAGGGGGCAGTAATATAGTAGTTATATTACTGTATTTTAGAGGAGTAGGTTTTTTATGTATATAGAAGACAGTATTAAGTTCTGTATTCTGTATAGTCTGCAAAAAAATACATTATATAGTTGAAGCAACAGTAAAGGGTGATCATACATTATGGGGGGGGGGGGAATGGGGTATTATACACATTGGGAGGTAAACGTTGTCTTCTGTGGGATCATGGTACACAGAGGAAATCAATGCTGTGAAAATATAGGAGCGCAAGTGTTGAGGGAGCGTTCAACAGTTCATTAATTATTTTGCTGGCCCCCTTATTTTTTGTAAAAAATGTATAACTTTTTTGTATAACTGGACAACGCCTTGAAGATAAGGATAAAGGATAAAATACTTGTGGATCTTCAAATAAACTGTATTCAAGGCTGTAACAACCCCAATGACAATATGGCAATATGTATTATAGAAGTGGTGTGTAATCCATCATTTCTCATTTCAGTAAAACTACAACTCCCAGCATGCCCAGAGATCAGCCAATCACATTACATTGCTTATACAATACGATACAATATTACATTATTGATCCCCTGGGGGAGAATTCTTTTGTACACAGCGCACAGGAAAATTGTTACAACAGATAGGGATACAGATACATAGGCAGACGGTTACATACATGTTATATTGGGATAAGACGATGTTTTATTTGCTTGTTGCTTTCTTGCTTAAAGGAAACCTACCATGAGGAATCTACTATGAGAAGTAGATGTGATGGTAGATTCCTCCTGCTGCCTCTGCCCTAATCTGTAATTTAATAATCCTGGAACCTAACTTTATGTAAATTACCTGCAGAGGCTACTAGCCTGGCCGGGTACTGGGAGCTAAGACTACAACTCCCATCATTCCCAGGCTTAAATTGAAAACTGCCAATATGCCAATAAGTGAAACATTCCCTGGGCACTATGGGAGTTGTAGTTGTAATCAATGGGAGCTGAAAATATTGTAACATTTTAAGAGAAAATGTAGTAAACCGACGTAATTAAAGTCCCTCATTACTTCTTCTCCATGGTCAATTAGTTGATTTCCCGAAACATTACATGACATTACGCTACATTCAGACATCATTTTGGTTTCCCACTTCCGGGCATTAGTACGATGTGTGTGAGTCCTATCTTTTCCATAATAGCTTTTCTATGAAAAAAATGATAGCAGGACGTCATCTAGAACCCGAGGGACGGTTCTAATTTGCTGTGCTCACCTCAGAGTCTTCAGATGAAAGAGACGCCAGCCAATCATCGAGACACCATAGAATAGAGCACTGTGCAAATGTTTTAGGCAGGTGTGGAAAAATTCTGCAAATGTCTAGTAAATATTAAAAATATGTTCTTCAGGGGAAGATTAAGAATGCCACAGGCCCTGGGCTGTATAAAAAAATTACATCCCCTACAAGTTCAGAATTGACTTCCTACATATGGTACTAAAATCAAGCTTCTTGTGGTTTCAGGACCTTTGGAGGACCTTCAAAGGTCCTGAAATGGCTCTTTTGTACATGTGTATTGAAAACAGTAACAAATGTACAGGTTACGTAGAAGATAGGGTCCAGAGGTTTGTTCTTAAGTTGAATTTGCATGTAAGTCGAAGCTGTATATTTTATAATTGTAGATCTAGACAAAAAAAAATTTGGCCCCAGTGACAATTGGAGTTTAAACATTTTTTGCTGTAATGGGACCAAGGATTATCAATAAAGCTTCATTACAGACACATTACAGCTGATCATTGCAATCTGGGACTATAGTAAAGCATTCAGAAAGCTTCACCAGAGGTCAGAGGGGTCTGTCTGTAACTATGGGTTGTCTGTAAGTCGGGTGTCCTTAAGTAGGGAACCACCTGTACAAGTATTTCATTGGTGAAGGTCCTTCTCTGTATAACATTTGGTGAGTGCTTTGTGTGCCCATGAGCCCCCTAGAAGGCTTGGGCCCCGGGCTACCACCCAAACCACCTATATTATAATCCACTACTATTGTTTTTCAGCAGGAAAATGATTCCAAACATACAAACAATGTCATAGAGATCTTTCTTCTGCATAAAGACGAACAAGGAGTCCTGGAAGTGATGATATGTTCCTCATCTAGAGCCCAGTCCAGTCTGTCTGGAACTACATGAACAGACAGAAGGATATAGAAGCTCAGTGATTAGTTCTCCAAGATGTGCGGAACAACCTCCCTGCAGGATTTCTTCTGATAAAAAATTCCATTTTTTAAAAGAATTATTACTTTGCACCTCTTCCCCACCTACCTAATAATGATTGAAGATCACTCTATAACACCTTATTGACACATTCAGACTTAAAGGGGTTGTCCAGCTTTTTAAACCCCGCAGGAACAGTGTCACGTGCGTCCATTGTATATTTTTCTGGTCAACCCCTTTAATAGAGGGAGCACAGTGTTACATCACAGAACAAAACTGATAAGGTGAGGTGCAGGTGATGAGTATAATGAGTATATAATGTATAGTACAAAAAAAAAAACGCCTTTTTCCATCATCTACGCTCATCACTAACCGCCCTTTGTGCCCAAAGGAGACTCGCCTGGTAGTTGTTCCTATGGCATCGCATCCTATGCCCTAAGTAGTGGTTAATGTATAACATAAGAGCATGACAGCAGTCTCATCTATCTCCCATGTATCATATGGGGTCAGAGTTCGGGTCTCTCAGTCCCCTTGGGCCCATTTATTACTATAATTCCACTTTCTGACCCCATTACTCATTGGAAATTGCTAAGGGGAGCACAAGGCTGCGAATAATGAGGATATTAGTCGTGAATCTCGCGCTGCCCTGGAGGATACATCTCGTGCTATACGTTACTTACTGTACGAGCCACTCATGGACCTGTTTTATCTCCTGCCTCTCTAGTACTGACAATGGTGAATGCTTCAGGGGCCAAACCTATCCAGAGATCTGATAGATGACTTCCCAGAGCCATGGATTTCACAGCCCCATCTCCAAGTATGGAAGAGAGATAGTGCGCACCTTGTACTGTGTAGATGTAGCAGAGCTGACGTCGTCGTATGGTTGTAGTGTCATCACAAAGCAGGAAAGACGCATGATGATCAGTTCAGCTCTGCTACATCACTTTATCCCCATCTAGTCCTAATTCTATAGGCAAAATGATTGGCAAGGTGATGAAACCCAACACACCCCATTTTAATTAATGAGTCACTTGCTATCTGTCTGTTATTTTTGAGGACTAGGCTCCCCTTATCTTCAGTATTTGCAGTAATTTGAGTTTGGTGCAAAAACTATTGCAATTAAAAATATGCATAATCCGTCTAAAAAATTTGATTTTTACAATCCATGCAGAATACAGGCGGTCCCCTACTTAAGGACACCTGACTTACAGACGACCCTTAGTTGCAGACAGACCTCTCTGCCCACTGTGACCTCTGGTGAAGCTCTCTGGATGTTACTATAGTCCCAGGCTGTGATGATCAGCTGTAAAGTGTCTGTAATGAAGCTTTATTGATAATCTTTGGTCCAATTACAGCAAAAAAAAGTTTAAACTCCAATTGTCACTGGGGCAAACATTTTTTTGGCTGGATCTACAATTATATAATATACAGTTTCGATTTACATACAAATTCAACTTAAGAACAAACCTCCGGAACCTATCTTGTATATAACCCGGGGACTGCCTGTATTCATAAATTTATTTAGCCAAACTGCTGCATGCGAATACACCCCGACAAAAAAAAATGTTTACACTTTTGTACATGGGCTCATAGGGGCAGATTTTTCAGAAGTGTCTGAGGTAAAACTGTTCTAGTTACCCATGGAAACCAATCAGAGCCAAGCTTTCATTTTCCCAAAGCCTTTTATAGAAGGAAAGCTGAGATCTGATTGGTTCCATAGGCAACTAGAACAGTTTTACCTCAGACACTTCTGATAAATCTTCCCCATGGATTGTAAGCTCTTGTGAGCTGGGCCCTTACTCCTATTGATCTATGTGTGACTATGTTTTTACTCTGTAATGTCTTATTTTATTTTTTAAATGATTTGTAAAGCGCTACAGAATATGATGGCACTATATAAATAAAGATTATTACTATGGGCCATGTCTGGCATTATAACTGGCCATCAATGAAGTCAGTTCGAATTGGCTGCAATACTAGTTACATCCTGTAGACAAATGTGGCGCTGTTTCTGTGTACTAACAAGCCATCTCCTCAGTTTCCACTCGGTTTCCGATGCTTTTCTTAAGTAAAGAATTACAAACTGCATGGCGGCCAAATATCCCTGGTGGATCAGTGTCCTAGGTCTTGATTTGTAGTCATCTATTGCTAGGAATCAGCATGTGACCACGGCCCTGTACTAAAGACTTAGTAGGGAGGCAGGGGCTTCTATAGATCACTATGAGTTTGTGTCCCTGCAGAGTATTCAGTCTGGGAAATATGGCCGACATATGATATGTATTTCACGTACAGTCAGTAAAACGAATGATATCACAGCCAATATAATGCAGAAGTTTTCCTGCAGTCTTAAAGCGCACCACTCATAAACACACTCAGCTCTGCTACATCGGTATAATTTCACGAGTATATGATCAATTAATTTCATTCTTAGTTCCTAATTTCCACTCCAGTCCTTCCTGCTCTCCACACATCTGCCTGCTGATGCTTTCCTCCATACAGTGCGGACAGCTATTGGTGACTGTAGCAGTAGCCCCCCGTCTCTGCTTAGTACTCTACCCAGACCACTAATCTGCAACCTGTGGCCACATGTCACGGCTGTCAGGGCATGCTGGGAGTTGTAGTTTTGCCAGCCCTGTAGAGTCGTAGGTTCCAAACCACTAACTTAGAATGGAATGTTAAAAGAAAAGTCATATTCTACAAGGTTACTAATACAATACAGTATATATAGTATATACCTATACTGTAAGTATATAAAGAACACACATAACACTATTAAATATAATACTAAAATACCATATATATACACACATTGATACAATACAGTACATGTAATACATACTGTATATATATATGTGTACCTATATACCGGTGCAGAGTATCCACAATACACTATAAAATATAATACAGAAATACTGTGCAGATACATGTGATACAAAACAGTACATGTAATATATACATTGTATATATATACCTATATACTAGTGCAGAGGATTCAATACCGTGCTTGTAATATTTACCATATATACCTATACAGTGCATCACATATAGAAAATACACAATACACTATTAAATATAAGCAGATATACTGTGTATATACACTGATACAGTATAGTACATGTGATATATATTGTTTACATACCTTTGCAGTATACAGTGCATCACATGTAGAGAATACACAATACATGATTAAATATAATACTGAAATTCTATATATATACTGTATACATTGAAACAATATAGTACATGTAATATATACTGTAATTATACCTATATTGTATACTGTGCATCATATAAAGAGAACACACAATACACTATTAAAAATAATACTGTGTATATACATGATACAGTACATGTAATATATACTGTATATATACCTATATAGTATACTGTGCATCATATAAAGAGAACACACAATACACTATTAAAAATAATTCTGTGTATATACAATGATACAATACAGTATATGTAATGCATATACCCAGACAGTGTATCACATGTGGAGTATACAGTCTAATTATATAATACTATGTATATAAAATCAGATTCAACAAGTCCCAGTGATACAATGTTGCAGATATGGATAACGCTGTAATTCCAGGACCACACTGTACAGGTGAGGGGTGTAATATTTAAAGCCCCCCACCCCTCCTTCATATATGTAACTACACGCCTCCATATCTGCACACTCCTCCTATTGACTCCCATTAAAAATCCTACACTCTGTGCATGTCATTTGCATATATTACATAGCCAACATCATATTAACCCTGTGAAAGCCTCAGCTGTATACTCGATTATACTACATTCCATCCATTTCCATCTACAATAAATCCCATCCCCATGCTTCTATTAATTTATGCTAATTACAGCCCCATTAATAATTATTCTATAAGCCTCTCCTTGTAATTGACGACCCACAGTATAATACGGAAACATAAGTACAGGGGACTACAGCGTGTGTTTCCCAGTAGATTCTGCTGGGGGTAGTAGTTCTGTACATACTATACATCCATAGGATACTTACATGTGATAGTAGCCATAGGGATGTGACGAGTGATTATCAGCCCCATCCTCCACCTCCATAAGCAGGTAGTCCTGGCTCTCATTCCTCACTGCTGTGATGGGACAGTTGTTATTCCTTGTCACATAAGGCTCACAGTGGCTCATGGTAATTCCAAAAATTCTCTTGGAAAACTCTTGTCCCCAGCACAGGCGGCATGCAGATGACAATGATGCTCCCGGTATCCGCTGGCAGTCTCTGCTCCTCCACAAGCCCCTTGCATTGCTTTTTATTCCCTGGATCTGGTCCCCCAGCTCCAATTTTTTTTTTTACTTTCTGTCTCCGTGCCCCCTCTAGTGGCTGGAAGTAGAATGCACAGAGGTTTCTTGCAGCTGGATTTGCGCTGATTGCTCATTATTGTTTTCCAAATCCGTTAAAAAAAAATGTTATTCCAATTTAGAATATGATTGGAAAGTTTAATCAACAGGCACAACTAATCAATTTTGGATTCTGAATAAATTGCATGGCGGCGACTCTGCTTTATCACGTTTTTTGACACCATGGTCTGTGTGCAGCTGCTTAGGGTGCACATGTGGTATCTCACACCCTTTGGACATACACTCCAATGTTCTAGATTCTCAATTAGAGATACATTCACATCGCATGTTAGCGAAAATTGCATTTGCATATATATGCAAATGACCTCCTCGGTGCACAAGAGGAGGAGCCATGGCTTCCGGTGCACCAGTATGGTTCTTTCTATGCTTCTTAGCAGCACAAAGCACTGCCACATTTACACCATGATTGGAATCTCTTACAGAAAGAAATTGGGTACTGTAGAAGGCATGGCTCCACCCCTGATGCACAGAGAAGCTAATTTGCATATATACCTATTTGCATATAGAATTGCCTCCAAAATGTCAAATCACTAGGAAGCACAAATTATGTGTCTGAAAAATGTGTAAGATTGCTATTTTGGAGCTGGTGGATTTGGAGCTTGTGCGGATTTCAGTGATTCTGTTACGGACAACCGACAGTGAATCAAAGGGAACCTGTCATCAGATTTTACCCCATTAAACTTGTAGTACCTTCAGGAAGAATATGAAAAGTCCTTTACCTGTGAATTCTCTTATTACCTATTTAAAATCTCCACCAAAGTCATGCAAAATGAGCAGAGAAGAATATTTTGCCTGAGATGAGTCAAGTTTAGAGGCTGCAGGGTGATTATTGCTTCAGACGCTTCTATACTCAGTTCTTTAGTACCTAGAAACATGCTTTCAGATCACACCAGGACTGTGGTTTTGGGATATACATAACTAGAAATCTAAGCAGTAAATGACAGACTGTCTATTTATTTAACTGTCTGTATCTCCGGTTCTGTAGCTCACAAAACCATGTAACCAGAAAAATTAGATTCTTATTTCTAATATCAAACCAGTCTGTTTCTATAAATATGCAGATATCTGAAGATATGGATGTAAGATATAACACTCCCCCTGCAGACTTTTAACTCATCTGAGACAAAATATGACTCCTCTCTGCTCATTTTTACATGACTTTGGAGGAGATGTTTTTATGGGTAAACGGATGAGATTTTAGGACATCTACCACCAGGATGAAGGACTGTAAACCAAGCACACTGACATACTGGTGTGTGTCCCTCTGGCATCATCCACTCTTCTTTTAGCTTCTTTTGCCTTTTTTTTAATAAAAAAGGTTTTAAACATTATGCAAATGAGCCTGAGGGGCTCCATGCTTCATTGACATCTAAGGAGCCCGGGGCCCTTTAGACTCATTTGCATAATTTGTAAAGCTTTTTTTTTTTTTTAAAGCCAGGACTTCAGAAGCTAAAGGAAGAGCAGATCCTGCCAGAGGGGGTGCACACCAGTATGTCAGTGTGCTTGGTTTACAATCATTCATCCTAGTGGTAGATTTCCTTTAAGAGAGGGAATTCTAGAAAGGATATTTCATACTGTCCCTGGGGAGACTGGTAGTTTAACAGGGTAAGTTACCAAATCCTATCCCCCTACCACATGTGATCAGGATTATGTCAACTTCCCTTGCAAAATTAAAAGCAAAGGTTGAAATCTGAGGGGAAGAAAACTCTGCAGTTCAGTCACGGTAACTTTTTACTGTAAGTACTTTTGGCCATGGTGGTGCAATCTCAGTGGAGAACACTACAGAACGGCCCTGTGATTATTCTCCGGCAGTGTCATCATGTGCGTTCCCGACCTAAGGGTTTTTCTAAACTTTCTTGTCCTTATTCGTTCTCCACGGATTCTTTTATCATGATTTAATTTTTTAGTCTTTACTATATTTTAAAGGAAATTTACCATCCACATCCATCATGATAAACCAGGGGCACTTAATCATAGATCCATGCACCGGGACTGTGGTATCTTCTTATATTTGTTATCCATGGTCTCCTTCCTTCTAAAATCAACTTTTACCATTATGCTAATTATCCATAAGGACTCTTGGGGGTGTTTTTAGAGCTCCCAATGCCACAGCTGTTACACTGTGCAGGAGCACTTCCTCGCTTCCACTGTGTCCTGAAACTTCCCCTGCTACAGTGAGATTACATGAATCAGAGGGAGCAAGGGTGAAATTCTGAGGGAGCAAGGGGGAGTGTGGAACATTGTAACAGCCTGTGAATCTGCAGCACGGATGGGCTCTGGTAGTCCTTAAGGCTTTTCAGCAGAATGATGGAATTTTATTCTAAAAGGAAGGCTATGGACAACAAATATAATAAGATTACCGTGGTCCTTGGATGTATGAGTAAGTGTCCCTGGCTTATCATACTGGATTTGATGGTAGATTTCCTTTAATATCAAATTTTTTCTATTTCTATGTTTAAAATTATTTTATTATGCAGCAAAATATTCATTAAATACACAGGGGGAAAAGCTTTCCATTTTAATGAAAACACAATGGCGCAGTTTTCTCAATTTGTAAGAATTTAGATCTTTTAGATTTTAGAGTTTTTAAACCCTTTTACAATTTGTATGACAAAACGGTGTATGGTCAACCAATAGGAGGTGTGCAGTGCGACTAGGCAGTCTCATACTATGCCATATACTCCAGATCCAGCATCAGACACAGAGATAGACCTGGTGCTGGAGTAGGTTTAAGCCAATTTTCTAGATCCCTGGATGAAGTCTTGTTATCGCAAACATGCGTCGGGGTGCTGTCATCCCAGGACCTCCTTGTGGTTCTACCCTATGTGTTAGCACTTGTATATTCCTATGGTCACATAAGACGATTGCAAAGCTAGCAGAGGCCAATTTTCTTATATAGAGCTCTGAATTCTCTAAATTCACTTAGAAGTGAATTCACCCTGTGTGAACTAGTATTTTTGCACAAAAGAATTGTAATTTATGGCGCAGTCACAGGATAAAAGGTGTTATTGCTGTTTTAACTCCTTATACTTAGTGATGGTCAGTGTAAGTTAAAGCAGCAGTGGATGGACACTAGCTGAGCAGACACTTCATGATCCCTCTAGTGCTGTGAGATGCTGTGTGCTGACAATGTGCTTAGATTATCAGGGTACAGGGTTTATAAACACTTTCATTTTGATTCTGAACATTGTACTAGTACATAGAAAAAGAGATGAGACAGATCGGAGTCATGAGATGGATATAAGACACAATGACACACACAGCTTTGCTATGTCACCCCTACTATTCTTTATGGTGAAACTGCGAAAGGCTCATTAAATCAGTTGTGGTTCCCCCTTCAGGTCAATGCCTTAACTTGCCTGTAGAGCTTCTGATGTCTCCTGTAGTGATGTGTTCTTCGTGAACTAGCCGGCTCCAAGAGACAGCTCTTGTTCGTGAAGGAGAGCTGGCTCTCGTCAGTGAGCTGAAGGCTCACTTAACCCCGCCCCTAACCGGCTCACCATGCCCCTTTTAACCCTATACAATGGGGTTAAAAGTAGAGTGGTGTGAGGTGACTGACTGGCCTGCAGCTCCCTATTGTATATTTACTAGGAGCCAGAAGAGTTGGCTCTTATTAGTGAGCAGAACCTAATGATCCAGTTGGATCCAGAGAAACCAAATTGTAAACACCTGGACTTATAGCGAAAGGATGGAATAATATCTGGGAAATGCTGTATTTTTTTTTTAATAACAGTGAATTAGAGAATTGTGTTACTTTGTTATCCTGAGTATATTTTAGAATCTTATCTTAGTGGGAATATCCCTTTAATAATAATAATTCATTTATTTATATAGCACACACAGATTACTCGTAGGTTGATTAAATTGTGAGACTCATTGGGGACAGGGACTGAATTGGCAAACTCTGTGCAGCGCTACGTAATACACTATAAATATGCAAATCAATTGCGAGGAAGTAAACCAGGATGTAATAGAAGGTAATGTAACCCTGATTTCCTTTATTGATGAAGCTGATATTAGTGTGAATGTAATTGAGCGAGTCGCTGGGAGGCTGAGCAGTGGCCAGTATAGATACATACAGTATATACAGTACATGCATCAGACCCATACACACCAGAAGATGATATAATAAGGTCCAGATATCAGCGGGGGGCTCAGTGGGGGCCGGGATACAGCTGCTTCCTGTAGTCACAGTCTCATTAGTCTCATCCAGCTCAGAAGACAATTGTATTTTCCCTAGAAATGTTCTGTTACTGCCGTGTCCTGCATGGAGGCCTGCTGTGCGAGGACTGACAGTGACTGCCGGGTCATACACCACATAGTATTTCCTAATCATGTTATTATAATACAGTTAGAGGGACTTGTCTGCTCTTCTGATACATCTATTAAGGTGAAAGACTTGAGACACTCTATTATTCCTCTGGGAAATGTATTAGTAAATAGACATCTGGGTGTTACCATTCCTCTTGTCAGTGGGGAGTGTCCCTTATGACAATGTTTCCTCCGATTGGGCTAAATATGTAGAGTCACGCCTGATGTCACATGCCTACATATTGGGGGTCATTTACTAAGGGCCCGATTCGCATTTTTCCGATGTGTTACCCAAATATTTCCGATTTTCGCCAATTTTCCCTGAATTGCCCCGGGTTTTTGGCGCACGCGACCGGATTGTGGCGCATCGGCGCTGGCATGCACGCAACGGAAATCAGGGGGGTGTGGCCGAACGAAAACCCGACGGATTCGGAAAAACCGCCGCATTTAAAAAAAAAAAAAATTGGTCGCACGCGCCATACTTACATGCACCAGGAAGAGATCAGTGAACTCCGACGCAACTCGGCAGACCTCGACGCAGCAGCGACACCTGGTGGACATCGGACGCAGGACCTTTATTAATCGCCGGAAGACCCGAACGCTCGTCCGAGAAGCCGCCGCTGGAACGCGAATGGACCGGGTAACTACATGTGCCCCATTGTGCCCAATGGTGGATTTTCAGATACCCGGGCCCTATACGAAGATCGCTAGGTTGAAAAAACCATCTATACTGACCTTCTGACTTCTTTTCCTGTCCTGCGGCTCTATCTTCTCTTCTTCTAGCCGGTGCGTAATCAAGGCAGCGTGACATCATAGTGTTGCGCACCACGAGGGCAGAAGAAGACAGAGCCGCAGGGCCGGGGAGAAGAAGCTGGAAGGTGAGTATAGATTTTTTTTCAAGGGGGCTCAACGTGGAAACTTCTGTAAAGTGAGGAGCCCTGCTGTGCACATTTCATTTGTGGGGGGTTCTGCTGTGGACATTGCATTAAAGGGAGGACTGCGGCCATTTCTGTAAAGGTGGGCTTTGCTGTGGCCTTTTCTTTAAAGGTGGCTCTGCTGTGGAATTTCATTAAAGGGGGGCTTTTCAGTGACCATTTCATAAAAGGGGAGTGCTCTACTGTGGCCATTTCATTAAAGGGGAGCTCTGCTGTGGACATTTCATTAGGGGGGGGCTCCGTTGTGGATATTTCTGTAAAGGGGGCTCTGCTGTGGACATATAATTAAAGGGGGCACTGCTGTAGACAATTAATGGGGGGGCCAGTACGGGCTTCGTTGGTGGAGATTAGGCCTCGGGACACGAGGTTGGTTTGGATCCTGGGGGGGCTCTAGTTGTGTGAACAGCCCAGGACCCATGGGACACTTAATCCGCCACTTACTGTGCCATTCATATATGCAAACTAGGCAATGAATATCACCCGTATTACCCTGACCCTACACCTATACATCCATTTACAACCTCTTCTTACCTCCCCCATGTGGCCTCCAATCAACATACAAAGCAGATGAAGGTTTCATGGTGGTTCTTAGTCTGTGAAATCTCAAGACTCATTTATACGCAACATATTTATCCAGGGAAGCAACAGATTTTTCAATTTCAGAATTTGCCAGGAAATTTCAGAAACAATTAAATACAATCCTGCCGTTACCAGTCGCAGTGATGCCAGGACACGCCAACTTAATGGACCTCTAATTCATGAACTTGTCTCTAAGCTCATACACTAGTATTTTCTCTAAATGTCAGCATTTGGGGCCAGGGCATGAAATATCCCAATGAGAATATAATGTTTTGAGATCATTAATATTATAACATGTTACTCATAGAACAGTGGCAGGAGCATAGATCTGCAGATGTATCACATATGAGTGAACGTTAGCCACATACATTGACAACTACTCATAGATCTGTGTATTGTATAATGGTGGAAGTAGGAAAAAAGCTGAATTGTTAAAAGTTTCAATGGTTTTACGTTTCATTCTCTAATAGTTTGATTCCAGATTCCACATCTATTTAGGGCTGATATCTTCACTTCATATGAGGTCCCCTACTTAAGAACACCGGACTTACAGACGACCCCTAGTTACATTAAGCTTTTTTGTTAATCTTATGAGAATTCAACATTTTTAATATCTAATTGTCGCAGAGACCAACAAAAATTTGGCTGGAGTTACAATTATAAAATATACACAACCTATCTTGTATGTAACCCGGGGACTGCCCTGTACTCCCAAGTTATTTAATAGAGTATAAAGTACTGTACATCATCAATATCCTGAAGTTAATCAGATAGATAGATTTGAGATAGATAGATATGAGATAGATAGATATGAGATAGATAGATATGAGATAGATAGACAGATAGATAAATAGATATGAGTTAGATATGAGATAGATAGATAGATAGATAGATATGAGATAGATATGAGATAGATATGAGATAGATATGAAATAGATATGAGATAGATAGATAGATAGATAGATATGAGATACATAGACAGATAGATAGATAAATAAATAGATATGAGTTAGATATGAGATAGATAGATATGAGATGGATAGATAGATAGATAGATAGATAGATAGATAGATAGATAGATAGATAGGTAGATAGATAGGTAGATATGAGATAGATAGATAAATAGATATGAGTTAGATATGAGATAGATATGAGATAGATAGATATGAGATAGATAGACAGATAGATAGATATATAGATAAATAGATATGAGTTAGATATGAGATAGATAGATATGAGAGAGATAGATAGATATGAGATAGATAGATATGAGATAGATAGATAGATAGATAGATAGATAGATAGATAGATAGGAGATAGATATATATATAAGATAGATAGATAGATAAATAGATATGAGTTAGATATGAGATAGATAGATATGAGATAGATAGATAGATAGATAGATATGAGATAGATAGATAGATATGAGATAGATAGATAGATATGAGATAGATAGATATGAGATAGATAGACAGATAGATAGATAAATAGATATGAGTTAGATATGAGATAGATAGATATGAGATAGATAGATATGAGATAGATAGACAGATAGATAAATAGATATGAGTTAGATATGAGATAGATATGAGAGAGATAGATAGATAGATAGATAGATAGATAGATAGATAGATAGATAGATAGATAGATAGATAGATAGATGCTGATGGGTGCAGATCCGTAAATCCCCTGGCTAGAGGATATTAATAGATAGTCTGACTTACCTTTTTAAAGCTTAAGGAATCCTGGAATCATTGCCATAAATAAAAAAAAAACAACAAAATAAAGTAATTTAAATAGATAAAAGATATATACATCAATAAATAAGAGATAGATGATAGAGAGGCAGATGGACAGAAGATAGATGGATAGACAGATAAGATAGTGTAAGATAACAGATAGATATGTAGACAGATTTGAAAAAGACATAGATTTACATAGTTAAGAGAAAAATTGTTAGGCAGCTTGATAGATGGATTTTCTTTGCAATTAGAACCTGACACTTGGGTCCAGTGAAACTGACACATTAAATAGACACAAAAAAAGTGCTAAGAGACCACATCATAAGAATATGTCACTGTGATGAGGAAGGTGACAACAAGGCGCTAACTGATGCAAATGGATATACATACATGAAAAATACATCAATCTGACAGCACTTAGGCTTCAGGGTTATATTTTAGAAGATTAAAAATTGGTTATTTTTTCTCCATAGTTCTCCACATTAGGTTCTCCACATGGTCCGTCTCAGCACCGGAACACCCCCTTCAGTGCAGAAATTTGTGTCGCATGAAGAGTAGTGCAGCGTATGCCACAATTGTGTTGCGTGCACCATAAATGTGTCTCTAACACTTGTTTTTAAAAAATGCAGCAAATGTGAGAGCACCTATGTTACATCTGTGCGGGTGTCATCCTCTGCCCGTAAGGTACGACTGAGGATGCGCTGATAAGAGTCAGTTTCATGTCTTTTGCTAGTCTAAATCCTACCGTATTCCTTTCCTAGCAGCCTAGATTGATTTCCACCTCACTCATCTGTCTCCTGCAAACTCTGGCTCTTAACGTCTTGTGGATCAGTGCTCGTTGTATGCTAGTGTATTGTTCTTGGCTTGCTATGTTTATTCCGTCATGTGTTTTCTGGTAACTTTCATCCTTTTGCCTGTTTCTCTGACTATCCCTTTGCCTATTGATTTTGTACTGCATTGTCCTCCTGGTTCTGAACTGTATTTGGCAACGATCATTGTCTGGTCTTTTTCTCCGTGGTTTGCACTTCGGTGCAGGAAGGGAAACTCTACTAGTTGTCTCCTCCCACTTAGGGTAAGTGGGGCAATTAGGTAGGGACAGTTGAAAAGGGGTTTAGTCTTAGGGCCCACTGTGTTTGTTTGTTCCCAGGTCATGCATAACAAGCCTTATCATTTTATTAGAGACATTTGAATCTATTTGTTGGTTCGTGGAATCTGCTGAATAATTTTTTATTGTCTTTGGATGAATCTTACAAAATGTTGGCTAGCTAATACCATCATTCATCCAACAGCATAGAGAGGAAGGTGGGTAAAGGAAAATGGAAAAAAAAATGATTTTTATAAAAAATTTGTCTGTAAGACAACTTTATATTCCAACTTTCAGGACAATTGGAGCAACCTCAATTCGGACCAATTCAATTCAGAACCAAATTGAATCTTAAGAAAAATTATACGTACCACATAATATATTGTATGATTTGAAGTTTGATCTACCATATCCCAATTTTCAGTTGAATGTGGCCAGCTACACATTTCTACCATCTATATATTTTTGCTTTCATTTGGTTTATTTTTGTCTTAGTACCTGATTATATCAGAAAAAAAATATGGAACATGTATAACATTTTTTCTTCACTGTAACTGGGGAACCCATAGGATCTGTAGATATTAAAACACATTCGATGACACATCACTTTAAGCACTGACTTCCAAAAACAGGAAGGACTGTGCAACACACTGAAAAATTTTTGTTGCACACACCTTTTTTATCAAAAAGTCAATGTGCAGATGCTACATTGGGTTGAATGGAATTTTTTTTTTTTTTACCATTTATTTATCATCCTACTACACTATCAACATCTATATAGAAAAAACATAATGTAATTATCGGAGATAATTATCAGTGACTACAGACTAGAGTGCAATGTGCTGCAGGTTATTGCCTTAGTCTATACATCTGGCCCCCAGGCTGTGCAGAGGCCGGACATCGGATATTTGTGATTAGAGCGTCTCCAGTCTATCACTCACTTACATTCATTCCTCCGGAGACTCTGCCTAATGAAATATATAGTAATAGATAACATATCAATGTAAGGATCGTACGGAGGTCATTTCCTACCAACAGGATACCTGCAGCCCAAGAGACAGAAGAAAAAGAATATCATTTATTTAATGACCATTGCGGTGCTTTATCATTGATGCCCAAAATTATTTTTTTTCAAAATATGTTAAACTTTTATAGAAAAACTACAAGACTTTATAGAGTCAATAAAATGCCCAAAGGGGTTACGTATAGAATGTTCTTATACCTTACTTTTTAGATCTGCAACCCACTTCCTCCTACAGTAGGTCTACAGTAGAGAAGATAGGTGACATTTTATTTCATGGTGGTCTTATTTAGAAGGGGTTAACTTTTGAATCCCTGGTGGTCTAGGATATTCCTCTTTTCCTTGGTGGTCTACAGTTAAGCTAGTCATTAATATTTTAACGCGTAATGGTCTAGTGCAGAAAAAGCTTAACCTTTTACTTCCTGGTGGTCTTGACATAATTCTGCCCACCTTGGTAGTCCACAGAAAAAAACAACAGTAAATATTACTGGGTTAATATTAGAGGGTTAATTATTGAGTCCCAGTGGTCGATGTTATTTTCTAGTTGGTCTACAGCAGATGAGATCATTAATATTTAATTTCATGATGGTTTAGTTTAAAAATGCTCTGTACAGGCGGTCCCCTACTTGAGAACACCCGACTTACAACCGGACTTCTGGATGTTGGTAACTTACTGTACTTTAGTCCCAGGCTACAATAATCAGCTGTAACAGTTATCACAGGTGTCTGTAATTAAGCTTTATTATTAATCCTGGTTCTTATGAGAACCCAACGTTTTTAAAATCCAATAGTCTCTCAGACCAAATAAAATTTGTCTGGAGCTACAATTATAAAATATACATTTCTGACTTACATACAAATTCAACTTAAGAACAAACTTACAGAACCTATATTGCACGTAACCCAAACACTGTCTGTATTTGACTTCCTGGTAGGCTCAGGTAATTCTTCCTGTAGATCTAGTGTTTTACATTTCATCTACATTGCCTTTAATTACTCACCTAAGTCTGTAGGCAACTGACTTCCCAAACTCTTAAACACATTAGTGAACCGATGGATATTGTGATCTGCAGAGGTTTTTTTTAGGGTGGTCTTCTGGTGGGGGGGAATTAAAAGAAATCTACCACCAGGAACAAGGATTGTAAACTAAGCACACTTACATACTGGTGTATGCCCCTCTGGCAGAATTTGCTTTTCTTTTAGCTCTTTATGCCCTTGTTTTTACAAAAAAAAGGGGCTCCGGGCTCCATAGCTATTAATCGAGCCTGGAACCTGAATTATTTAAAAATCCCTTTTTTTTGTAAAAACAAGTGCATAAGTATCTAAAAAAAAAAAGAGCAGATCCTGCCAGAGGGGTCGCGCACCAGCATGTAAGTGTGCTTAGTTTACAATTGTTGATCCTCCCACTTTTATGAAACAGTCATGGTTTACTCCCCTTTCCAGAGCCCCTGATGTAAAGCATATCACATATCCCTATGGCACGGGTGTCAGAGGTGGTGTTCGGAGACCTTTCTGTGGGGACTCAGGCTGTTTTTAGGATACATCCTTGACTAATTGGAACTGAAGGAAGAGTGAGAAGGTGTGAACAGTGCTGGATTATCTTTGGAGGTCCCCCTGCTGGCTCCACGATTCTTCCTGTACAGAGAGTCCCTGGAGAGAAGCTGCAATGATACCTGAATTTGTCCACCTGATTTCACATGTATTGGTGTCCTCAGGGGGCTGATACGATTGAATGTTGTGGAAGAACAGGGAGCAATAAGTTACTGTTAAAATTGTTATGTTGGTACTTGATGGTAAATAAGTGGGTTTTGGTTGTAGTTCGGACACCCAGTCTCTAAAAGCTTCACCATCACTGCCCGCGACCATCAGATAGTAACCTATTCATTTACTTTAAGGGGCATTTGCCTTGACTATCATTGTGTCAAATTTTAACACTTCTTACCCTAAATGACCAAAGAATCAGTAAAACACCAGACCACCGGGTATAAACTCCAAAGGATCCAAAAGTGAATCCTTTCTGAGGTGTACATCAGGAATGCTATAATACCCTCTTTTACCCTTGACAATCAGGGAATGAACCCTTACACTAAACCACTAGGCATCCAAATATATATACCACCCCTGACCATGGCAAACAACTATAAACCCAATCTTTTAAGCCAGACTACTATTTTCCAAAACTGCAAAGAAATACAATTCAATATACTGTAAATCAACAGACAGGGCAGCCACTAAGAAGTTTGGGGCCACGGACTGGCAAATTTTGTGGGCCCCCAACACAATGACAATCTGGCATTGTGTGCGCAGTGAATTTCCTGCACCTGGGAAGGGAGGAGGCTTTTCTGTGACTTGGGGCCCCTTCTCCTAGTGGGGCCTCCTAAATACAGTCACAATATACCCCCCTGATGGCGGCCCTGGCACCAGATAAGCTAGTATTAGCTTACCAGAAATTCATATATTAAAGAGCTTTTCAAGTAGCAGGCTATTGTTACTTATGCTTAGGCCCAAAACCCATCACCCCCACCATCACCTGTTTGGTAAGCAGTAAAAAAATTGCATCCCACTACTAATGCAAGTGCCCCTTACATTGTATAGTGGCTGTTTATGTCATTGCAACTCAGCTCCATTCATTTGAATGTAATTAAGCTACAAACCTCCACTACTCATGACATCACAGGCCTAGGAAGTGGAAGCAGAGGCGTAACTAGGAGAGACCGGGCCCCATTGCAGACTTCTGAATGGGGCCCCCTACCTCCTCAGAAAATATTACACTTATTTGTATACTCACACATTTATACACTTATGCAGACAGATTTATGCAGTGATATATACATTTATATACTCACGCAGATCTGTCCCAGTAGCTGCTGACCACATGGGGAAGTACACGGCAGGAGTTAGAGATATCTTTCCTGACATTTCTTAAGTTCTAAGTTCCCGATTCACGCTGCGTACTGTGGAAGATGTGACATGTTTATGCTGTATACATATTATGCTGTACAATGAATAACATTCTATGTATATAATGGTGCACATCTTCCATTATTCAATGGGGGTCATTTACTAAGGGCCCGATTCACGTTTTCCCAACGTGTTACCCGAATATTTCCGATTTGCGCCGATTTTCCCTGTATTGCCCCTGGATTTTGCCGCACGCAATCGGATTGTGGCGCACCGACGCTGGCATGCACGCAACGGAAATTGTGGGGCGTGGCCGAACGAAAACCCGACGGATTCGGAAAAACCGCCACGTTTAAAACAAAAAATGTGTCGCGGAGCTTGCACTTACCTTCACTCAGCCTGGCTAGTTGTATTCCAGTGCGTTCCGGGGAACTTCAGCGCCACCTGGTGGACGTCTGAGGAACTGCCTTAATAAATCCCGGCCGGACCCGAATCCAGCGCAGAGAACGCGCCGCTGGATCGCGAATGGACCGGGTAAGTAAATCTGCCCCAATGTGTCAGGTCAGATGCTGGGGCCCCTTCCACTGCAGGCCCCATAGCAGCTGCTACTGCTGTAGTTGTGCCCCTGAGTGGAAGCAGTGATAATAGGAGTTTTGCTGCCACTTCACATTCGGTGCTGAGATAGACCCAAACCAATATAATATAGGTGAACTCCCCTAGAAATATTTCTATCCAGGAGAACCCCTTTAAACCAGTTCATACAAAGGACCATTAAGGATCTGAATAATATCTTCTTCTAAAACCAACAACCCCAAAAGATGGAAACATTAACCCTATTCACTGCTAAAATGTATCACCATGCTGTAATTTTAGAGGTAATACATAATTCACCCTTCTAATGGCGGCAATGTTCCTGGTTATTGTACATCATGGTATAGAGCGCTGTTTACATTGTTCCTCTCGGCCGTGCTGTGTATAATTCATTAGATGACAGTCTGCCCTGCGTAAACGTAAAGAACAACACATAAATGTATAGCGCTAACATTACACAAATTGCCTTGTTAGCTCTCCTAAGCTTTCCAGCTCACAGTTTTTCGGCTCTAACACCTTCTCTAAATATACATTTACTGCACATTTCTACTTCTATATGGGAAAACGTTAATCTTTATGTTGTGATATTTTTGTAAAGCGAAAACGTGAACATTTTTATAGAACTCTAAGGACCTTACAATATGTTCTGTTCCAAGTACTATGGTATAAGCACACCAGGGCCTGGCTCAGCAAGTGTATATATATAATAATTAACAAGGGGACCAATGTATGTTATTTGGGGGCAATGCCAGGCTGAGGATCCTCTAGTGGTCACAGGCTCTCACCCATTACTGGACCCAAGAGGAGCAGCAGAATGCACCTTAATTTGTAACTAGGGGATAATAAAGTTTGATGATTAATTCAGGGAGACCAAATATCTATACAGGCGGTCCCCTACTTAAGGACACCCGACTTACAGACAACCCATAGTTACAGACGGACCCCTCTGCCCACTGTGACCTCTGGTGAAGCTCTCTGGATGCTTTACTATAGTCCCAGACTGCAATGATCAGCTGTAAGGTGTCTGTAATGAAGCTTTATTGATAATTCTTGGTCCAATTACACCAAAAATTTTGAAACTCCATTTTCACTGGGGCAAAAGAAATAAAATTGTCTAGAACTTCCATTATAAAATATACAGTTTCGACTTACATACAAATTCAACTTAAGAACAAACCTCCAGACCCTATCTTGTATGTAACCCGGGGACTGCCTGTATATTATTAGTCTACTGGCTACAGTATATATCAATTCATGGGTACTAAATAATAATTCATATTATATGATAGGAAATCTACTATCAAATTCCAGGATGATAAACCAGGGGCACTTACTTACAGGACCAGGCCCTGTGTCTGTGGTAATCTTCTTATATCTGTCATCAATGGCCTCCTTCCTTTTGAAATCAACATTTTAAATTATGTTAATGATCCAAAAGGACCAGAGCAACTATGTATTGTAGCTTCATAGGCTGTTATATAGTTTATTTCTACTTATGACATGCCAAATTTTATTCTAATATTATAATACAGTATTACATTAAACAACGGCATCACATTACACCATTTTTATAAAATATTGTAAGTATGTTATACTATTGCAGGCGAAGTTTATGGTATGTTTTTTACCTTACTATATCACCCTATGTGCACTTTTTCTGTAGTTTTATTTCTACAGTCTTGAAGGGGTTGTCCACTTCCAGCAAATAATTGATATCTGACCGGTCCCTGTTCATGTGATGTCACACAGGAGCACAGCTGGTTATAAATCATTGCTCTGATTAATCTCTGTAATATAGCGAACTGTGCACCTGTGTGACATCACATGACCAGGGATATAACAAGCCGTGCTCCTGTGTGACATCAAATGAACAGGTATATAAGGAGCCTTGCATCTGTGTGACATTACATGGCAAGGGATATAATGAGCCGTGCACCTGTGTGACATCACATAACCAGAGATATGACGAGTCATGCACCCGTGTGACATCACGTGACCTGGGATATTTTGAGCCGTTCACTTGCGTGACATCACATGGCCAGGAATATAACAAGCCGTGCACCTGTGTGACATCGCATGACCAGGAATATAACAAACCGTGTACCTGTGTGACATCACATGACCAGGTATATAACGAGCTGGGCGCCTATGTGACATCACATGACCAGGGATAAAACGAGCTGTGCACCTGTGTGACATCACATGACCAGGGATTGATACCGAACAAAAAGGATTTGCTGAAAGTGGATAACACCTTTATGTTACATTAGTATTATAATTATTATTATTATGCAGTTATATACAGGTTACATTATTATACTACAGTATTATGTTACATTATTTTTATGCTACAATATTATGTTATATTATTGATATACTAGAGTATGACATAAATACCATCATACTACACTTTTACATTAGATTATTATACTATATTATTACATGTCGCATTATTATTACATTACTTTCTTTCTCTCATTAATATACATTTTTACATGGTACATCACGATATTGCTGTAGTGTAACTTGCTAAATGCCATTATTTCCTTACAACACCGAGCCCACTTACCATCACTTTCCTGTACATGTGGAGCTCGGGGCAAAGTTAAAGTTTCGTTTTTTTGTAGCGGCCTAATGAATAAATGATACAACTTTTAGTACAACATCTTTAACAAAAGTATATTTTCCCTTCACGCTCTAAAAATTTCTTCCACCTTACTAAACTGGAAGCACAGACATGACAGATCAATGATGGAGGAAATGTGCTGGAGAACAGCGCCCCGCACCCGGCCATATATTCAATTATATTTCGCTTTCCACCTTCCATTCTGCCGGCAGAGGCCTGTCATTATTAATTAGACAGTGACTGGTTACATTTTTGTCTTCAGCCTCACGCAGCAATCAACGTGGAAGAGAGAATTAAGTTAACATGTTAATCCACATCTAACTAGATCCCAGGAGCCCCCGGCTCAGACGCAGCTCATTTAAATAGCCACAGGAAGTTTCCGCCATAGAAACTGCGACTAACGGAAAGCAAAATTATATAACAAGCTCCTTCAAATATGTATAATAACAGGAAAAAAGGGAAATTTCCCATATGAATATATAAATAATAGGTGTGAAGCCGCTTAAAGGGATATTTGGCTTATTGTATTCATAGCATATTACGTGAAAGTCGGATCGGTGGGAGTTGTACACTTAGGTCCCCCAATAATTAAATGGTTCAGGGACCTTCCACGGTCACACGGTGCGTTTTGTTTGCGTTTAGAAACGCCTTACAACAGCTGAGATGAGGTGATTTGCCTAATTACATTACTGCCCTAAGGCTCTGGTAGGTCCTGGAAATATATGAAAACACCCATCACTTGGCTTAGCGACGCCCCCTGATCCTCTACAGCCAATCCCCAGTGATGGGAGTTATTCATTTATATGAAAAGGACACATGGAGGAGCAGTTTCCCCAAGAGTGAGGGGGTAACTGCTCCTTTTCAGCCACTCCCAGGGGACGAGTGCCTAGTCACACGGCACATGGTATTGAAAGGTACTATATAACATATCTTTTTTTCTGTAAAACCTATTTTTTATACATAAACACTTATGTACTATGCTCCGTGGGGACTGGGGGAGTGCTAAAAATGGGTCTCCTGGTGACAGGTCTCCTTTAAGTTCAATATACAACGATGATGCAATGAGCTCCCTCTAGTGGTGATGGCTGGTAGCCCTACTTTTTATTTTTTCCAAGGGCCAATTTTGTAATTTTCATTAGTCTTTAGACCTTCGTCTTTGTTGTCATTCAGGAATCATACTCATACTGTTGTCTGATATGTCAATCAACTCATTTCCGAGGGTCCCAGTCCAGGCATCCGCCAGATTGTGGTGGTCATACATAACCATTCATGTAATACCAGGACGACATGCTCTTATAACTTGTCTTTCTTTTCGATCCACAGATGGGGTCCCTGGATCCATAGGGTACGTCTTATTTTGTTTGTATATCCCTTTGATAAAATCCAATCCACTGCAGGACTTGCAAAAGACTCATCTGCAGCACAACTGTTGCTTTAAGAAACAAACTAATTATAACACCAGATCTCAACATTCGGAAAACTAACCTCCGAAACGTGAATCTTATTTGCTTTAATCTTACGTATGAAAAAAGAGAATAATTTCTTCCCTCTTATCACCTCTTTTGTTCCTGTTCTCTAAAAACTGAAGGCAATAAATAAATGGAGGCAATACCAGAGCCGAGTGTTAATAGTCTCTCTTTGTCTCTCTTTCTCGATATATTATGTTCCTTTATGTCTAAGGATTTTGTATTTCCTTTCATGAATGCACGAACGATGCAGAATAAAAATAATTTTATTATAAATTTTTGCTTTTTTTGGACCCTCCCCAACTCTGAAGTGTAGAGTGGAATATTACAGCCATGTTAGATATTTTGTGAAATACTTCTTTGGTCATCTTCACAGACATCCGCACATAAATAATCTCCAGTTATGAGTCACTTTTATGGTGGGACGATTACAATCTATTGTACTATTTATACAAAAACATATCCTGCCAATGAGGATCAACTTACTATTTTTAATCATTCTTCAGAAATAGAGTTCACTTTCCTCCTCCACATTTCTTGGCTGGATTTGAGAGCATCTCTTATTCTGGAGGACCTCTCCTGTGTGACACAGGTACCCCACTGGTAGGTCACCACTATTAGATTGGTGGAGGTCCAACAATCCTGCTCGAAATGCAGCACTGCATTGTATAATCATGTGACCTCACTTATAAGCACCATCCATCGGTCATGTTGGATTGTAACTCAGCTTCAATCAAGTGAATAGATCTGCATTACCAAAAACAGCCACTATTCAATCTATAGAGCATTCGGCCTTATCACAATTTGTTGGTTTTTGTTTGTCCGCCCGTCTCTTAATGATTGACCACAAGTTCTCAATGGGATTAAGATCTGGGGAGTTTCCAGGCCATGGACCCAAAATCTCTATGTTTTGTTCCCTGAGCCATTTTGTTATCACCTTTGCTTTATGGCAGGTGCTCCATCATGCTGGAAGAGGCATTGCTGATCACCAAACTGCCGCCCCACACATGAATGGTTGCAGGAGGCTGTACAGGTGGCATGAGACAAGACTGATGGTATCGCTCACCTTGTCTTCTCTGAACAAGCTGTTTTCCAGATGTTCCAAACAATCGGAAAGGGAATTCATAAGAGAAAATGACTTTCCCCCAGTCCTCAGCAGGCCACTCCCTGTACTCTTTGCAGAATATCAGTCTGTCCCTGATGTTTTTTCTGGAGAGAAGTGGCTTCTTTGCTGCCCTCCTGGACACCAGGCCTTGCTCCAAGAGTCTCTGCAGTCTCACAGTGCCTGCAGATGCACTCACACCTGCCTGCTGCCATTCTGAGCAAGCTCTGCACTGCTGGGAGCCCCATCCCCAAGCTGAAACACTTGAATTCCTTGATGATGCGATAGATTGTTGAGTGAGGTGCAATCTTTCTAGCTGCGATACTCTTCCCTGTTAGGCCACTTTTGTGCAGTGCAATGATGACTGCACATGTTTCTTTAGAGATAACCATGGTTATCAGAAGAGAAACAATGATGCCAAGCACCAGCCTCCTTTTAAAGTGTTCAGTGGTGTGATTCTTACTTAATCATGACAGATTGATCTCCAGCCCTGTCCTCATCTACACCCACACCTGTGTTACTGGAGCAATCACTGAGACGATGTTAGCTGCTCCTTTTAAGGCAGGCCTGCAACGAAGCTGAATTTTGTTTTTGGGGAAAAAGTTCATTTTCTAGGCAAATATTGACTTTGCAATTAATTGCTGTTAAGCTGATCACTCTTTATAACATTCTGGAGTATATGCAAATTGCCATTATAAAACCTGATGCAGTAGACTTTGTAAAAATTAACATTTTTATCATTCTCAAAACTTTTAGCCATGACTTTAGGGTGGCAGGGACTGGGAGACCTGGGCCCAACAGTGAAATTGATTTTGGGGGCCCACCTACTGCTACATGTGAATATTAAATGTACATTTTAGGCCACACTGAAACAATGCCTCAGGTATATGGTGTGTTCTGCCTTAATACAGTTTGCCTAACTAATGTGTCGCACACTCTGGCCTGTTTTCAGGATGTGAGACAGTTGCCCCTTTTCTTTTTTTTTTTAGTGCACTTAGCTTTATGCTGTTGCGACAGAATTGTGTTGCATCTCAGTAATAAGTGGCACAAACAAGGAACACACACCACCATGCCCTTTTAGGTCCACGGTTTTCTAAAGTGCAGCCATGACACAAAAGTGGAGCAAACACATAATACATACATGTGAGAGCTCCAAAGATCTTCTTTTTAGTGTAGACTTAGACCAAAAACTGGCGCAGACACAATGATACTTCTTGGCTGATGTGTTTGCATTGCATTTTGAAATGCATTGCAAATGCATAATTAGTAAAGGACACCTACCACCAGAATGAGGGATTGTAAACCAAGCACACTGACATACGGGTGTGTATCCCCTCTGAGGGGATCCGCATTTCTTTTAGCTTCTTATGCACTTGTTTTTTTTTTTTTTTAAGTTTTAACAATTATGCAAAAGAGCCTGAGGGGGTCCGTGCTCCCTAAATGTTAATTGAACTTGAGGCCCCTCAGACTAATTTGCATAATTTGTATAGACTTTTTTTTAATTTAAAGCAAGTGCATAAGAAACTAAAAGAAAAGTGGACACACACACCAGCATGTTAGCGTGCTTAGTTTACAATCCTTGATCCTGGTGTAGATGTCCTTTAATGATGGATATAACGCAGATATGTTCTGAGTTACGTTTTCCCATTGTGTTTGTAATGCTTTTTAAAATGCAAACAGAAAAGGAAATGTATATGAAGTGTCAGAGCAGAACTGGTCTAGTTGCTTGTGGCAGCTAATTTAGAGTTCAGCTTTAATTTTCCCACATCTGAGCTTTCAGTCAATTAGAACAGTTTTGCTCTCAGAAACTTCTGAAAATATTGCTCTCAGTGTCAGAGCTGCATCATGCGATTACATTGCGTTTTGCAACGCACATCAAGTGTATTCGGAATGTCTCCTCCCTGAACACAGATATGTCATGACCTAAACGCTGGTATCTATGTCCAGCATTAAGGAGATCATTTCCCTCCTCATATTGTGACTCCCATCTGTGCTCCCCTCATATTTTGGCCCCTCATATTGGTTCCCTCTCAGCTCCCCCTCATATTGTTTTACTCTCCCTCCTCTTATTGTGGGTTCCCTGGAATCTCCACCTCTCATCTTCCCCTCTTTTTCTGACCAACAGTCATCTACCTCTCTTAGTTTGGCCCCCTATCTTGTTGACTCCCCTCATCTTCAGTAACCTCCCTCATCTTCCCCCTCATTTGTGGCCCCTCTCATCTCCCCCTTCTTAATGTTGCCACCTTGTATCCCCCCCTCTTATTGTGGGCCCCCTGGTATTTCCCCCTCTATTTTGACCATCTCTTATCTCCCCTTCTCATTGTAGGCCCCCCTATCTTGTTGGCATCCCTCTCATCTCCCCCATCATTTGCAGCCTATCATCTCGCCCCTTATTGTGGGCCCCCTGTTATTTTCCCCTCTTTTTCTGACCCCCTCTCATTGTGGGCCCCCTATTTTGTTAGACCTTCTCACCCCCTCCCCTTATTTGTGGCCCCTCTCTTCTCCCTCCTCTTAATGTTGCCCCCCTCATCTCCCCCTCTTAGTGTGGTCCCCTCTCATCTTTGAAGTGTTGTTGAAAAAAATAAATACCAGATATTCACCTTTACAGGTTATCCAGCAGCTTCTATTGTCTTCTTCTCTAGGGCTGTTTACAACAGGCCAGCAGGCAATGACATCATCATGTCGCACGTACCGGCTTGCTGCACAGAGGCCCAATGATGATGTGGAGAGCTCAGAGCTCACTCCCGTTGATTGGGAGTCAGCATGTATCAGTGTCCACCAGTCCCATCCTGCCTGAAGACATGCGGTTGGGGTGTAGATATTGATGGATATTGAAGAGACAAGTTTGGACTCCAGATACCCTTTCAGTACACCTCTTCCCTCTTCTTTGCATATAGGAAATAACTTACCCAAATTATTTGGGTTACTCCAAACTATATGGGTATAAGGACAGACCCACATTAGATTACATATATGACCATTCCACCTTACAGGACCTATGGCATGTATTCATGAAAACTACCATAAGGTCCTGGAAGGTAGCTTGTTCATGGACAGTTAGGATCACATGACCCTTCATCTGTGGCCGTTGTATGTATAGTAATGGCAGATG
The DNA here is from genome assembly GCF_040894005.1 of Engystomops pustulosus. Lineage (NCBI taxonomy): Eukaryota > Metazoa > Chordata > Amphibia > Anura > Leptodactylidae > Engystomops > Engystomops pustulosus. The sequence continues at coordinate 32,554,358 of NC_092412.1, forward strand.
GTGATGTAAAAGATATTTATTAACCAGGGGCTGTACTTTACATATCTAGAAAGCTGTGCAGGATATCTAATAGATAGATTGGTAAATTACCAAATATCCTGCATCACAAGGTGGCCAATCCCTTTAATTCCAAGCTTTATGCCTGGAGGACCAGGATTCTTCTCATCACTTGCCCAATATCAATGGATACCTGGTCCTGTCGCGATCCCAGATTTGGACGGTCCGAAGAGGATGTTCACGTTCTTCTTCCCGGTGCTAGTAAATGCATGTCTTGCAACACAATTCTAAATGTTAAATCCCGGGCATTGTCCGGATCCATCGGGTTCTCCGATGCCATGCCCCCTCGATTTCTGTTGTGTGCAAGCCGGCGCTGATGCGCCAAAATCCGATTGCGTGCGGCAAAATCCCGGGGCAATTCGCCGCCAAACAGAAATCAGGGAGAAACCCAATGAAAATGTGCTCGGAGGACCCTTAGTAAATGAGCCCCATAGTCTTAATTAAAACCTGATCCAGGGTGTTCTAGGCCTCATACTGTGACCAAAGTTCACCTTCCAATAATATAATGACTCTACACAGATCTGAAATGCGTCAGGCAGAGCCCAAATTTGAATCCAGATGGATGTGTGTGTTGTCCACCAAAGGTCCTCTTCTAATTTGACATGTGTAATTCTTGTGGTATCATACCCATAAATACTGGATGCTGTAATCACTGCTAAAACTACTACTACCACTAAGTCACTTGTCATTATGGGGTAGTGCAGATTAACTGTGGATAATTAGACTTTTTTGATTTAGAAACAAAAACATAATACATAAGAAAATGTAAAAAAATGTGGAAGGTCCGGAACATTTTCCCATTGCATTGTATATATACATACTCATTGTTTTACTCATATTTTAAGGATGACAAGGAATAAAGCATGAGACTTTTACTTTAACATCAGATATTGGAATCAACTTCAACCCCTTAACAACGTGTGACGCACTAGTACGTCATGCATCGGCTGTGGTTGAATGGAAAGGGATCACGGGCTGAGCCCTCTCCATAGCCGGCAAGTGTTTTCTGAATATTGCAGCAAACACTTACCGGTAACACCTGCGATTGGTGCTAGGACCGATTTTTGGGTGTTAACCTGTGGGGAATTAAAAATGGAAATACAAACACAAAAAAGGGCCTGGTCGTTAAGGGGTTAAAGAAAAATTTTACTTTACAAACAATATAAATAATTTATCATTCTGATGGTGAAGTCTATATAGATGACACAAGCGTTCACTCTGGAAAGAGATGTCTGTCTATTAAAGCGGTGTGCCCATGAAAGAAAGCTCTCAAATTTTAATCCCCTAGTGATGTTTACAAAATAAAGATAATGACAAGGGGTCCCTGAAGTTTAAGGAAGGGGATACATGGTGGCACAATCCCTCAGCAATATGGTTTTTTAATGGTTAATCATCTTATACTTGGTTTGGCAATGAAAGGGTGGAATTTACCTCATGAGGTAAAAACTGTGTTACAAGCTTTCCCGCATTTTTACTGTTATGAAAATATTGCAGCGAGCTGATTGGCTGCCGGTAAGGCCAGCTGTTCATTGGTGTACAGCTGGGTCAATGGAATTAATGTTACCAGGTAAAATAATTAATGTTACCAGGTTACAAATAAAAGGGGCTTCCAAGATGGGTCACAGTAACAGTTTTCAAGAAGAGGTGTTCAGCGCTTGATCAGGATGGACGAGCTGATTGGGGACCTGATGCAGAAGAAGGAGTCTGAAGCTGGCGGCGAGGAATGGCTGCGGTGCTGCCTACAAGTGGCGGTACTTGCGGCAAGAAGAGAGCTGGAACTGAGGGAACTGTCGGACCCAGAGGAAGAAGAAAAAAAAGTCCAGGATGGTCGGAGCGTGGTAGCGGGGCACAGCGAGGAGCTAGCCAGGACATTGCATGGTGCTCACACGGCGGAGGAGCTTCTAACCGTGCCGGAACTTCCGGCGAAGAGAAGCAGGAAGGTGTATACCCCGCTTCTGGATAGCAGCAGGAAGAAGTCCACCGGCGCAAAGGAGCCTGGGCGGACCCAGAAGGAGACAGGCAGCTCACAAGATGGGAATCGCTCGGCAGTGGCTGAGGGGGCCGAGCTTGGCAGGAGGAGGAGGCTTCAGCAGCAGGGTAGGGTGATTCACAAAACCAAATTATCAACACAGAACGGAAAAGTAACAGTGATTCCGCAATATTCCTTATTAATCGAACCCACTCCATAAATCTTATACCAATTTAAAAAAACTGTGTAAAACGGTTCCTATAAATCAAATCTCACAAGAAAAAGTCTTAAAAAATCTATTTTTTATTGAGAAATTTTTTTTTTTTTAAAAAAGGACAACTTAATTTACAACATTTGTGGATGACTACAAGATATTCATTTCGATCATTCCTGAAGGTCCATAAAATCCATCAATACAACACCAAGTCTTGTCCAACGAGAATTCGGGTCTGCCGAGATTTATTGCCAAGATCATGCGCCCGAGTTCCTGCAGGTGTCGCTGCTGCGCTGAGGTGCGCCGGAGTTCACCTTCTTCTTCCTGGTGCACGTGAGTGCTTGATCTTGTGACACAATTCGTTTTGTAAAATCTCGCGCAAGCCGATGCTCCACAAAAACCCAGGGAAATGCGGAGCAAAACGGAAATATTCGGGAAACCCGACGAATGTGTGGACCCTTAGTAAATGAGCCACAATGTCTTCTAAATGTGACATGGTAGTTATAACATTTGGTTGAAAACAAGATATGTACAAGGCGCTTCTAATGTTATAGCAGATTCTCTCGCTTGCATTTCCAGAAGTTCTATCAGCTGGTTCCAGGGGCCGACACAGAAGGAGTTCCTTGTCCTCCCCAGTTTTGGAACCTTATTTGGGATTGATGACTGATAAGATTAAGGCCCCTTCTACACTAATGAGTGTTGTGATGAACTCACATCGCACTCGCAACGCATGCTGCCCGGATCGCACGGCCCGAACGCTGCTCACTGGGACTGAACTGACATGCTGAGTTCACTCCCGGTTTGCTGCGTTCGGGCTGTGCGATCCAAGCAGCATGCGTTGCGAGTGCGATGCGAGTTCATCGCATCACACTCGTGAGTGTAGAAGGGGCCTCAGTGTTCATTAGCTCCGAGTACATGGACTGTATTTTGCAGTTCTGTAAATGTAGATTGCTTTCAGAATGAAATGTCATTGGGTTTGTTATTTGTATGCGGCTTAATACAAAACAAGCTCAGGCTGGGGAGACTAAGTATTACAGTAACATGTTTATTTATGTATGATTAATTATTATGTGGTTATTATTCATTACTATTATTATATAAAGTTTTATTTCATTGGTTACCCCTTAATAAACATCGTTGTCTTGGGTCTTTGTCAAATTAATTATTGGTTTTAGATTTTAAATATGTGTGTTGCGTTTTTGGGATTTGTGTTACCATGTTTCCCCTTACTTCACAATTTTTACACAGTATTATCGCTATTTTAGCTCCAGTGATGGTCAGTGTAAGATTCCAGAGTGTGGGCCTGGACTCTCTAATCAGACACTTCATGATTCCTAGTGCTATAAGAGACTGTGTGCCGACAATGTGGTTATATTATAAGGGTACAGGTTTATCTACACTTTTATTTAGCTTCTGAACATTTTACTAGTATCTGACACATAGAAGAAGAGAGATGAAAGATGATGAGATCATTGAGATGGATGTAACACTCAGTTCTGCTATCTCACCAATAACACACAGAGTCCTCTCTGCTATTTGCCTCCCTCCCACATAAAAACCTTATCTTGCCTGTAGCTTGTAGAGTAAGTCTCTGCACACTGCTGCTTGCTGGCAGGATGTGCCTGTGTCTGAGCTGGTATTGTAAGCCAGGGGGAGAGGCAGGAGGCAGAGAGCACTGCAGTGTGCAGACAGGAGAAGCTATTCGTGAGAGGAATCCGACCATTGACAGAAGATTTAGAGTCGTATCCATGGGCAACCAAAATTGTGTACACCAGGACTGATAGAGACAGGCTGGAATGCTATCTGTGAAATGCTGCATTTATGATAATAACAGTGAACTGGAGAATGTGTTAATTTGTTGTCCTTAGTATATTAAAGGATCCTGTCTGCATAGGAATACCCCTTTAAAATCTGAAATAAGGGAAACAGTTCCTGAGTATAGATCCTATTTGAAGACAAAATGTTATGTCCAGCTGGTCATCCAGAGGGAGGGACTAATGGAACCTTCTATAGAATTTCAACGATATGAAGAATGAGTTTCTACACTGTTACCATTCTTCCTTCATATAGTTATATTATTTATAATTTGGGTCATGTTTGCTGCTACAAATTTTTAAGATATTTTTTCTTCAATTGATATAAATCAGATCCCTGGATTTGCCTGATCTCCGCACAGCAGCTCCTTTTACTGTACTCTGCCGCGGCTGTGCCCAGCTCTAAAGCTGATAGACGTTATGATGTCATCAAACAGCTGCGGCAGAGACAATACAGTGGAGCATAGAGCTGACCGCTCCCTACTTCAACATTGCATTTAACTCCTACCATCTGCAATAGACTTAAATATGGTACTTTCTCGCTCAATCTGGAAGGTTGGGGGATATGAGCCTTATACAGGTGCAGGTGCAGATAAGGCACAGGAGAGGCTGCAGCCTGTACCTGAAAGGGGTTATCCGGGTTTAAATTTTTTTTTATGTCCGGGCTGGGGAAGGCTAGTTAAACATAATAAACATGTACTTACCCCCTCCGGCGCCGCCGTTGTCCCGCGCCGCGGTCCCTTCGATCCGTGCCCCTGTTTGTTTACAGGGGCACCGAAGCCGCGCACAGGGAGCTTCCGGTCCACGATGTGGACGGCTCCTCCCATGCGTCCCTATCTCTCAGCGTTGTAAGCGCTGAGAGATGGTGCGCATGGGAGCTTCCGGCCGGCCGGAAGCTCCCTGTGCGCCGGTGTAATGAAACCGGCGCACAGAGTAGACGGGCCGCGGCGCGGGACATCGGCAGCACCGGAGGAGGTAAGTACATGTTTATTGTGTTTAAATAGCCCTCCCCAGCCCGGACATAAAAAAAAATTTAAACCCGGATAACCCCTTGAAGTATATCACAGGCAGTATTCAAAATCCAGCCCATTACAGGGAGGGGACTAACATGACTGGAGAACAGTAGTCGTGCATTATCTACAGGAAAAGGGAAGTAGCCTTGATGAGAAACCTTGTGAGGTTGCCTTGTGAGGCGGCAAGAGGCAGCACTGGAAATGTAGCGACACATGACTGCAAAATCAGACTTCATGTCATTTCTTATCCTGAGCCATGGAAACACACTTGCATGGGAGCTACATACATACATAAAATGAAAAGGGGTTGTCCACTTGATATGGTTTGTGTAAGGAAAAGTTATACAATTTGCCAATATACTTTGTGTATCAATTCCTCATGGTTTTCTAAATCTCTGCATGCTGTGTTTCTATAGGAAGCTTCTATGCTTACTTTCTTGTGGATAGAAACATGTCCATCGTCTTTTGATGGACACACGGGTGCACAAGCTGTTAGGCTGCATTCACACACATGTATGGGGGACGTATATACGGCCATGTGCGGCACCGTACGGCTCCGTAGCCCGGGAAAAGATAGGACATGTCCCCTATTTAAGGACACTCGACTTACAAACGACCCCTAGTTACAGACAGACCCCTCTGCCCACTTTGACCCCTGGTGAAGTCTCTGGATGTTACTATAGTCCCAGGCTGCAATGCTCAGCTGTAAGGTGTCTGTAATAAAGCTTTATTGATAATTGGTTCAATTACAGCAAAAAATTTTGAAAATCCAATTGTACCAGGACAAAAAAATGTTTTAGTTTTTTTTATAAAATTACAAAACATTATACAGAATAATTTATAAAATATACAGTTCTGACTTACATACATATTCAGCCTCATTACTCAAACCATATCAAATATTTGCTAAAAGTGGACAAGGCCTACTATTTCCAATATTGTATTATCACGTAGGGATCACATAAGCGGCATCTCTGCCTTGGTGGATTGTGTAGTACCTGCTCGCTATGATATGGATTGTAGTCCCTGCTCGCTATAATATGGATTGTAGTCACTGCTCGCTATAATATGGATTGTAGTCCCTGCTCGCTATAATATGGATTGTAGTCCCTGCTCGCTATAATATGGATTGTAGTCCCTGCTCGCTATAATATGGATTGTAGTCCCTGCTCGCTATAATATGGATTGTAGTCCCTGCTCGCTATAATATGGATTGTAGTCCCTGCTCGCTATGATATGGATTGTAGCCCCTGCTCGCTATAATATGGATTGTATTCTCTGCTCGCTATAATATGGATTGTAGTCCCTGCTCGCTATAATATGGATTGTAGTCCCTGCTCGCTATAATATGGATTGTAGTCCCTGCTCGCTATAATATGGATTGTAGTCACTGCTCGCTATAATATGGATTGTAGTCCCTGCTCGCTATAATATGGATTGTAGTCCCTGCTCGCTATAATATGGATTGTAGTCCCTGCTCGCTATAATATGGATTGTAGTCACTGCTCGCTATGATATAAATTGTAGTCCCTGCTCGCTATAATATGGATTGTAGTCACTGCTCGCTACCTGAGTGAAGTTGGCCCCCCCACCTTGTTCAAATCAAACAAAATTGGTGTCAAACGTTTGTGCTATGTTTGTGCTGGTTTGTGCAGCAGAAATTTTCGTTTGTGCCGCTATCATTTTTAAGATTTTAATGAAAGTTTCCAGAGGTCATCAGAGGTCAACCAGCCCCCCCACGTTGCCCAAATCAAACAAAACTGAGACCGAACAATTCTGCTACGTTTGTGCTGCTCAAATTTTTGTTTGTGCTGCTTTTGTTTTGAAAATATGAACAAAAAATGAAAGTTCAAAAGTTCAGCCAGCCCCCCCACATTAACCGAATCAAACAAAACTGGTGTCAAATGTTAGTGCTACGTTTGTGCTGGTTTGTGCAGCAAAAATTTTCGTTTGTGCCGCTATCATTTTTAATATATTCATACTTTTTTGCAGAGGTCATCAGAGTTCATTTTTTCAAAGTACAATGTGTTTGCTAGCTCCCCCTGGTGATCAAACCAGGGAAGTGTCACTAGGTTTGTTTTTTACCAGTTCATCCTAAACACCTCAAACACCTGAACATACCTTAAAAATTATAGCAGCACAAACAAAAATTTTTGCTGCACAAGCCAGCACAAACGTAGCACTAACGTTTGACACCAGTTTTGTTTGATTCCGTTAATGTGGGGGGGCTGCTTGAACTTTTGAACTTTCATTTTTTGTTCATATATTCAAAACAAAAGCAGCACAAACAAAAATTTGTGCAGCACAAACCAGCACAAACGTGGCAGAATTGTTCGGCACCAGTTTTGTTTGATTTGGGCAATGTGGGGGGGCTGGTTGACCTCTGATAACCTCTGGAAACTTTCATTAAAATCTGGAAAACGATAGCGGCACAAACAAAAATTTTTGCTGCACAAACCAGCACAAACGTAGCACAAACGTTTGACACCAATTTTGTTTGATTTGAACAAGGTGGGGGGGCCAACTTCACTCAGGTCTGCTCGCTATAATATGGATTGTAGTCCCTGCTCACTATAATATGGAGTGTAGTCACTGCTCGCTATAATATGGATTGTAGTCCCTGCTCGCTATAATATGGATTGTAGTCCCTGCTCGCTATAATATGGATTGTAGTCCCTGCTCGCTATGATATAAATTGTAGTCCCTGCTCGCTATAATATGGATTGTAGTCCCTGCTCGCTATAATATGGATTGTAGTCCCTGCTCGCTATGATATAAATTGTAGTCCCTGCTCGCTATAATATGGATTGTAGTCCCTGCTCGCTATAATATGGATTGTAGTCCCTGCTCACTATAATATGGAGTGTAGTCACTGCTCGCTATAATATGGATTGTAGTCCCTGCTCGCTATAATATGGATTGTAGTCCCTGCTCGCTATAATATGGATTGTAGTCACTGCTCGCTATAATATGGATTGTAGTCACTGCTCGCTATAATATGGATTGTAGTCCCTGCTCGCTATAATATGGATTGTAGTCCCTGCTCACTATAATATGTATTGTAGTCCCTGCTCGCTATAATATGGATTGTAGTCCCTGCTCGCTATAATATGGAGTGTAGTCACTGCTCGCTATAATATGGATTGTAGTCACTGCTCGCTATAATATGGATTGTAGTCACTGCTCGCTATAATATGGATTGTAGTCCCTGCTCGCTATAATATGGATTGTAGTCCCTGCTCGCTATGATATAAATTGTAGTCCCTGCTCGCTATAATATGGAGTGTAGTCACTGCTCGCTATAATATGGATTGTAGTCACTGCTCGCTATAATATGGATTGTAGTCACTGCTCGCTATAATATGGATTGTAGTCACTGCTCGCTATGATATGGATCGCTGACAAGCGCCACTTAATTGTTTTAGCTTTTTGATTTACTACAGAAATATTGTGACCCCTGGACAGGACCTGCAGGAGGCGCTGAGCTGTGTATGACTGATGACTGAGTGGTTTTTATTACTAGTAGATTAGTGTCAGCACTTTTTATATACTACCCCATCTGTTTCTGCCTTTCATTTTTTCTGAGATGCAGCAAAGGTTCTTGTTTTTTTCTTGTGCTCCGCAAACATTTTGTGATTCATTTTTATAAAAGGGAATTGCAACTTTAAGCAGAAAAGTAAATGATGAAATATTGATGACGTCCTGAGTCAGCGATCTGCACCGGCCGAGTCTGTGTTGTTTATAAATGTAGCATTGTAAACTTTACATCATAGAGATTGTTTGTTTTCATGTTTTTGTTGTTTCATATGGGATTTTATACCCAGAAATGACTTTATGGGAAAGTCAGGAGTGTAAAATGTCTTGAGAATGTTTGTAATGAAATGAAAGGTCTTCTCATTGACCCTGAAGTTTTATATAAGAAAAGCAGATGGATACAATTTTTTTTGGTTTTGACAAAATAACATTTGTATATTCTAAACATCAGAGCTATTTGAGAAACCCCTCGGGGGACCTCATGAACCCCAGTGAAAATCTGTGGGTTCCATTACAGTCGGTCATTCAACACATTGGGGCAGATTTACTTACCCGGTCCATTCGCGCTGGATTCGGGTCCGGCCGGGATTTATTAAGGTAGTTCCTCCGCCGTCCACCAGGTGGCGCTGCTGCGCTGAAAAGCATCGGAACGCGCTGGAGTTCACCGAGCCGGTCTGAGTGAAGGTAAGTGCAAGCTCTGCGACAGATTTTTTTTTAAAAATGCGGCGGTTTTTCCGAATCCGTCGGCTTTTCGTTCGGCCACGCCCCCCGATTTCCGTCGCGTGCATGCCAGCGCCGATGCGCCACAATCCGATCACGTGCGCCAAAATCCCGGGGCAATTCAGGGGAAATCGGCGCAAATCGGAAATATTCGGGTAACACGTCGGGAAAACGCGAATCGGGCCCTTAGTAAATGACCCCCATTGGGGCAGATTTACTTACCTGTCCGCTCGAATTCACTAAAAGTGCATTGTCCAACTGGAATGCCCTGTGCCGCAATCTACTAAGATCGTGCGCCCAATATCCTGCATGTGTTGCTTCCCACGCTCAGGTCCGACAGAGTTCCCCTTCTTCTTCCTGGTGCATGAAAGTGCATTTCTCATGAACAATAATGTAAAAGGTAAATCCCGTGCTCAGTCCCAATCGGTTGGATCATCGGACGGCACAAGCTCCGATTTCTGTCACATGAAAGCCAACGCCGCTGCGCCACAATCCGATCGCGTGACACAATCCCCAGTTACCTGTCACAGCAGCACAAATCCCGAAAACGTTGTAAAATCAGACGAAAGTGTGGCCGCAAACCCATAGTAAATAAGCCCCATTCTGTGCAACATAGTGGCCTCTGTAATAAATGGAAGTGAATGGAGCCTGCAAAATAAGAATGTTTTAAGGAATAGAAGTGTTAACTTATGTGTTAAAATGTATTCTGCAGCAGGACAATAATTCCAAATTCCGAGGCCATTAACCACTTAACGACTTTTAACATTTTTTTTCCCACCTTCAAAAATCTATAAATTTTTAATTTAGCAGTGTACTGAGCTATATAAGTGCTTGTTTTCTGCATAACAAAGGTTTTTTATAGTAACTTTATTAAATAATAATAATAATCTTTACTTATATAGCGCCATCATATTCTGTAGAGCTTTACAAATCATAGGGGACATATACAACTATATTACATTACAGAGTACATAAAGTCATATGGAACAATAGGAGTGAGGGCCCTGATCACAAGAGCTTCCATGTTCCATGTCTTGTACTGAGAAACAGGAAAAAAATCCAAATGCTGCGAAATTGGTGAAAAAATGCATTTGCACCATTTTCTTGTGGGCTCAGTTTTTCCGTCTCTCACTATGTGCTCCGAATGACACATGTATTTTCATTCTTTTTTATACATTTCCCTTCATGAGTTTCAACCCTCGAAAAATGGAGACTTTTGCAATTCTTCTGTATTGGAGAATTTGCTATAGATCTGTTAAAATGTGCCATGACAATTGATCGTCGCTCCCCAGCAGTTTAAGGGTTAACACCAGTGAGTCGGTATTACTTTAAAAAAAATAAAATTACTGATCACATCTACTAGTCCACAGAGTTGAAGGTGATGTGTATAATGCGGGGGGGGGGGGGGGAGGGGCTTCATGTAATTCATGGGGGGTGAGGAGGGGCTTCATGTACTATATGGGGGGTGAGGAGGGGCTTCATGTAATTCATGGGGGGTTAGGAGAGGCTTCATGTAATTCATGGGGGGTGAGGAGGGGCTTCATGTAATTCACGGGGGGTGAGGAGGGGCTGCATATTATCCATGGGGGACAGGGGGCCTGAATATAATAATTCCATGGAGGGGGGGGAGGGTTGCATATAATGAATCTATTGGCGATAAGGGGGGCCCGGGCTGTAAATAATTAATACATGGGGTGAGGGCGGCTGTATATAATCCATGAGGAGGTAAGGGGGCTGTATATAATGAATCTATGGGGGTGAGGCTGCATATAATTAATTCACGCTGCTACATGAGTTTACTCCAGAGGAACCACTGAGGCTATGTCACCTAGGGGCCTACTGAGACCTGAAGCTGGCCCTGTAATCGAAGGTTAGAGACTACAGGCAAGCAGCTAAGCAACAGTAACAGTAGCCAAAAGTTAAGGTAAAAACATATGGACCAAATAAGGGCACTGGCTTCCAAATTAATAGTTTTTACTTTTAGATTTATAGCCCAGTGACCCTCTCCTGATTAGTTCCAGTCTTATAGATAGATTAGTGTAATGTATATATTTAGGATGTATATTGAGAGCTAAACTCTGCAGCAGAACATGTCCATTTCCTGCCCTGGTCTTCAGCTAATGATTATCTGCTCTGTGATATTGTAACAAACCTCCAGTTGCGTGAAAGCACCAAGTAAAATTTCTAAGCAAATTTCTTACTCTGCTGGTTTAGAAGGAGAAGAATACATCACAGCAGAAGATGAGTGTGCTGATTTTGTAAGCAGCAGTGACCAGATCATATAATTATGTTGTTAGTGATGAGAGGGTTGTGTAAGTATAATGAAATGAAGGGATAGAATGAAAAATTAGTGAATATGTGTGTGCTGATCTGTCGCTCATGCGACTGATGTTGATGTAAACAGGTCCATGTGACAAGGACAGGAGATTAGCGAGGTTACAACTAAACAACGTCGGTCTGCAGCAGCAGATGACTGAGATGATCTTGACAAAGTTTGTCATGACAGAAGAATGAATAAACGGGAATAAAACAGCTAGTGGGGATAGTACATGCTATGGCAAAGCATATAATGACTGCAGCGGGGGATTACTGTGATGATCTTGTTGGAAGCAGTGACCTGTCCATTTATGTTATAATTTCAGTGATGTTAGGACCGTATCTGAAAGGGACAAGAAGCTAGTGAAGAAAAAACAGGCATGGGAACGACAGCAGCAGCAGAAGATGACTGATATGTTCTTGATGGAAGAAGTGACCTATCTTTTTGTGTGATTATGTTAGCCATAGCAGAATTTTATATGGCAGGGACAAGAAGTTAAGGACAAAACATTGTACAGCAAATCAAATCATGCAGTAGAAAATGAGTATACAGATCTCGTTGGAAGTGGCGGCCTGGATTTTTAAGTTATGATGTTAGCAACGGCAGCAATTTACGTGACAGGGAAAAAACATGTTGCAGGCAATTGCATCATGGGAATCTGGCGGCACTACAGGAGTGTCTTAAAGGGGTATTCCCATGAAAACAAGGTTCTTAACTGTACTCAGGATAACAAAATAACACATTCTCCAATTCACTGTTATTAACATAAATACAGCATTTCACAGATATAATTCCAACCTGTCTCTATCAGTCCTGCTGTACACAATTTGCAGCTGTCCCTGGTTCCCGATCCTATATCTTCTGACCTCAGGGTCGGCACCCATATTGGTTTTCTGTCTGAAGGCTCTGGAGCTGAGATATTCTCTGCTCTCTGCTTCTACCCCCTCCAATTGCAGTCCAGTACGGATACACAGACACTGACTTCCTGCCGGCAGCAGCGAGAGGAGTGTAAAGCTCTTATTTTGGGGAGGGGGAGGAATACACAGCAAATCTAGTAGTGTGTTGTGGAATAGCAGAGATGTAAGATCTGATCTGTCTCATCTCTCTTTCTATGTGTCAGATACTAGTACAATGTTCAGAAGGTAAACAAAAGTGTATATAATCCTGTACCCTTATAATCTAACCACACTGTCAGCACACAGCATCTCATAGCACTAGAGGGATCATGAAGTGTCTGCTTAGAGAGTCCCCACCCAAACTTTGGAATTTTACACTGACCATCACTGTGATAGTGATAGCAGCTAAAACAGCAATAAATTGTAAATTTAAAGGTTAAAAATGTTTGTTAACATCATGAAGCATATATATGAAGCTAGAAGGGATACCAAATGTTAAAGCCAATAATATTATGAGACAAATGACAGCAGCAATAGGGAGTGTCCTGAACCTGTTGTCCCATATCACAGGAATAATGATAGCAGCAGAAGAGGAGTGTGATGGTTATGCTGGATGCAGTGACCTGTTGTTTTATATTATCATATTACAAGAACCCCTTTGTGGCAATGATGAGAGAATTTAAGATCAAATCGATCTCTGTAAAGTTCACCTTCTGAGTTGCTTAAATCTCCAGTGTCTTCCTCCTTACTTTCATCCCTGGTGGTTCTCAGAAGACGATTTCATACATAAAAAATCTGATGCATGAGGCTCAATGATCTCAAGGAAATCTGCACATTCATATTTCCATTTACAGCAGATTCCAGTTCTATCTCAGATAATTCCCTGTGTTCCACAAAATGTCACTATAAAAGCAATTCATATTCCTCCTCCATATCAGGCACTGAATACACGGCATGCTCAGTCGTATGCTCATCAAGTCAGCCCAGGATCTTACTAGTTGAAAGAATCAGGTCACACAATTTTTAAAGAATAGGGAGCTTATCGGGGTAAATAGCACCATGTGATTATTACATATATATTCCTGTCAGGAGATTTGTAGCCTTGCTGTGTTCAGAGGGATCAGTGTTACTCTAAGTGAGTATCTATGCGCCATTTATAACAATAACGGAATGTAGTTACTGACTACAAATGGAGTAAGGCAATGTAATATAACATAAATATGGTTCACGGATCAGGGGGCCTTGCGATCATTACTGAATGTACACCCGATCCATGAACGCCAACCACATATCACAGGTCGGAGGGGTGTGTAGATGTCCTTTGCACGCCCCTCCTACCAATGACTTGGAGGTGGTGTCCATGGTTCTGGGGGCTGGACACCCCACCATTAACACCACTGCAAAATCATGAATGCCTTGCCCCTGATCTGCAGGCAATCCTGTCACAGGAAGTCTAGAAATAGTCTAGTGGCAGGTCATGTGACACACGGCTCCTCCTGACAGAAGAGGAGAGCTTACCAGGGTAAGTACAATATTGGTGAAATTATTAACATCTTTTACTTAAAGGTATTGTACACCAATGGCCTACTTTTGGAAAAAATTATCTTTTGAAAGTATGCACATGAGCCTCAGGGGCTCCTAAGTCACAGAAGCATCTCTCTGACTGGAGAGGGAGGGAGGAGGCGGGCAGTACCACATAAAAGATGCTTGCATAATTAGCAGAAGGCAGAGCCAAAAGGTGCTTCTGGGACGTAGACAGGAGCCCCTGGGGCTCATTTGCATAATTGTATAAGACAATTTTCTAAAAAAACGAGGCTATTAGAAAATAAAATAATAATTGATTTTTTTTCAGGGAACACCAGTGTGTAAGTGTGTTTGTTGGAAAATTCTGCATCCATATGGTAATTCCCTTTAAACGTTCTTCTATGAGGCCACTTCTTTAACTCTTTCCTGTAGAAGTCATTATGTGGTTTTAACTTTCTGCTTTCTCAAAAAACAAACTTTTTTATTTTCCACTTGAAAATAACTTTTTTTTTCATGTTTTTCTTGTGGGATAGTTACACTTCCTAATTGAACCATTCAACTTATTTAACATAGCAGCCACCCAGCAGAGAAACAACTCACTCACTTGCACTTGTATGACTTAGGATACATTTACACAGCCGCATTTGCGGCCAGGCGGGCATACCGCTGCGTGTTGGAGAGGAAGAGGAGGTGACCACTTCCCCCTCCATAGAGAAAAGCAGCGCACGGGCGCACACACGGGGAGAGATAGAGCATACTCTATCTTTTCCCTGTGTACGGCGTGGAACAGTGGCACACATATATACATGCATATACATGCATATATACATACATATATACATGCCGCATATATACATCCCCATAGACGGGCGTCCGAATGTACGTTTAGGCCACATTCACACCGTCAGTATTTCACAGACAGAGCAGGAAACTATAAAAAAAAGGTATAGTGGAAAGTTCTGTTAGTTGTGGCTTACAAACACGGATTCAAAAAACTGACAGTGTTAAAGTGGCCTAGCTTTTACTTACATGGGTAGCACGGTGGCTTGGTGCTGAGCATTACAGCCTTGCAGCGTTGGGGACCTGGGTTCAAGTTCTAGGGTCAACATCTGCTCTCTCTGTGTTCGCGTGGATTTCCTCCCACACTCCAAAACATACTGGTAGGTTGGTTAGATTGTGAGCCCCATTGGGGACAGGGACTGATTTGGCAGTGCTGTGTGCGCTATATAAAAAAAAGGAATTATTATTATTAATTATTATTACAACATATTATTAAGGTGAAAGCAACACAACCATGTGGAAACTTTCCTATGGCAGTGGGGAGTCTTCTGTAGGCCAACTATGGCCATAACTCCTTGTCCTTTTACAGTCATCCCTCTTGACGAAAGGAATAGTAACCCATTGGTCAATTTATCGATACATTCCCAGAAGGAACATCAGGAATGGTGATCCATGGTCTTCTCACGTGAAACACATACAACTGTCATAATACAATAATGCATACTTGAATTGTGGCCCATTAGAGTAAGTGGATTGGAGCGTCAGCCTCCACCCCTCCCCTTGTCTTCTATGGTTACATACAATAAATTAATTTAATGAAGGCCGATATATTATGGATTCCTTTCCCCAGCTGATACCATCAGGTTATTGGCCTGTTTATGTGACCTTCTTTCTTGTTCTGTTCCTTCCCAAGGTCTCAATTATCTAATACCAGGATCACATTTCCCTCCCCGCAAGGACTTCATAAAGTGTGGTAAACAGGGATAAGATTCTGCTTCTGATGAAATCTCTGCACTTCCAGGAATAATTGGGATTTCTTCCATTGAATGTTAATGGAGTCTTCAGTAATTAAGTGAAAAGAAAGTCTGTAAATATTCCTACCAAATAACCTCAGGCTTATTATACTGTATATGGCAATGGGCAGTGACAGCCCCCTCCCCCATGGTCAATGTTGTGTGGTGTATTGTATTACTTCCTGCTTAATTTTGCACATGTTGTACCGGATGGACGAATATCTAATCACCATTCTTAGTAACTAATACAAGAAAATACGCGGGTTCCCATCTGTCTCTGTACAAGACGTCAAAGTATTCCTACTATTTACTAAGAAAAACAACATTTCTACTATAACAAATTCAAAAATGTCACCTCTTATGACCCATACTGCACATGGTCTGCTGCCAGATTCAATACCAAAGACTATAGAGTGGCAGAAAAAAGGAAGTAAACCTGTAACGATGCTGTCAGGGGACATACAACCAAGGGAATAAGTAAGAGAAGATGTGAACTGTGAGCCTTACTTACTTGCTGACCCTATCCTAGATGGTAGGTAACAACTGGGTAACGTCTGAGAAACAAATATGAATCTTTTCAAATTCAGAACAGGTGACTGGTTAATACTGTCATTAATCCAAAAACTTTGTTGTAGAGTTGTATAGAGTGTTATAGAGTGTTTTAGAGGATTCCAGTGTGTCAAATGGAAGCAGACGCAGCTGCGCCAGAAACCGATCGCGTGCGACACAATCCCAGTGCAGGAACCAGAGCAGGCAATCCCCATAAAAGACAAACAGTCCGACAAAAGTCTGATCCGTGACCTTAGTAAATGATTCCCATTGTATGATGTAGTTAGATATTGACCCACAACACAAGCAACTCAATAAAAGAATGGTTGATCGTAATTTTATCCAGATCCAGATATCTCGACTTGCACAGGGTTCTGTACAGAGGGCATCCCAGGAATATTGATGATACCAAATTCCTATTCTTACAGGCAATGTTTGGTGATGGTGACTGCTACTACAGTGTATTGCTGGAGTAGTCATATTGTATGTAAGCACATTTCATGGATAATTCAAGCAGCAATCTAGGTGATGAGTTAACTTACTTTGTATTGCAACTATGGGGCACATTTACTTACCCGTCCCGTTGACGCCGCTGATCCGGAATGTCCGATGAGGATTCGGAGCTGCCGTGATTCACTAAGATCGTGCGTCCAATTTCCTGCATGTGTCGCTTCCCCCGCTGAGGTCCGCCGGAGTTCCCCTTCTTCTTCCCGATGTATGTGAGTGCTGATCTTGCGACACAATTTGGCTTTTAAATTCCGCGGTTTGTCCAAATCAGTCAGGTTGTGCAACGGCCACTCCCCCCGATTTATGTCGCAGGAAAGCCGCGAGTAGTATACAGCCTGCCCCCAGTAGTATACAGCTTGCCCCCAGTAGTATACAGCTTGCCCCCAGTAGTATACAGCCTGCCCCCAGTAGTATACAGCTTGCCCCCAGTAGAATACAGCCTGCCCCATGTAATATACAGCTTGCCCCCAGTAGTATACAGCTTGCCCCCAGTAGAATACAGCCTGCCCCCAGTAGTATACAGCCTGCCCCCAGTAGTATACAGCCTGCCCCCAGTAGAATACAGCCTGCCCCCAGTAGTATACAGCCCAGCCCAGCCCAGCATTAAAAAATAATAAACTTATATACTCACCGTCCGGTGGCCCCGATGTGCTGCTCCCCCGATGTCCGCGCGGCTCGTCTTCAGTCTTCTGCGCCATCTTCTTTCTTCTCCATGTTTTTCCCCGGGGCGGCGCCTGGGGGTATTATTTTTTAAGTATTTTTTATTTTTATATTGACTCGTGTATAAGCCGAGGGGACGTTTTTCAGCACATTTTTCTACATTATTCTTTGGGTCGGTTTTAAAAAATAAAAACATTTTGTACAAAAAAAATATCATCATTTTGCCACCTTACACAGCATCATATACATAAACTAGAAAAAAGTTATTAGAATCAGGTCATTTCTTGAAGGACATGATGTTGTTTACATTGAGATCATTTGTGAGACTGTATAACCATTTGATCTGTTTTACCCTTACCTTACAGGGTCTGATAGATTCTACCATATACTGCCATACTACAATATGGTAGTTCAGGCGGTCCCCCACTTAAGAACACCCGGCTTACAGACAACCCCTAGTTACAAACAGACCTCTGGATGTTGGTAAGTTACTGTACTTTAGCACCAGGCTACAATAATCTTTAGCCCCAAATCGCATAGAGAAGTGGCTGGGGACTGCAGGGGATTTCCAGTGATGGTGCAGAAGGCGGCTAAAAAGGCAATTGGCGGTCTTTAGGCGGTCCCAAAAAGGGGCTGGATTGGGCGGGCTCATTGGGGCCCGCCCCGTGGTTTTATAAACATTGGGGGCCCGTGGAGGGGCCTTTTTCCTTCTGCCCTAGGGACCGAGCGGCGAGAAGTCTCCCACCCTTGCCCTCAGGTTAATTTTCGTTTACAGGTGGTTTCCCGGTTTCTGGCTGTTCTTTCTGTCTTCCCTTCAGATGTCACAGCATTGGCGGATTTTCACATGCCAGAAGGTGACATGAAGGTGCCCACATGACGTCTGACGCCATTCGGGTGAAAGGTTTTGGCTCAAGAACAAGCGAAGGGCCCGGATGGGCATGAATTTTGTTCCAACTATTTTGCATTTTTTCTATTGGTTATTTAATTAATTAATTGTTTCTCTAAAAATAAATGCTGTGCCCCCCCCCCCCCACACACACACATACCCACAACAAGAAACACGGTGTGGTGTCCATTGATGGCTGGTTTTCCGTGTCAAGAGCCTGAATATTTTGGGCTTAGTTTACAAGTCCCTACAGTCTCAGTTATAACAGTTATCAAAGGTGTCTGTAATTAAGATTTATTGTTAATTCTGGTTCTTATGACAATCCAACATTTTTAAAATCCAATTGTCACAAAGACCAAAAAAATTTTGTCTGGGGTTACAATTCTAAAATATACAGATCCAACTTACATACAAATTCAACTTAAGAACAAACCTACAGAACCTATCTTGTACATAACCCGGGGACTGCCTGTACATGGGAGGGGAGGGTACAGCCCCTGAACCCTCTCCATACACCCCTTGCAGTAAGCTGACGCACTATTACACTGGTTTACGGCAAGGGTCAACCTCTCTCCCCATAGGGTTTATATCAGTACATGCTCTGCAGCAGAATCTGATAGCGAAGAGAAGGAGCAGAAAGAGTTCAGTATCTGCATATCTTATATATAAATCTGAGACAACCTTCTGTAATAAGTCGAGATGCCCCAGTAGAGAGCGGGATTGCCACATCGTTTTTTTTGATAAATGTTTATAAAGTAAACTTTCCAATTTACAGAAATTTGGCATACTGTATAGGATGACTATCATACAACTACTACAAAGCTTCTGTATGAGCCAGTACGGCAGGTTTCCTTTAGCCCCAGGTATGCTATTGGATTCATGGCACATACGCTGAATGTAGTGTGAACATAGCCGTGGCATATCCCTCACATCTGCTCTTTCACCCACATCCAGCATGGACGATCCGCCGGGCAGCTGCTTATCTCCAGTGCTGCAGTTCCTGCCTCCAGAGCTGATACACTAATCATAACTCGCAGCGATGCTTCTTGCGATGACCTCAGTCAGTTCACAGAATGTAGTTATGTGGGAAAGATTGAATTTCCATGCCCTCACAGGATGTTTTGAAAAAAATAAACCCCCATCATCTCGAGGGACCAGTCTCCCTCTGAGCACAGGGTTACGCATACGCACTTTCATGCAGGGAATGTCTGAACAATTCACAGAGTACAGAGAAACGTCACAAAGCCAAATCTAAGTTCATGTTAGTTTATCATGTAGTCTCTGCCAAGTCTTTGATCAATCACAGTGAATACTGATACACTTCATAGTAAATATCTATTATTGAATAATAATAATAGTTATGTACATTGGGAGGTCCATTCCCATTGCATGAGAATTTTCGTGTGGTCCACACATAAGGTATACATTGTTTGGACTACTAAAGGGGGTGTTCTAGAGGATGAGGCAAGTGGAAAAAAATACTTCCTTGGCAAGAGCAGTGATCACCAGTAATCATAGGATCTCCCACACCTTTCCTCCCGAAGGCAATGGGGCCACGTCGCTGGGATGGGTAAATATTTTTCTTCTTTAACTTTGCTTGGACTCCCAGGTGTTATTGAGCGAAGAAGACATAGGAACAAAGCCCCTGTCCAGCTAAGTGGTGGCTGTCACATATAGATGAGTAACGTATCATCCTATGTTACCACCTATGCTATGGACAGGGACGAACATTAGGAGAAACTCAGGGCCAATCGCACCAGCATATGGTCTCACAAGAGGTCTGAGGATCTCATCTCGATACCTAAAGGCAGTCAGGCTACCTTGGGCAAGCACATGGAGGGCTGTGTGGCCCTCCATAGAAATGCTGCCCCACACCATTACTGACCCACTGCCAAACCGGTCATGCTGAAGGATGTTGCAGGCAGCAGATCGCTCTCCACAGCGTCTCCAGACTCTGTCACATGTGCTCAGTGTATACCTGCTTTCATCTGTGAAGAGCACAGGGCGCCACTGGGAAATTTGCTAATCCTGGTGTTCTCTGGCAAATGCCAAGCATCCTGCACGGTGTTGAGCTGTGAGCAAAGCCCCCATCTATGGTTTCAGGCCCTCATACCCTGCTCATTTGGAGACACCTGCACATTTGTGGCTGCTGGAGGTCATTATGCAGGACTCTGGCAGTGCTCCTCCTGTTTCTCCTTGCACAAAGGC
This sequence comes from Engystomops pustulosus, assembly GCF_040894005.1. NCBI lineage: Eukaryota > Metazoa > Chordata > Amphibia > Anura > Leptodactylidae > Engystomops > Engystomops pustulosus. The sequence continues at coordinate 32,575,019 of NC_092412.1, forward strand.
GGAGGTAGCGGGTCCTCCTGCTGGGGGGCCACCACGTCTCTTGGTGCACTGGGTTGACTCTTGGTAGCGCTTGCAGCCTCTGTGCCATCCTGGATGAGCTACACTGCCTGAGCTACTTGTGTGGATTGCTGAGGCATTGTAGGGAGGTCATACAGGCACACGGAGGCCACACATAATACTGAACCTCATTTTGTCTTTGTAAAGTGTAAAATAGGAATGGGAATATTGTAGAATATGTGCATAATTCAGAGGATTTAGTGGCTCCATTACAACAGTATTCTCTAACCACTGGTACTGCTTCGGGAATCATTGAGTGCCACAGAAGTGGAGTTAGGTGCGGCCTCTGACTGAAGGTGTGGAGATACTCCTACAGTACTAATTCAGCCACCAGAACCAACCCCCATTTTAGTTATTGACTGCTTCTGGCTCATTCTCCTGTTGTGAAACAACAGATAACTCTTGAGGAACACCAGTACACAGAGGTCCAAGCAAAATAATGAAAACCAAATGTCCAGCAGAAGACAACTCCTTTGAAGGGCACTCCACATTTTTATTGGGGTCTGTTTCTTATTAGATGATACACAACTAACTCTATAAATTAGACCACATCAATGATTTATTGTTTGAAGATTGATAACCGAGAATGTAATTAAAATAAGACATTGCTAGTTCTGTAGAAATGGATGGTGGACATCAGAATATTAGTCCTTTGATTGGGTTAAAGAACTTAGCCTAATGCTGTAGGCACGCTTTAAGTGCCCCGTGAATTGAAAAATTGGCAGCAATGACAACATTAAAGGGGTTCTCCGGAGGTGAAACATGGCTGCAGTCTTCCAAAAACAGCGCCTCACCTGACCATGGGTAATGTGTGGTATTGCAACTAAGCTCCATTCATTTCTATACAGCTGAGCTGCAGTACTGACAGTAACCATGGTCAGGTGTGGCACTGTTTTTGGAAGACTGCAGCCATGTTTTTCCACCTCCTGAGAACCCCTTTAAGAAAAACACTGAGCATAAAGGAACATTGGCCCACCTTTATTAAAGTGTTTGAACCACTTTTCTGCCTGACTTAAGTGTCTGCAACGTGTCCGACAAGACAAAAAAAAAACGTGCACCAAAAGGGACATGTTACTGCTTAGTAAGACCATGGGCCACAATTCTGCAGCATGAATAAAGTGCACAAAAAAAAAATAAAATCTGGGGGTGCAAGATTCATGGAGCCCTTGTGACACATTTCATGTTACACACTACACAGGTTAACTGCACAGTGTAGTTCGCCCTATTTTTGATAAATCTCTGTGCTAGTCACTGACACCTTAGCAGTGGTTCTGTCAGGATAAGAAAGCAGTCTGAGGCATAAGACAGACAACTAGGAAAAGACAGACAAACTGGGTTATAACCAAGATGCTGATGTACAAAATCATAAGAAAGAATCGTCATGGATCAGGTAAAAGTCGGTATCACAGGAATAACTCAGAATATCACTAAGAAGCCAGAAATACAAGATACAACTGTGTGCACACAAATTCCCTGCTAAGAGAGACTGATGCCCTGTTAATAAAAAGCCCTGCACAAAGCATGTGCAGAATGTTCTCAGCTCTGCTAACTCACCTATAACACACACCGTTCTGCAATATACCTCCCTCAACTTCCCCTGGATAAAGATCTTATCTGTCTGTAGCTTGTAGCTTTACTCTTCTTACGATGTTTTGTTGTTTGCTGGCGGGCAGTCAGTGTGTGTGTGAGCTCGTCCTGGAATGCAAAAATGGGGGCTAGAGGCAGAGAGCAGCTCTGAGCAGCAAGATGTCTGCCGAACCTAAACTCAGATGATCCAGGGGGCAACCAAAATTGTGTTCACCAGGACTGATAGAGACAGGTTGGAATTATATTTGTAAAATGCTGTATTTTTGTTAATAACAGTGAATGTGTTATATTTTTTATCCTGAGTTTATTTAAGAAACTTGTCTTCGTAGGAATACCCTTTTAAGATCACATGCCAATCCATAAACAATAATAAGTACATTTAATTATAATAATAAATGTATAAGTAAAACCAAAAAAAATTTCAGAAGAATTCATCTTAGCAGAACAATCCATCCGACATTGGTTGGGTGACATAGCTCTTCCCTTAAAACACCCCAAATTTCCATAATAACCAAAAACATCAATGGGCATGAAGCTAGTCACGATGAACAACAACAAATTGAAGGAGTTCATAGTTGGTATTAACAAAAAGAATTAAAAATCAGTTTTATTTGTTATGCATAAAAAATATCTTATGTGTGATTTGATCAGCTTTTCATCTTTGTCGTCCTTCACTATAGACGTTCTTGTAAAAACAACTCAAATAACAGGTATCTTTTAGGGGTATGTTATGGATCACTATGATCGTGGGACATATATAGCCATAGAGTTTCTAAGGTGCTGTGTGTTACATATTTTTATCACACATTAGCCCCATGAATGTAAATAGATGATATATCTCTATACCGCATATTTGCCCTATATAATTCAAAAAGTGCATTGTGTTACAGCTCCTTATTTCACAATCGCCCCATAGGATTCAAAAGTGTTATGTGCTATTATGATTCCATCCTGAGAATTGTTTCCTCATATTGCTAGAGTGTTTTAGTACAATCATGAATGTTGATGTATCAATTATTATATATATATATATATATATATATATATATATATATATATATATATACATAAAATATTCTTGATGTTTGACTTTGCCCAGATATTTGGACCGGGGTATTATGTGACAGATATTGTCAGTGTCGGAATGGCCCACCAGAGCATCAGAGAACCCTCCGGTGGGCCCCAGGTTCTAACACTGTGTAATGAGCTCCAAAGATCTTCAATAGTTTTATATTATCTAATTAATATAAAATGATTCCAAAATAATACAGCAGATAATTATATCTTGTTGATACATGTTGAGATGATTTTTTTTAAATGGTATTTTATAATGATTATAAAACGCTTACAAAGCTATTATTTTCATTTAATCCACGTGGTGCCACACATTTTAGTTTTTGTATCAGCCTGCATTCTGCCTGTAAGATTCTCTGATTCCAGTTCCCTCCACAAATAGGTCTCGGGATTACTTGAATGCCCCAAAATTTGATGGCCTTCGGATCCCCTTCATGTACTAAATGAATATCTTTTGAGATTGGTGTAGCCCAATCATTCACAATGTCGCCGTAATGATCTCTTATTCTTTTATGGAATTCCCTGAAGGTTTTTCCCACATAATCAAGGGGGCACCCTCATTTATCCCTGTACGTTTTCTTGTCTTTGTTTGGGGATAAGTAGGGATTGGCCTTGGTCTTGCATCATTGGGCCTCTCATGGGCAGTAATCAGGGTATCCCTTCTGGTGAAAAATGGACAACACGATAAACAACAACAAGCAACCTGGGAAACATCTCATTATATAGTAGATCACTACCGGTCGCTTGGGTTTTTATTGATTTTTTTGAATTATAGTAGCTTGGTTAAGATGTCTGTCGATTGTTTCCATAAGCAGCCGGCAAAATTATAAATTCAGCTCTGGAGCACAATATTAGTCCAAATTTATTTATATGTTACAAAGTTTCTGAACTTTCAGTGAAATTTCTATCTATATACAAACTCTTGAATAATTGTATATTTCGCACACTATTGGAATCAACTGCAATGTTAAAGGGGTTGTCTGGGTTTTAAAAAAATTATATACAGTATATGACCAGGGGGCCTTCTCCGGTGCTCCCGTTGTCCCGCCCCGTTGCCAGTCCGTGCCTCTATTTGTTGAAGGCAAACACTCCGATTACCTCCAGTCGCTGGCTGTGACATTGAATCTAATGCTGTGTCCGATGCGCGGCAGTTTATGGATTGGGTGCGCCCTGCCTCTGTATACAAACAGACAGGGACAATGGGAGGGCTGGGAAAGGGTTAATATTAGATTTTCCCTTTAAGCCATATATCCCAACACTTGGTTCCATTTGGAGTCCAGAGTAAGAAGCGGCTAATCCGTGCCGTATGTATCAAGACATGAGTGAGATGATAAATCATCTATCCTTGAAAACTTTGTTGCTTCCAAGTACCACAGCTTGTAATTGCATGTCACATCCTGTAACTGCTGACCCTGGACAGATCTTCTTCTCAATTTTTAGGAAAGATTTATTTCTACAATGGCTTAATCGGTTTCCGAATATATGCTGTGCCTCATGTCAAGTGCTCAGCAATTTCTTCTAGATTTATGTGAGCTACGCTGCCACAGCTAATGTCAAGTGATGGTTCTGAGAGATAACAGCTAAGTTTATAAGGAGGACAGATATCTGTAGACTGTGTGGATGGTACATTTTTGTAACTTAAAGGGAACCTGTCACCACATTTGCACATATACAGCTTACATCCACATAAATCACCATTTATCTTATACTCCCTGGCATCATAGAGGGGCGTGTCTTGCACAGCCCTCCCATCTAATCCTCCCCAAGCCTTATGCTTCCTTACTGGACACAGTTCATGTCATGTGACCAGAGTGACATCATCTCAGGTCCTTTAGCCTCTTAATAATAGCAAACTCACAGCAGCCGTCATGGACTTCTACTCCTCTCCATCCTCCATGGAGGCTGCTTTGATTTCATGCAATCACATACATGGTGTACAGTTTGCTATTCTTAGAAGGCTGTAGGACCAGCGATGATGTCACTCTTGTCACATGTCATGAACACAAGGCACCATGTAAAAAACTTGACACAATATTTCCTATCTGTACTTAGAGCTTAATATGTCTGTAGTTGAATATTAGAAGATGGTCCCTCAGTACAAGGGGGCTGGGCAAGGATTTAAAGAGACACAGAGAAGTCAGACAGAATAAGGGGGGCCTGGTTCACTACCAGCCTGGGAGAGAGAAGAGTCACAGACGCAAGATAGGAGTCACAAAAGCTAATTTGCATATCAGAAAAACTTTTGTAATTAAGGTACACTGCCCCACTGGCAGCTAATTTTAGATATAGGGAGGACTTGTAACCCTTTAGTGGCAGGCATTGTTAGTCAGGGGGGTCAAAATCTGTAGACAGGTCCTTTTTAAAGGAGTGGGGGCTTGTTTAACTCCTTCCCGCTGAGGCCCATTTTTGATTTTGCATTTACATTTTTTTCTACACTCCTCAACCACAACTTTTGTTTCATTGTACAGAGCTATATTTGCGCTTGTTTTCTGGGTAACAATTCTTACTTCCTATTGATAGTTTTTCATATTCCATGTCTGGAACGCTGGAAAAAAATGTGGTGAAAGGATTTGCACTGTTTAGTTGGAGGCTCTATTTTTATTAACAGCATTAACTGTGCTCTCCATATGACACCTCTACTTTATTCTTTGGGTCAGTGTGATCACAGAGATACAAAATTTATATTGGTTTTATTATGTTTTTATAGATTTTAAAAGAAAATTTTTATTTTTTTGCAGAACATTTTTTTTTTTTTTACATAGGACAATTTACACATAGGAAAGACATGTAAGTGTTCTCATTAACAATGGAATTATTACACTTAGCAGCTCAGACTTACTGGGGTCCTTTTCAGTAGACACTTTCATGTAGACTTCGCTCTTGTCACACTGTATACATCACTCTCTTCTTCTAGAGATGTAATCTGTGCTGACCAAATTGTCACGTGAATCCCTTTTTTCTGAATCTGAAGCTTCTTGTTACAAATCTTTCTCACCAGCAGTGAAGTGAACAGAAACTAACCTCTTCCTCTATCTGCCCAGAAGCTGAGTCAAATTGAGCTTGCCCTCACTTCCCACGATACCTTGTGTTTTATCATTTATTAATTTAGCAGCAAATCTAGTCAGATTCCTTTAAATAAATCCATTGAACACTGTATACTGTACATCCAGGATCTATTTGGTGACTAGCCTTGTAGTTTTCTTCACATGGAAGGACATGTTGTGTGCATAGGACTGCACGTTGGAGTGGGATGCACTGAGGAGAGCAATGCTGTGTGCATGGGACTGCACGTTGGAGTGGGATCCACTGAGGAGAGCAATGCTGTGTGCATGGGACTGCACGTTGGAGTGGGATGCACTGAGGAGAGCAATGCTGTGTGCATGGGACTGCACGTTGGAGTGGGATGCACTGAGGAGAGCAATGCTGTGTGCATGGGACTGCACGTTGGAGTGGGATGCACTGAGGAGAGCAATGCTGTGTGCATGGGACTGCACGTTGGAGTGGGATGCACTGAGGAGAGCAATGCTGTGTGCATGGGACTGCACGTTGGAGTGGGATGCACTGAGGAGAGCAATGCTGTGTGCATGGGACTGCACGTTGGAGTGGGATGCACTGAGGAGAGCAATGCTGTGTGCATGGGACTGCACGTTGGAGTGGGATGCACTGAGGAGAGCAATGCTGTGTGCATGGGACTGCACGTTGGAGTGGGATGCACTGAGGAGAGCAATGCTGTGTGCATGGGACTGCACGTTGGAGTGGGATACACTGAGGAGAGCAATGCTGTGTGCATGGGACTGCGTGTTGGAGTGGGATGCACTGAGGAGAGCAATGCTGTGTGCATGGGACTGCACGTTGGAGTGGGATGCACTGAGGAGAGCAATGCTGTGTGCATGGGACTGCACGTTGGAGTGGGATGCACTGAGGAGAGCAATGCTGTGTGCATGGGGCTGCATGTTGTAGCTGGTTGCAGTAAAGGGAGCATTGTTGTGTGCATGGAACTGCGTGTTGGATCTGGGTTTTAGGGATGTCACATAAAGAGTCCCAAAAAAATCAGTGCAGTAACAAATTGCAATGATGGCTCTCCCTACTTTTTTCTTTAGAAAATCTATGAAACGACTGACAAAGTTGCAACCATTGAATTACCAGATCAGAGGAATTGAATGTACCAGTAAGGAGACAGACAATGAACAGGCAATTATTATTTTTTTTTTAGTTTTTTTTTTACTAAGCATCAGGAGGTAATTTTTCAAAAAAAAGATTACCTGCTGAAAAAGCAGCCACAAAATAATTTCACAAAAAAACTAAATTACAATATGTTTTTAATTTTTTTTGACTGTTCCGCTATGGCACTACTGCATATCTCTCATCATCTGATATAAGATGCTTTAGATGTCTTTCGGGAACATGACATAATCCATTTCCTCAGATGTGGCGATGCTGATTCAATGTTTCCAGTCTTCTTCATGTAACATGGTTTGTGTGTGTGAAAACAAATCCCATTTAAGGCGAAGCTTTCCCGGACATCAGTGATCTGGGATGGTGCGGCCCGCCAGCCTATCTCTATGTAATGAACGCACTATTTCATCTTATCAGTGTTTATAGGATGACATCGGTGGGGTCACATTTTACCATTACGGGCTCTGGCTGGTTGAACATGAGCGTATAAACACGAAACTCACACCGCATAACTACATATACAGAGAAGTGATAAGCGGAGCGGAGTCACAGAGAACACTATCACTGCTAATAAATCTCACTACAGACCACACACAGCAGACTGAGTGACCCCCAGAGCAGATGATAATACATAAGACCCCCAAGCAGTAATACTGGAGACCTCCCAGAGCAGTAATACTGGAGACCTCCCAGAGCAGTAATACTGGAGACCTCCCAGAACAGTAATACTGTAGACCCTCCAGAGCAGTAATACTGGAGACCTCCCAGAGCAGTAATACTGGAGAACCTAGAATAGTAATAATGGAAACCCTAGAGTAGTAATACTGAAGACTTCCAGAGAAGTAATACTAAAGACCCCAGAGGAGTAATGTATCATAGTATATAGTATCATAGTATATAAGGCTGGAAGGAGACGCAAGTCCATCAAGTCCAACCTTTAAGAATTAAATAAATGTTTTATCCCCATAACCCGTGATATTTTTTCTCTCCAGAAAGTCATCCAGGCCTCTCTTGAAAATGTACATAGAGTCCGCCATAACAACCTCCTGCGGCAGAGAGTTCCATAGTCTCACTGCTCTTACAGTAAAGAACCTTTGTCTATGGTGATGGTAAAATCGCCTCTCCTCTAGGCGTAGAGGATGCCCCCTTGTCCTGGTCACAGGCCTAGGTATAAAAAGATCTTTGGAGAGATCCTTGTACTACTGTAATACAGTAGACCCTCCAGAGCAGTATCACTGGAAACCCCCAGATCTGTAAAATCCCCAGAGCAGTAGTACTGGATAACCCAAAATAGTAATAATGGAGACCACAGAGCAGTATTACAAACGACCCTAGGAGGAGCAATACTGAAGACCTAAGAGTAGTAATATTGTAGACTCCCCAGAGCAGTAATACTGGATAACCCAGAATGGTAATAATGGAGACCACAGAGCAGTAATACTGGAGACACCCCAGAGCAACAAATAAATGCATAATCACCTCTCCTGGCTCCTTTCCTCCTCCCTGCTTTGAAGTGGACTGTCTTTGTTCCTTTGGGCAACGCTCTGCTGTGTTCTGACGCCGGAATCAGGACCCAGAGTAAAGTGTGGCCTGAGCAGGAGAGAACCCGGGACCAGTGAGTAATCGTCCGATGTAACTTGGAGAGGCTGTGCCCCACAGTAGACATCTGCATGGGCCCCCTTATTTTTTTACACACACATGTATACAGGCAGTCCCCGGGTTACATAACAGATAGGGTCTGGAGGTTTGTTCTTAAGTTGAATTTGTATGTAAGTTGAAACTGTATATTTTATAATGGTAGACCCAGACAAAAAAATTTTTGGCCCCAGTGACAATTGGAGTTTAAATATTTTTTTCTGTCATGGGACCAAGGATTATCCATGAAGCTTCATTACAGACTCCTTACAGGTGATAAGTGCTGCCTGGGACTATAGTAAAGCATTCAGAAAGCTACACCAGAGGTCAGAGGGGTCTGTCTGTAACTATGGGTTGTCTGTAAGTCGGGTGTCCTTAAGTAGGGGACCGCCTGTACACACATTTATACACTTTTACACGCATACATACAGATATACACTTATACAAGTGCAGTTTGCCTTACTATCGTGCAGAGTGAGCACGGTCCACATGAATCTGGCGCACCATTTTTTTTCTGGTGCACTCAGTTCAGCGGATGTGCCACACATTTATGCCCCTTTCTGTGTACAGTATTGTCTTGCAGCGGGCACCGTGCAGCCACTACACAATAGTGTCAGAGAAACTACATAAATACGTGTGCAACCAGTATGCACATGTATTTATATGCAGTCTTTTCCAGTATTCTGGCGCAGACTGCTTTATAAATATGGCCAATTATACACATAATGTACACACTCCTACATTAGATACACATCATTTACATGCATACACTATATACACATCAGATATACAAATATATAGTATATCCATCATATATTTAGACATACAGTATATACACACATACACTATAAACACATCATATACACACATACAGTAAATACACAAATAGAGCATATAGAAAATATAAAGCATATACACACCATGTACACACATACAGCATATAATCATGTACATAATGTACTGTGGATTATGTGCACTGTTATATACATACATTATGCTGTACAATGTACAGGATAATTTGTATATAATAGTTCACACCCTACATTCTTCTTATGTCACGTCGGGTGTCTGGGTCCCCCTGACTCTGAGGGCCCCATAGCAGCTTCTATGGCTGTTACCACTGTAGAAACGCCCCTGTACTAAGCGCAACCCAGTCTCCTGCACTAATGAGCAATTCCATTAGTTAAGCGCTCATTGGACTGTGCAGGTTACAGGGATCGGGCCACGGGTTATTTACTCCTGATTTAGTGTGTAGTGTACTAACACTTTATTAAAATATTACCAAGCTCTATACAGGCGGTCCCCTACATAAGGACACCCAACAACCCCTAGTGAAAGACGGACCTTTCTGCCCACTGTGACCTCTGGTGAAGCTCTCTGGATACATTACTATAGTCCCAGATTGCAATAATCAGCTGTGAAGTGTCTGTAATGAAGCTTTATGGATAATCCTTGGTCCCATTACAGCAAAAAAAATTTAAAACTCTAATTGTCACTGGGACAAAAAAAAATTTTGTCTGGATCTTCAATTATAAAATATACAGTTTCGACTTATATACTATTTAGATAATTGCACTTTTTGAGTACTGTATAGATATTACTGTATAGTGATATTATGTAGATATCTGTTTGCGTTCTGCAGAGTATCGCATAAACTGGCTTGTTTTACTCCTGTGAAGTCTTTAGACTCCTGGAAACATGAGATAACAGCTCCTCTCCGATCCGTACTTCTATTGCAGCCACTTTAATCCCAGTCCCTTCGGGTCATATTTCCGATCCTCTCTAGAATGTAATAATAGTGTTCCTTTCTGCGTGTCTGGTGTGTTCTACAAGTTATCCTCCATAGCACAGCCCAGATCCACACTCTAAATAATAAATGATCCATTTTGAAAGAAAATCCCTAATGATTTGCGGACATTGCAGAATTTATGAGGTAAAATGTGGTATTACAAGAAAAATATCCCTATTAATATCCCCAGTGTCACTTTTCACTGTGTGTACTTTTCTAACTTCTCCTTGAAAGTATATCAACTTCCAGAGTCCAGAGAAGAAAATAACTGAAAGAATAATAGATGTAACATGTGAGGTGTTTCTCCAACTTTACCAGGAAATTTATTTGATAAGTATATCAAGGTCTAATAAGGGGGATACATTTATCAACATCTTACTGTTAGGAGTATGTAATCATGCAGGATTATAGCGCACCAAAGAACCCTGCTCTATAACATGTTGCCTGCAGACAGGACACTATGCACAATCTGCTCCTCCTGCTCTATAACATGCTGCCTGCAGATAGGACACTATGTACAATCTGCTCCTCCTGCTCTATAACATGCTGCCTGCAGATAGGACACTATGTACAATCTGCTCCTCCTGCTCTATAACATGCTGTCTGCAGATAGGACACTATGCACAATCTGCTCCTCCTGCTCTATAACATGCTGTCTGCAGATAGGACACTATGTACAATCTGCTCAGCTCCTCCTGTTCTATATCATGCTGCCTGCAGTTAGGACACTATATATAACCTGATCAGCTCCTCCTGCTCTAAAACATGCTGCCTGCAGATAGGACAGTGTACAATCTGCTCAGCTCCTCCTGTTCTATATCATGCTGCCTGCAGAGAGGACACTATACAATCTGCTCAGTCCCCCCTTAAATGAATGGAACAGACTTAAGCACTTGGCATGAGATAGATGATTTGTTCTACTTCAATGACCAGGTTACCTTAATGCAACTTGATGTTCATTTGTGGAGCATCTCAGTGTTTTATCTTGTAACATGGAAGTGGATTCTTGTTATAAATTCTGGTCTTTTCACCAGCACATTATAGTCACTGAAAATTATGTAATGTATATCACATCAGAAATATATAGCGATAGTCTGACCTCTAATAACCTCTTAAATAAAAGAGTAAAAGACACGCACTTACAAACACCGGGAAGAAGAAGGTGAACTCTGGCGGACCTCGGCAGAGAAGCGACGGACGCAGGAACTTGGGCGCAGGAGCTTCGTGAATCGCGCCAGAATTCATCTTTGTCAGACTGTCTGAATCGGGGATCGCGACAGGATCGGGTAAGTAAATTTGGGCCAGTGGGAGACATCTATCAGAATTGTCTGAGGTAAAACTGTTCTAGTTGCCCATGGGAACCAATCAGAGTTTAGCTTTCATTTTATAAACAGCTGTTAGAAAATGTAAGCTGAGATTCTGATAAATCTCTCCCATTATCTGTGTTTGATTGTAACTGGGCTTATCTTTACTGTCATATAGGGTGCATTATTCTTTCACATAAAAGGGGTCATGAAGGCGGGGAGCAGCCTCATCTAGTCATCGCGCTAAATAGTATGAGATTGGGTTGGCATTTCAGGAGGGCATCAGGCTGACCTCAGACAGTGATCTTCATATGAACCACAACTTCCATAGAGTGATTTAACCAGATGACTACATGGCTTTACGAAGCAGTTCCCCGCCCCCATGACTAGTTAAGTTAAATTTGCATATGCAGATGTCTTGAAAAGATTCTAACTTGATTTTTCCGCAACCAAAACCTTAGTCAGGAGCACCATGAGGATTCTCCTATAGGAAACCCCTGACATGTTTCCTAATGCTATATTTATATATAAATGCTAAGCAGAATATTAAATTATTACCTGTTAATTGAATCCTAATATTAGTAAGTGAACGTCGCTGCGCTCCTCACAGTATGCAGCCCACGTACCACTCCAGCTGTTCAGTCATCAGACGATGGCACCTAGAGATATTTAGCTTCAACAACTTAATCACATAATCAGATGGTAGAAAATCACCATAATAGTCGCACAATGAGACTGGAATGATAATTTGTGAAACAAACTATCGCGTAAATGTTAAAACTTGGCCAAGATAAAACTAAAGCAATATAGTCGGGATGGTAATCTATCCAATGATACCCTGGGGGTGGGGGGCCAACTTAACATCTTAAATGGGAACCCCCATTTTGTATTGCAGATTGAGATTCACTAGGAAAAAGTACATTGATTTTACCTTTCAATTTTGGCGCTGTAATCGATAAAAATCGAAACGTGTGCAAAAACGTTGAAAAGGAGGATATTTTGATAAATAAACATCAGATCCAAAATCTGAAAATAGACACATGCCGTATATTTTTCTAAAAGATATCCAATGTTAACAAATTCATAGCACTTACTGTAGAGCATTCAATATTTTAAAACTTTGTATACTCATCTTCAGAGGGGAGGAGACTTAAAGAGGACCTGTCACCCTGAAGTAAGCAGCTCATAGCGCTACATCAGATGTAGCATTGTTAAACTGCTACCTTTATCTGAATACTCCGATAAAGCTAGCAAACACTGGAGGGCCATAGCCTCAGAACGCCGGACCAGGCTCACAGTGGTCCACCGTATTCATCAGGGGAAGTCCGAGGAAGTGGTGACTTCCGCATGAAGCCCGGCAATCACCGCTGGGCTATGGTGTGGAATGGGCGGTCCAGGGAAGAAGCAGCACCTCGGACCGCTCCCTCATGAATATGCTGGACCGCTGTAAGCTTGGTCCGGCCTTCTCAGGGTATGGCAGTGCGGTATTTGCTAGCTTTATCGGAGGGTTACAATAAAGTTAGCAGTTTAAAGGAAACCTACCACTTTCAAATTGGACTTCTAAGCCTCAAATAACGTGCACCAGCTGAGGGTGAGCTGGTGCTGGAGCATATCTTCATTATTTTCATAAAGCGCTGTAATGCTTTTAATCACTTTTCTAATCTTTATATTCGAAGCAGCTTCGGCGCACGGTGATACGCGCTCGGCTCACCATGCGCGCGACCGTGCGTGCACCTGAATAGGAAGTGCCGGAGAGCCGGTGACGTCACACGCGCAGGAAGATATGCTCCGGCACCAGCTCACCCTGTATTTGAAGCTTAGAAGCCCTATCCGAAGTGGTAGATTTCCTTTAACACTGCTACATCTGGGGTAGCACTAGAAGCTGCTTACTTCAGTAAGCAGCTCCTAGTGCGTTCTTTCAGGATGACAGGTCCTCTTTAAGTTAATCATCTCTCCAATGTATGAGAGAGACGGGGACATTACACCAGCACCCAAAAAAAACACAATACTACTGCCAAGTTGTTGTTCCTGGTTTGCACTGAATGTCGTTTCTACATAAAAAAATTTTATTCCCTCACCTCACCGCCAGGGGCTAAAAATACACGGTAAACTTAAGTATTATTTGTTGGATTTTTAAAGAAATATTTGTCACATATTTTTATTGTTTTTTGGTATGATGTCTCAAGATTTTTGAACATTTTTTTTAGCCATTTTGATTATCAGGGAGTACAGCTCCATATAGAGTAGAGCGGGTTGAATCTCAAAAAATACTGTACTAAGCATCCCAACAACTAGTCCAAAAATAACAAAGAAAAAGAAGGATGCTGATCTAGTATATACAGGAATAGCTTTATGCATTTCTTTTTATTTCTTTATTTCTTAAAAACAATTAAAAAGTACAAACAAGCACTAGCAATACCATACACCCCCACCCACGGTAGAAGGATAGTAAAATAGAATATATGGAGGAACCATTGTTATATGAGTAGCCTAAAATATGAAGTGGTATAACATACAGGAAAAATGCAAGATTGACACACGATGAATAGAGCTGCCAGTCGCGCATGCGCCCTGCTGCTCTATTCATCTCTATGGCGCTGATGGAGATAGCTGAGAGACATACTTGGCCAACTTCGAAAGTTCCATATGAAGTGAATGGACCGGCAACTTATATTGGGTTCCAACTAATACTCGTACTTGTGATTCGTGGGGGTCTCATCACCAAGACCCTTCAACCGATTAGCAGGTTAGCCTCTCTACTTTGAATAGGGGTTGACTTTTTGTCACAGTACAACCCTTTAAATAAATGATCCACTCTATATTACTATATGGAGCTGGTAAACCTTTGGAATTGCTGATTTGGGTGCAGATTCCCCACTGTGTTATGTTTTGAAGGGCATAATGAATTACATAGACTGATGATGATTACTGATGCTAAGAACAACTGTGTAATGCCTAATTTTACCTGTGGTGGCGCTGCAGAAGTGGGCAATCCCTTTAAGACTCTTTGCTGAAGAAATATCCATCATCAGCAGAGTAAGTAATAAAGCCAGGACTTTCCCTAATTCTCAAAGCAACATTTCTCTGAATGCCAATGACACACGATTTACTGGAAGTCTGAAAGTTGGTTAATGTTGATTTTTTTTTAATTTATAATATTTTAACATAAAAGGAAAAATATTTCTGAAACTCAGTGGGTGTCTAGCTGCTAACACGACGCTTTTATCATTCGCTTTGATTTCCAAATTTAGCCTCATAAACAATGCTGTAACTTATTGCTGGGAATCTGTCTCCGGGTTTTTGTGGAGGAATCTAAGATTTGACAATTAATTACAGACATTTACTGCACAGAATTTATTTAGACTTTTTTTAATCAATTAAAATAAGTAGGAAATTTGAGGTTTCTGGAATTTACAACATTGGGGGTCATTTATCTTATTTCCCCCTTCTCTGAACTCTGTTTGCGCCTTTTGTGAGTCTATTTCTTGCACCTCATTTGTCTTTATCGTTTTGGGTCTTTGTCCACCTTATTAGGCGCAAATTTTAAATACCATTGGCATTTCTAAGCATGGTCAGGACATGATCATGACTAAGACACAACGGGGCAGATTTACTTACCCGGTCTCGTCGCAATTCCACGGTGCGTTGTCCGACATGGATTCGGGTCCGGCGTTATTCACTAACATCGTGCGTCCGAGTTCCTTCCTGTGTCGCTGCTGTGCCGAGGTCCGCCAGAGTTCACCTGCTTCTTCCTGGTGCATGTGAGTGCTTCATCTTGTGACACAAATCCTTTTTTAAATTCTGCGGTTTGTCCTAATCCGTCAGGCTGTTCGGCGGCCACGCCCCCCGATTTGTGTCGCGTGCAAGCCGGCGCCAATGCGCCAAAATCCGATTGCGTGCGCCAAAATCCCGGGGCAAACGAAAATATATTCGGGAAACCCGACTAAAGTGTGGCGTTCGGACCCTTAGTAAATGAGCCCCAACGTGTTGAAACGCGTTGATCCTTGTACCAGCTGTATTTATCTGCATGGATTTTATGGAATAAAGGAAGAATTTTTTGTCACATGTCCGTCTCCATGTTCAGAGTGCCGAATCTTATCTTTTACTTCATGGTCAGGACTGGTGTGTTAATGCTCTATTATTTGTGCACATATAGGCGCAATAGTATAATAAATTGGGTGCAAACATCTGTAAAGAATCGCAATGCAATGACAAATAGGGCGCAACAACACACGTCGAATTGATGCGTAACAGTCCAAAAAATAGGTACAAAACAGCCATTATGCAGCAAAAAGGTGCAAAAACACCAACGGCAAGGAAAAAAAAAAGATAAATGACCCCCATTATTGGCTAAAGCTTAATAGGGTCCTCTGAGACTAGTAATTGATGCCCTTTTTCTGTGATACATAAAAGATGGCTGTCCCTGTACCTCTTTCCTGCTCATCATAGCTCAGTTTAGTTGAATGGAAGCTTAGCTGGCATCGCAGGGCCAGTAAATGCACAGTTTAGAGTGAGTGGTGAGGGACCTGGTTGTGGGACCCCTATCCAAATTAATGACATTTCCTAAAGGCAGGTGACAACTCTTTGATCCCTTTAAAAGGTCTCCTCTCCGTCTGCACTTTCAGAGGGAGGAAGGAGAGAGCAGGGGGTTGGGTGAGACATGTTCTGCTCATTGTAACAGTCTGTGAATCTGCACTACTGAGGGTCTCTAGTAATACGCCTTCTGTCTCATTAGCAAAATTTTAACAGTTGATTTTAGAAAAAAGGAGGCGATGTATAAAAAATATTAGAAGATTATCACAGTCAGGAGGCTGCATCCATACCCTGGTTTATCATGATGGATTTTGATGGTAGAGTTCCTTTAAAAACTAATGTAAAAGTCAATGGAAAGAGCAACACATGTTTGGCCACTTCTCCACTCACTGATTCTACAAGAGGGTGGATGGGGTCCTACATAGTCAAGATAAGTGCAAGTTCTATGCTGCATGGGAATAGCCCTTTTTTCTCTTCATCCACAGAATAGAAGATGACTTGCTGGTTATTAATGATTCCAGTAGTGGAACACAGGAAATGGGGTCTGTTGTACCCCAAATAAATGGAACAGATGGTCAGGCATACAGATGAATAGAGAGCCATAGAGATGACTAGAGAGCAGACGGGCATGTCTAGTGATCTTGATTTCCTCTCATGTTCACAATAAGGAAGTCATGGTTTGATTTGTAAAAAATGCCAGATCAATGAAAGTTCCTACAGTCCTGGTAATGTCCACGGGAAACAAATTAAGACAAAATACTAAGATTGTTAAAAAGAAATCTTTGAAAATGCTCAATAATTAATAACTTACATTACTTGCAAAAATATCAAATGTCTACAAATTTACTATATACACGGTTCTGTTTCTAGGAAAAATCCATTTAGGGCCCTTTTTACACTCACAGAAAAGGGACCCGGGCGAAGCATATGTTCAGCTGGTGGGGTGAGCGCACCTCACCCCTCCCTTCTCCATAGGGAGGTGTGCTGCCAAGCAGTATTGTACATAAGGCTGAAAATAGATGGTTCTAATTTTCCCAGGTTTGGGATACATTGGGGCATATTTATTAGGACCTCTGCGCACCGCCAGTGGCGCAGAGGTCCTGAAATAATCGCAAATGCTAGCTTTTGCGATTATTTGCCCCGATCCGCCACCTTCACGCCAGTGGGGCGTGAAGGGGTGTGAAGAGAGGGCGCGGCCGCCCGGGAGTGGGCCTGCGCGGGGCGCCAGCGTATGATAAATATGCCCCAATAGGTATATGTTGCATTAAGTGAACCCAGTGAGAGTTCCTTTACCAATTCTACCAATTTGGTAAATTCATGAGTCGGTTAGACCATCCAAATCTATCCAAAAATCAGGACAGAATTACCTGATACAAAATTTAACTCATTCCCTGTATCTTGTTCATAAAATTTGGTAGTAACCAGATTTATTATCCAGCATCAATGTGATAAATTTACTGCAATATAGGTCCTTTTTCTATTCCTGCAATTATGTAGTAGTCGAGGTGTTTGTGTGGTTTACATGTATTAATCTTGATTCTGTTCATGTATCTATGTAGTAATCTTAGTTCTGGTGCTGTGTATATGTAGTAATGTTGGTTGCGGTTCTGTATCTTAGTAGTAAAATTGCTTCTGGTACTGTACCCATTTAATATCTTAGTTATGACACTGTTTTTATGCACGGGGGGCAAATAAAAGGGACATTTACTGAGAAAGTAGACAGTAAGACTTGGGGCAGATAACGAGGGCACTTACTAAGAATGAGATCCGATGGATGTAACAAGGAAGGGAGCAGTAACCCTAAAAGTAGGCACTTAACTTAAACGAGGAGACAACTTAAGGTCTCACGCACAACGCACACAAACACTTTGGGGGGGGGGGGGGATGTACTAATTCTGGCACAAGCACGACTGTCGGCATCGGAGAACAGTCTCAAAAAGCACAGCCCGATGTATTACAGTGGCACACGGCTATTAGTAATTAATTAATAGACGGAACTAATCAGTCGTGCGCCATAAAAATGCCGACATCAATTAGATTTGCGCCAAAATCTTACATGGACTGCGCATTCATTTTGCTATCTGACCATTTTTTCCCGGTCTATTGTGCGTCAAAATTTGCACCTAAAATGCCGACAATAAATGTGACAGATAATGTGGAAAAGTTAGGCCACACCCACTTGCGGGGAAAAAAAAGGAGGAGTCGGGATAGTCAGAAACATCTGTTCTTTCAGGCGCAAACTCATTATAAATGACCTGCAACAATTCTGCACAAAAAAAAAAGTAAAATCCTGGCATTTTTTGGCGCAGATACAATAATACATGTTCCCCTTAGCCATCGTTTCAGTGGCTAGCTACTTTCTGGGGGCTCATGCACATGACCATGAATTCCAGTCAACTGCCCTAGCCATGAATTGTACAGCAGGTCCTGACACAGGCCCCAAAAAGAACCCCCTTCGGCTTCTATAAAGTACTGCACTATAAAAAACTGAAATGGAAGAGTAGAGTTCAATGCTTTTTGGGCATAGTGAGAGGGGCCCTGTTGGGAATTTTGCCCCAGGACCAAGATAACTCTAGATACGCCACTGCATGTGGCCGAGATATACGGCCATGTGAAAGGGGCTTAAGTCATACGCAGCAGCAAGACACACATCAAATAAAATCCTCACTAACTCGAGTTATGAATTGTTGTCTCCATTTCCTTGAGATATAAGTGTAGAAAGCTCCTGCTATATCCTGTAATGTCTTCCATGGGAAAGGCTGAGGGTTTTAAATTGGATTTTATGTAAGAAGATCGAGAAGCAGCCGACAGATCTCGGAGATAAGGGGTCACCACATTTTTTGCTATGGCAGCCGAGACAGTATATTGTACAAATGATAAAACCGCAACAGATAACAGACTGCACAGATACCATTGTCCAATTATGCTACACAGATTACACTAGGATTGTTCCATCTGATAATATAAAGCAAAGGAGCATCCTTAAAGGAAATCGAAATCTACCACCTAAAATAAACAAAATTTAAGCTAGACAGTCACCTATTGTCCTCTAAATCTTGATCCCGACGCTGGTCTTCATTACGTTTGACACACTGCTTTCGTCTGAATAAAAAAGAGCTAATAAAAGGAGCCCTGAGCACCGGGACACGATGTCCGGTAATCCGGGCTGATAATTATTCACACATATTACGTGACGTCACCTCCCTCTCCAACATTTTTTCGCGATCTGCATCGGGGGAAAAAAAGGATGTTTCATCATTTTTTCCATGAACAACTGATCAGTGAAAATACAAGCCCCTGTGAAAACACCCATAGAAATAAATGGCTTTGTAAGGCATTTGTGGAAATCACTGAGATCACCAGAGGTCCCCCAACAATGGGAACCTCAGCATTCTAGAGGGTCCAAAGGAAATATTATTTGGAAGGACGCCCCATTAACATATATTTCATACCAAGCTTGACCCTGCCCACATATAAGCAATTGCAACATCCCTGCCAATGCATAGGGTAGGTAGGTGTTGCGAAATTGTCCCTCTCCTTATCAGGAGCTGGGTGATGAGCCTGCGCAACTCATCCAGGGACTCTAACATGGTAAACTTAGTAACTGGAGCTGTAAGCCTCTGCCTGGGAGGTCATGAGTTAACTGTGTTAATGGTCCTAACCAATGATGTGCTCTGTCATTATTGTATGTAAGGAGTGTTCTGGTTGGACGGGTGCTTGCCACATCATAAGGAGGAGGTTATAAAACCCCTTGTGGGTGGGAGCTCCTGGTCCAGTCCAAGTCAGTCTTCAGTCTAACCTCAGTAAGGTTAGACTCACACAGTAGTCAGTGTTCCAGACCAGGAAGCAGAGATGTCACAGGCAAGCTGCCTGACACCTTGGCCAGTCCCAAGAGATTAGGCCTTAGGGACAGAGGTCCACCATCAGGACTCCAGCTATCTCTTTCCAGCTGAAGTTCTGCTGCTGTTTTAAGGCCATTGCCTGCCGTTTGCTGTTCCAATAATGAACTGTTCACCATCAAGGGCTCCCCATCCTCAATCATCAGGGATCCCTATCTACACATCGAGGATGCCCCAGGGAGAAACATTCTACCAGCCTCCATTTCCGTATACCAAGCACTGTGACCATCGCGTGCCTAAGGACGCAACTGCCAGCCACTCCGGTATTCCGGGCCCCGGCTTCTTCTAGGCACGAGAAAGGCTAGGCCCTGATGCGGAGGTTGTACAATTATAAAAAATAACAATTAAAAAAACCCTGTGTAAATATTTGCCAACAATTCAGTAATTTATTTACACAAATTTGTTACACGACTTAACTCTCAAAAGGTGACATTTTTAGGCTGTATTGAGGAGATCTTCAACCTGATTAAACTTGTTTTTATCAACCTAATCTCTAATTTTATGCTTTCAATGTTCATAAATCTACAATTATATAACAAGCCCCTGGTTAATTCAGTACAGCATTCCCGCAGTTCTTGTTTTCCACTGTTTAATAGAACATTAATGTGCGAGGTCGATAAAACCTCCCAGAAGACTACTTCTCTGGAACGCTTCAGCTTTTAGATTAAGAAAATATTTACTACTTTGCAATATGCTAATTGTTTAACTAGAATTCAGTAATGAGATCCTGCCAGGAGATGTGTCTCATACTAATATAACAAGACATTGCGTCCAACATCATCATCACACATACTGTAATAATATGTATGGAGCTGTAGTGTACATATATACACAAATAAAAGGCCTAATTAGGCAACCCCCTCCGCAGAGCTTGGAATGGTGTCTCATTATGTCCTTCGTTTAACAGTCAATTCAGCATAGCTCCCAACAGTCCCGGATTTCAGGATCTGTCCCGCCTGGTGGGAGGTATGTCAGTATCATCCAGGCACCCACAGAGTTCAGTACTGGGATAACGCTGAGAGCCGTCAGCTCTATCGCCGTATCTCTGTGTGATTCCCCGGCGGGTGCGATGTGATGATGTCATCTGTCTGCCACTTTCATTACTACACACATCAGAACGAGAGGAGAGCTGCTGCAAGTGTATGGTCGGCCCAATGCAGCGTTCATCACAAAATAATGCTCCTTTTAGATTGCATGGGTCCCACAGAGCCTGATCACCTCCGTGTGCCATCTACTGTCTATATTTGGTAGTGCAGCTGCATTACATCTGCCTGGGAAGGAAATGTTTATACTGTGACCAATAAAATGTTATGTTGATGATTGTTACTGGTTAGATTACTGGTTAGATAAAGGAACTTGCCACCTCTAATGGGAAGTTTATAAAACCTCTTGTAGCTGGAAAGTCTTTTCTGAGGACGAATCCTGAGAAATAGATGTGTCTGAAACCTGCTGTGGTTCAAAATTTGAGGAGGCTTTAATATGAGGGGGTACAATATCAGGGGGCTACAATGTGAGGAGGAGAAGGGGTCCGCAATGTTCAATGGAGCTGGAACTAGATGGAGAGCACTAAGGGGGGAGTTATACTATGTGGTGGTAAAGTTATGGGCAGAGCAAAAGGCAAGTCTTTAGAGCCGCAAAATGTTAATAGGCCATAACACAGACAGTGGGGCAGATTTATCATAAGTGTGGTATGGTAAGACCACAGTACAGAATTAGACTAGGGAGTCTTTATAAGACTACCCCCACCCCCATTAGTTGGCTTAGTTTACATAGCTTGTGGGGCACTTACTTTTACCCACAAAGTCACGACCCCTGAGGCCATCTCTCCATTTATCATCTCTCGTACATCTATCTAGACTATGGTCATCACATTTTACGTAAGTATTATTCCTTATGTTATTGGAGCTATCAGTGCCCGTTAGTTGATACAATACATTACGAGCCCCCTTACATATATTGGATTCATCCCTCTGTTGACTTCATTAGGATGACTTATAGATGTAGACGCGTAATTACTTGTCTCCTCTGCACTTTCAATTCCATACAGATCAATCCCAGCCTATTATACCTATTATCCCGCCTACGCTTCATCAACCAGCATGGTACACAGAGCCGATGTATGATAAAACATTGCTGTAGGGTTATCTCACTGCCAGTGATATATAAGGCAACACAAACGGCTCTTCCAAGATGAAGAATAAGTAAGTTTTATATACCTGATCTTTTGCTGTAGTCAGATATTCTGTCCCATATTCATGACCGAGTTATCAAAAGTGTCTGAGAGCAAAACTGTTCTAGTTGTTCATGACAACCAATCAGAGGTCAGCTTTCACTCTATAAACCGGTGTGAGAAAAAGAAAGATGAGATCTGATTGGTTGGTATAAGCAACTTACACTTTTACTGGAAACTACTTCCAGGCAACATTGGCCAGATAGCAGGTAATTCTTGGCATCTTCGATTTTAGGATCCACGCTCCCGTAGCTCTCTATCATACTGTCCACTTGTTTTCGGGTCCTTGCACTGCCCAGTTCCTTATGTGACATTTACTTATGTACCTTTACTCAGGCAAGAGATAGGCAACACACTTAACATGTCGTTTGGGGCATCACACAAATCACCTGCTTCTCTAAAACACTCACCCACTATTTAGGAAAGGCTTCTCTGCTATATAAGCACCACTATGGGTTCACATCATGATACCCACCAGGCATAGACCCAAAGCAAATGACTCAGGTATCACATATACATGAAACACAGAGGGAAATTCGAATGTCCCGACTCAAAATGGAATCCTCAATAGTGTGAACAGCTCCCCGGATCTTGTATGAAGCGTTGCCCGTATGAGCATAGAAAAGTAAGTAGATGATCCAGCATTTATAGTATTAAAAAAAAGTAGTCATTTATCTTATATCATTTTAAAAAAAGAAATAAAAGTTCAAGCTTGTATCCATTCAAAAGCTGAGTCAACCTATGTGTTTCGGACAATTGACATTTCTGTCTTTAGTCATGGAAACAGATGATATAGATAGACCATAAGACAGATGATAGGAATAATAGATGAATGATAAATAGAAAAATACAGAATTCCATTCAGCTATAACATTTTTGCCCTATTGTTTGGTGTTGGGCTTAATCTGAGTTTTACAACGAGGGTCAGTGACTTCTGTATTTTTCCTTGCGTAGAATCCTGTCCATATTTCTGCCCAATACCATTATTCTTCTCTCCAGTCTCATGTGAAGTATTTACAAGACTCAGCGTCGTTTATTTAACATTGTGTCATCAATATCAGCTTTTTTTGCAGAACGCACTAGAGAAGAATCAGTTCCGATGATTTCTGAGCGTCCTCCTAATGCTACTGTTTACACAAGGGAACAGAACATTGGCTTTCACCTTCCTATTTTAGGCTGTCCCATCATAAGCCACTTAGGTCCCCATAGAGTTTCCCACAGATTTCTGCCATTTCCTGTTTAAAGGGACATGACCTGACATGTGTGTCTAACAGCTTCCACATTACAGGGTTTTCTGGGTCCTATCATGTCGACATTCATTGTAATTTTATTTTTACTGTGTGAACATTTTCTAGGTGTCAGAAATTTCTATCTAGTTTAGATACCTAAGCTCTGTACCAGAAAATCTTTACGGGAGACCCTAGTTTTAGTAATAATTTGGGTTACATAAATACTGCATAGGTCAAGATCTGCAGAGGCTCCTGTGCAAAAGCTCCCATCTATTTCCTTTATACACTTCCTATAGAGCAAATATAGCGTAGCCCACGAGATGACCGAAACTTTACAGATTGCTGATTTTCAATAGGTCTCAACACAGATGGACAAATAGATTGCAATTGTAATTGGCAGCTACATGTAGGGGGGCAACGACTTTGGTAAAAGATTGGAGAGTTGATAGCACTGATGTGTGTCATGTTTTCAGGAATTTTTTCCTGATTGCATTGTGGTTTGGTCTTATGTTATTTCCCGTACAGCCTGGAGGGGTGAAAGTAACGTGAAGGCCATTGAGCAATCAAGGTGCCCTCTTAATTTACTTATGTCCAATCATGTGCAGGCCATGGGTCGGGATGCCCAACCAGCATGCATTGCTGTTTGGGAATAACAACAATACGTTGTTGCCGGACTGAGTACACCTGAATGAGATGGGTAATTGTCTCAGGCCGCCTCCTTTGGGCATTTGGGCAAGTTGCACACAAAAAGTTAAAGGAGTAAGACGATTAAAGGGCAATGGTTTAAAAATTACTTAGAATTACTAACTCGTCCTTTCTACCTACTTAACCCCTCCCTCTTTATTCTTCATCAAAGTGAAATGTTTACAAATGTTAATAAAGTTTTGACATATATATGTTATAACTCTCAAACTAAAGCTTCTGTTCTCTAGCTTATACTTTACTCAAAATATGAAATATATCGTACTGTATCTCTAGGGAGATCCCATAAGAGAAAAATGCCAGACTATAAACACATATGAATGGTAAAACTCACAGAAAATCTCTATTATTGTCAATACATATAATAAATTCCATAACTAAATGCGACAACTGAACGAAAATCAATGTTATAAACGTCTCTCTTTCAACCCCATGATAAAATTTACAAATGAACTTAACACAATATTTTTACATGCATTTAGGAACAATATCGTCACAAGATCTATGTGAATGTTTTAAGATAATGGATCCAGTTGTCCCCACCCTGTACCTTTTACCAAAGGTCCACAAACATTCGAAAGTTCCACCTGGACACCCGATCATATCGGGAAGAAGAAATCTTACTGAAAATGTAAATAGATTTGTGGATCATTACTTGAAAAATATGGTGTAAACTTTACACATGACACAACCGATCTGTTACGTAAAATAGATGGACTCCACATTGAGGATCATGCATTACTAGTCACGTATGACGTAGAATCGCTTTACACTTGTATTAGACACCAGGACGGCCTTAAATCAGTGCAATATTTTTTATCAATGGAGAACCATACTCTTCCAGAACTTTTTTGTGTTCAACAGGTCCTTCTACCTGCAGCTCCAGGGAACAGCTACGGGGGCGACCTGTGCGCCCTCATATGCCAATCTGTTTCTGGGGCTATAAGAGAGGGACCTGTTGGGAGACGATCAGGATGTCACGATGGACTGGGTCCTTATTTGGGCCCGTTACATCGACGAGCCTCTCCAAAGTTTTTTTGAACGATTGAATAATAATCCATACAATATACAATTAACGTACAATATACAAAAAACAAGTGTCTCCCTTTTGGATGTAATTTTGAAAAAAGACTGAGAAGGATTTCTACAGACTAATGTATATAGAAAAAACGCAATATTACATGCGACATCTTCCCACCCCGTACAGACAATTCAAGGAATACCTGTGGGCCAATTTCTTTGCATTAGAAGGATCTTTTCAACTGAACATGACTTCAAAACACAAGCCATGGACTTGCAGACTCGATTCCAACAACGAGGATATAGTAATAAGGTGATAAAATGGCCAAACATGCAGGCGAAAAACACTCCTTATATAGATCTACTCGTACCCAAAAAGAAGGAGACAACAAATATCTAGGTGAGATTTATCACCAACTACCACTCACAATGGCAGGAAATGCAATCTATTCTAAAAAAAACCTGGCCAATATTACAAGGTGACCCGACGGTAGAAAAATATATTGCACCATATCCCACCTTAACAGCTTGTAGAGCAAAGCATCTACGAGATCTACTGGTGAGGCACGAAGACTCAGGGAAATCAAAAACAATCTTTGAAGCCAACCCACCACCATGGGGATGTAAGCTGTGTCGTAGATGTATTGTATGTCCCAATGTTGAACATGCTGATACATTCACTAATTCAGCAGGCACAAAAAAACACAAAATTACTCAGAATATCACATGTAACACAAGGGTGGTAATTTACTACCCAACGTGCCCAGGTAAAAAGATTTACATAGGTCTTACAATCCGAGAAATTAAGGTCCGCATCAGGGAACATATGCGGGACATCAATGCCACAAAGGATGCTGATTTTAATATCGAAGAAAAACACAATTCGGATCCTAGCGGACTAAAAGTGTGGGGCATCGATAAAATTTTGTTAGAAATTAGAGGTGGTCCTGTCTAGAAAAGATTAGCACAGTGTGAGACATGATGGATATGGACCCAATGTACACTCCAACCAAAAGAACTAAACGAGTCATTAAGTTTTACTCCATTCCTCAAGGGAGTATACATATCATCAAGACAATTTAGTTCTCCTACTATGGTTCTCTGAGTGAAATGCTGCACACTGAGAGATTGGTGCGGTTGTTAACTCTTATTCTTTCTTTACCTGTTTTCAGTGATGCACACATTGGATCATTGTATGCTTGGAGTTCTGTTCCTTTGACTGGTTTGTAGAGGATGACAACAGTGGGAAAAAAAGAAAAAATAAATTAAAAAAAAACTCTCCTTCTGTATTCAACTGCCACACACCAGAATTAGTAAGTCTCTCAGAGTACAGTCATGGCCAAAAGTTTTGAGAATGACACAAATATTAACGTATATACTCATGTATAAGCCGAATTTTTCAGCACAAAAAATGTGCTGAAAAACGTCCTCTCGGCTTATACACGAGTCTATACACACAAATATATACTAAAAAAATATTTAAAAAATAATAAACTTATATACTCACCCTCCGGTGGCCCCGACGTGCAGTGCTGCTCCCCCGATATCCGCGCGGCTCGTCTTCTGGCTTCTGGCTTCCGCTCCCGTCTTCTTTCTTCTCTAACTTCGTGCTGGGCGCCGTGCTTGTTCTTCCCCCGGGCGGCGCCTAATATGACGTCAGCAGCGGCGCGTCATACTAGGCGCCGTCCGGGGGAGAACAATGGTGGCGCCCAGTACGAAGTTAGAGAAGAAAGAAGACGGGCGCCGAAGCCAAAAGAGGACCGGCGCGGACATGGGGGGAGCAGCGCTGCAGGTCGGGGCCACCAGAGGGTGAGTATATAAGTTTATTTTTATTTTTTTAATGCTGGGCTGTATACTACTGGGGGCAGGCTGTATACTACTGGGGGCAGGCTGTATACTACTGGGGACCGGCTGTATACTACTGGGGACTGGCTGTATACTACTGGGGACTGGCTGTATACTACTGGGGACTGGCTGTATACTACTGGGGACCGGCTGTATACTACTGGGGACCGGCTGTATACTACTGGGGACCGGCTGTATACTACTGGGGACCGGCTGTAAACTAATGGGGGCAAGCTGTATACTACTGGGGACTGGCTGTATACTACTGGGGACTGGCTGTATACTACTGGGGACTGGCTGTATACCACTGGGGGCAGGCTGTATACTACTGGGGGAAGGCTGTATACTACTGGGGACTGGCTGTATACTACTGGGGACTGGCTGTATACTACTGGGGGCAGGCTGTATACTATAGGGGGCTGGCTGGCTACATACTGGTGGGGTCTGTTACCAATGCATTTCCCACCCTCGGCTTATACTCGAGTCAATATGTTTTCCCAGTTTTTGATGGTAAAATTAGGGGTCTTTGCTTATACTCGGGTCGGCTTATACTCGAGTATATACGGTATATTTTCACATGATCTGTTGCCCTCTGGTTTGTCAGATGTTTTATCACATACAGAAATACAAGTGCAATCATATTATGAGTAACAAAAGCTTTTATTGACAGTTAGAATGAGTTACTGCAGCGAGTCAGTATTAGCAGTGTTGTCTCTTCTTCTACAGGATCTTTGCAATTCTCCCTGGCAGCTCTCAATCACCTTCTGGACCAAATCCTGACTGATAGCCGTCCATTCCTGCACAATCACTGCTGCATCTTGTCACAATTTGTTGGTTTTTGTTTGTCCCCCCGTCTCTTGATGATTGACCACAAGTTCTCAATGGGATTATGATCAGGGGAGTTTCCAGGCCATGGACCCAAAATCTCTATGTTTTGTTCCCTGAGCCATTTAGTTATCACCTTTGCTTTATGGCAAGGTGCTCCATCATGCTGGAAAAGGCCTTGTTATCACCAAACTGCTCTTGGACGGTTGGGAGAAGTTGCTCTTGGGGGACATTCTGGTCCCATTCTTTATTCATGGATGTGTTTTTAGGCAAGACTGTGAGAGAGCCGATTCCCTTGGCTGAGAAGCCGCCCCACACACGAATGGTGGCAGGATGCTTTACAGCTGACATGAGACATGACTGGTGGTATCGCTCACCTTATCTTCTCCCAACAAGCTGTTTTCCAGATGTTCCAAACAATAGGAAAGGGGATTCATCAGAGAAAATGACATTCCCCCAGTCCTCAGCAGTCCACTCCCTGTACCTTTTGCAGAATATCAGTCTGTCCCTGATGTTTCTTCTGGAGAGAAGTGTTTTTTTTTGTTGTTCTCCTTGACACCAGGGCTTGCTCCTTTCTAGCTGCGGCACTCTTCCCTGTTAGGCCAGTTTTGTGCAGTGCAATGATGACTGCACGTGTTTCTTTAGAGATAACCATGGTTATCAGAAGAGAAACAATGATGCCAAGCACCAGCCTCCTTTTAAAGTGTCCAGTGGTGTGATTCTTACTTAACCCCTTCACGCTCCGTGACTGATATATCCGCCATGGAGCTGTGAAGGTTGTATGAAGAAGGCTCATGGGCTGAGCCTTCTTCATACAGAGATGGGCTTTGCTGCATATCGCAGCAAAGACCCATCGCTATCACCCGCGGTCGGTGCTTGCACCGATCGCGGGTGTTAACCTTTTATTTGCCGCCGGCAAAGTCGCCGGCGGCACTTTAAATTTGGCGGCGCATGGGCGCCGCCATCTTACCTCCGATCGCCGCTCCCCCGAACGTCATCGGGGGGCGGGGGGGGGGGGGGGGGGGGCGGCGATCGGTTGCCATGGTAGCCTCGGGTCTTTGTTTGACCCGAGGATACATGGCTTCTGCACATGCATTACAATGAGCCTGTGGCTCATTGTAATGTATAGTGAGCAGAAATGCCATATACTGCGATACAAAAAAAATAATAAAATTCACCCCCCTTTCCCTACAACTGATATAAAATATAATAAATAGTAAAAATCACAGACACATTAGGTATCGCTGCGTCCCAAAATGCCCGATCTATCAAAATATAAAAAAACGGTTATTGACGGCGGTGACCTCCGGAACGGCAAATGGCGCCCAAATGTCCAAAACGTGACTTTTACACCTTTTTAGATGACATAAAAAATGTAATAAAAAATGATCAAAATGTTGCACAGTCCTCAAAATGGTAGCAATGAGAACGTCGGCTCATTTCGCAAAAAATGACACCTCACACAGCTCCATGCGCCAAAGTATGAAAAAGTTATTCGCGTCAGAAGATGGCAAAAACATTTTTTCTTTTTTGTACACATTCGTTTAATTTTTGAAAATGTATTAAAATGCAATAAAACCTGTATAAATTTGGTATCACCGCGATCGTACCAAACCAAAGAATAAAGCTGAGGTGTTATTTGGAGCGCAGAGTGAAAGTCGTAAAAACTGAGCCCACAAGAACATGCAGTTTTTTTCAATTTTTCCACATTTGGAATTTTTTTGCGGCTTCCCACTACATGGCATGGAATAATAAATAACATCATGGGAAAGTAAAATTTGTTATGCACAAAATAAGCCCTCACACAGCTCTATACACGGAAAAATTAAAAAGTTATGGATTTTTGAAGATGGAGAGCGAGAAATTAGCGAAAATACCCTGCGTCCTTAAGGGGTTAATCATGCCAGATTTCTCTCGAGCCCTGTCCTCATCAACACCCACACCTGTGTTACTGGAGCAATCACTGACACAATGTTAGCTGCTCCTTTTAAGGCAGGCCTGCAATGAAGTTGAAATGTGTTTTGGGGCAAATATTGACTTTGCAAGTAATTGCTGTTAGGCTGATCCCTCTTTATAACATTCTGGAGTATATGCAAATTGCCATAATAAAACCTGATGCAGTAGACTTTGTAAAAATTAACATTTGTCTCATTCTCAAAACTTTTGGCCATGACTGTACTTCACC
Organism: Engystomops pustulosus; assembly: GCF_040894005.1. Taxonomy (NCBI): domain Eukaryota; kingdom Metazoa; phylum Chordata; class Amphibia; order Anura; family Leptodactylidae; genus Engystomops; species Engystomops pustulosus. The sequence continues at coordinate 32,605,109 of NC_092412.1, forward strand.
AAGGTGGATGTCCGGTTTTAATTGGTTACTCCCACACTCTGCCCTCTTTAATAGGTAAGTCACGTTATCATCCCTGCATTCTTCCAGGACCAGTGTACAATATATAATTATTATATCGTAGCAATCAGTTCTTCCATAAGGATGCACACAATACTATTCCAAACAACAATGGGTAACAATGTATCATGTCACCCCCGCCTACCATCTGGCCATGCATGAAAAATAGAAACCATCCACGGTCCATTCATCTGGTCTCCTCCGCGGCAACTTGAGCTCTACGACTGTGGATTACTAGTAAAGGAATAGAAGGGAAATTCAGGATGGATACTCCCGGAGGTACTCGGCTCCGGCAGAAGCGTGACATCTGGGGCAGCCGTCACTTTCAGCTGTGATGTTTGATTTCAGCTCTTGTAAAAATAGTATGATACATTAACGGAGCGGGGGATGGGAATCCATCTACAACACTCAATCATTTATCACAACAGACATTTATTCACACCTTTTAGGGTCCTTCACAGGGTTCCTACCATCGCTTCTATAAACTTTTTGTAGAAAATGCACTTAGGTATAATTAAAGGGGTATTCTGACTACAGGTATTGATCGCAAAACTCAACACATACTGGAGCCACCCTTTATCACACTCATGTGAATGGAGGAGTGGCAGTAAATTTATAGAGCCCGACTTGGAATCTCTGAATTTTAAGACCACAACTACATAGATTTTATTATTAGAGGACCTGCAACCTTATGCATGTCCTATAGATCAGCAATGTCCTGAATCACACATCCTAGCATTATGATATGATATCTGCTATATTGTGGTAGAATACATTATATAAAAAGATATCAGCTTGCCGACGCATTATTGTATATCTCCATAGGCTGCAACTACTCAGATATGACTCAGTCATGTAAAAGGGAATGTGTAGTACATCAGATTTATAGTGCAGTTTTCAGCCAGAATTGGGGAACTCAACATCTGCAGGAGTTCAGACCAGGTTATAGTCAAAGGGACTATGATCACTGAAATGACCTATGACATGGGAGTCCTTTCTGTGGGTGCAGATTTAAAGGGACACATCCTATTCTGTCTAGATGAGTAGGTGCTGATTATTATCAGAAGTATTGGAGCTCCTGTTTGGGGGCCCTGTATGGAAGCTACAATGCTATCCCCTTATTCTTTCAATGAGCTGGTGACCACAGACGTCGGAGCTGGGAATAAGTTTTGGCCAAAACATCCAGCAAAAGTGTGGAATCAGGTTTGTATTTGTAAATTTGTTTTATCAATGTTGATGTTCTATTGCCCCTGCAGTTGCTGGATTAACTACTTATTATTTCAAGATTGTAAAAGTTGGGGTGTATAAGTCCCTCCTCCAGGATCACCCTGTCCAGCAGCAGGTATCCTTAACCCCTAGGCGCACCAGGACGTTATAGTACGTCCCCGGGGCTAGATGCTTAGCGCACGGGGACGTTCTATAACGTCCTGCTTCTGGCACCGGCTCACAAACGAGACGGTACCAGAAGCAGCGGCTGTCAGCTGTCTAGTACAGCTGACAGCCTGCGCTAACACCCGCGATCGGAGCCGGCTCCGATTGCGGGTGTTAACCCCTTACACGCCGCGGTCAAACATGACCGCGGCGTGTAAGGGTGTTCCTGCTGTGGATCGGATCCCCCGTGCCGCTTACCGGGGGATCCGATCCTCTTCCGGGCAGCTCCGAGGACTGGCATGTGCCCCGGAGCTGCCCGGTCTCCATGGCAGCCAGATCCCTTCCGGGTCTGACTGCAAACTGTCTGAGCATGCGCAAGCTTGCTCTGACAGTTTACACTGCTCTACAATAAAATAGTATTGTACAGCAGTGTATTGGACTTAAACCAGTGATCAGAGCATCACTGGTTCAAGTTCAAGTATGTATAAGTAAAAATATGCAAAAACACTAAACACTACACATTATAATAAATAAAAAATAAATACATAAAATATAAAATAAAATGTCACTTTCCCATAAAAAAACATAATAAAGTATAAAAAACATAAAAACACAAAAAAACCCGCATATTTGGTATTGCCGCGTCCGTAACAATCTGCATAATAAAACAGAATTGTTACTGGACCCGCACGGTAAACGCCGGAGGAAAAAAACGCAAAAACGTTCCGAAAAAAGATAATTTTTAATTAATACCCTATAAAAAATGCTCTAAAAAGTGATTTAAAAAATTTTATGCACTCTAAAATAAGCCCACTAAAAAGAACAACTGTTCTCGCAAAAAATAAGCCCCTAACAAGATTTATCTGCCAAAAAATAAAACAGTTATGCATATAAAAAGATGGTGATGCTAAAATGAATAAGAATTTTCTCCAAATTAGTTTTTATTCAGTACAATTGAATAAAATACACAAAACCCCCACATATTTGGTATCCCTGCGTCCGTAACAATCTGTATAATAAAACAGAATCGATATTAGATCCGCAAAGTGAACCCTGTAAAAAACAACCTAAAAAAAGATGATTTTTTATTAATGCCCTTTAAAAATGCTCTAAAAAAAGTGATTTTAAAAAGTTACGCAATCTAAAATAAGACCACTAAAAAGAGCAATCATTCTCGCATAAAATAAGCCCAAACAGATTTGTGAGGTGAAAAATAAAAAAGTTATACATATGAAAGACGGTGATGCTAAAATTAACAACAATTTTGCCAAATTACTTTTTATTCAGTAAAAATGGTAAAACATTAAAAATATATATAAATGAAGTATTTTTATAATCGTGGCGACCCATAGAATAAAAATAATATACTATTTTTATGGTATGGTTAACGGCCAAAAAAAAAACACATAAAAATTTTCCTAAAAATTGATGATTTTCATTTCCTCCACCAACAAAGAGTTAATTAAATCTCACCAATTAGCTATAGAGGCTCCAAAATTATGTATTAGAAAAGTGCATCTCATGTGGCAAAAGAAATAAGCCCCTATAGGTCCACAATAAAAAAAAGAAAAAAATTATAGCCTGTACAATGTGACATAGCAAATCTGATCTGGATGGCGCCTCCTTCCCTTCTATGCCCGTCTGTGCGCCCATACAGCAGGTTACCAGCACATATGGGGTATCCGTGTACTCGGGAGAAATTGGGTATCAAACTTTGTGGAGCCTTTTTTCATTTAATCCATTTTAAATGTTTAATTTTCCACCCAAAATGAGTGTATTGTGAAAAAATATTACAATTTGCAAACTGCACCTTCATTTTGTTTTAACCCCTATAAAACACGTAAAGGGTTAACAAACTTCTTAAAAGTAGTTTTTCATACGTTGAGGGGTGTAGTTTCCAAAAAGGGGTAATTTATGAGTCTAGCTATTATTTAGGCCTCTCAGTGTCAATTAGAAGTTGAGCAGGTCCATCTAAGTACGGGTTTTGGCGATTTTACAAAAAATGTGAAAAATGGCACCCAAATTCTGAGCCTCATAACATTCTAGTAAAATATGTGGAATCTTAAAAAACCATGGCAACATAAAGCAGACACTTGGGAAATGTAAGTTATGAATTTATTTGGGTGCTATGACTATCTGCATCAAAAGTAGAGAATTTAGAACGTTGAACATAAAGAATTTTTCAAAATTTTTGCCAAATTTAGTTTTTTTTCATAACTAAACGCAAAAGATTTCATCCAAATTTTTAAACTAATTTGAAGTACAATGTGTCACGAGAAAACAATCTCAAAATCCCCTGGATATCTCATAGCGTTCCAAAGCTATAACCACTTATAGTGACACAGGACAGATCTGAAAAATGGGGCCGCGTCCTTTAGGCCAAAATAGGCTGAGTCCCCTAGGGGTTAAAGGGGTATTCCCATTTCAGTAAATTAATGTTATTGTTTGTATAATGAAAAGTTATACAATTTTCCAACATACTTCCTGTATCAATTTCTCACTGTTTTCTAGATCTCTGCTTGCTGTTCTTCTACAGAAAGCTTCTATGTTTACTTAAAGTGTACGGAAATCTGACCATGGTCACATAGATGCACTGCTCGTTAGTATCAGAGAGTAATCAGGGCTGTGGGTTACAACGCGTCGCGCACCTATGTGACCATGGTCAGATTTCTGTCCACTGGAAGGACTAATCTCCTCTTTAAGTGAACAGAAGCTCCTGGGGAAATATCTACTGTTTTGGGTCTTGTGGGTTTTTGCTATGTAATCTTCAGACCTCAGCTGCTGCTGAAGACCCTAATATATATATTGCACTGACCCTAAACATTTAGGATACAGGGATCAAGGAGATGGTTATGTATATTATGCAGTCGGCATAGTCAGCAGGAAAGTATTTGTATTATCTAAGAATAGATGGCGGCTGAGTTACCACATGGGGCTTCTTCTCTGGACATTGGGAATTCCTGGAAAGAATTAATTTCACTTTATTCATCTGACTTTTTAATGACATTTGTTCTTTTCATGCATTACAAATAGATAGCTGTAAGCAGAAGGACCCCTGGAGACCCATTCCAAATAAAAATTGGATCTGACAGAGACCAACCAGTAAAATTACTTTGGTTCCCTTGGTGTAAAATATATCACTTCCTATAAAATATATATTCGGAGTGTTATGGAAATGGCTTTGTTTCCTCCATTGCTTTGAAATATTACATTTAAAATCTAGGATTTAAAGGAATAGTCCAACAATAGGCCTCTAGTTATAGGCAATTAAGGATGTGTCAAAACAACAACCCATTCAGTACCAGCCAATATGAACAAGTGAGAAGAGGTTTGAATGGCCACCATATAATATTACATCTCCTTCTTACATTTCCATCTACCCTGGTTTCTGTGATATCGTTTTTTGTCCCTGGTTGTCATGAAACTACAGTCAAATATAACGTATATACTTGAGTATAAGCCAAGGCCCCTAATTTTACCACAAAAACCTGGGAAATCCTATTGACTCGTGTATAAGCCTAGGGTGGGAAGTGCATTGATCACAGCCTCCATCCAGTATGAAGCTAGGTAGCACATGCCCCCCAGTATATAGCCAGCGCCTGCCCCCAGTATATAGCCAGCAGCCCCCCTAGTATATAGCCAACCCCTGCCCCCTAGTATATAACCAGCGCCTGCCCCCAGTATTTAGCCTGTCAGCCCATATCCCCCAGTATATAGCCAGCGCCCTGCCCCAGTATATAGCCAGCAGCCCCAGTATATAGCCAGCAGCCCCAGTATATAGCCAACCCCCTATCCCATTATATAGACAGTCCCTGCCCCATTAAACAGGCAGCCCCCTGCCCCATTATACAGGCAGCCCCCTGCCCCATTATACAGGCAGCCCCCTGCCCCATTATACAGGCAACCCCTGTGACTTTGCACGGACCTGCCGCTGACATATGGATCGAACAGAAGACCTGCGGGGGAAAGGAAAGGTGAGTTTTGAATTTCTTTTTTTTTTTTAGTGACTCGAGTATAAGCCGAGTTTGGGGTTTTCAGCACATTTTTTGTGCTGAAAAACTCAGCTTATACTTGAGTATATACGGTAATATGAATGAGAGTTGAATACATATCCCAATTTTCAAAATGGTCATTATAGCATCCATTTCAAGCTGATGCTTCTTGTGTTCTACAGTTCTCTGTAGCTTTACCGTATAGACGTGAACAGAAGATCAAAGTCATCTCAGCACTATTTTATTGGGAATGTACATTTCCTGTTTTATGTCCATTGCAGCATCCACTGTATGGAATAATGTTTGCTACGTTTCATTAGATTGGGCAATCCAAACATAGGAGTATCTAATAAGCTTAGCCTTTTTTTTTAAATATTGATCCAATAAAATGGGTAGTAACTGGAAATTTTTCCTTTTTTTAAAAAAAATTATCTTTAATATAAAAGCCCCTAAAAAGAGGTTCTGTGTTCATCATCCAATATGAGGTCATCCAATATGCTGTAATACTTCCAAATTGAAGCACATTGCAAATAAAAATAAAACGTTAAATGTGGCTATGCTGCAATACCTGACAGATCCCAGGTACAAAGGTGGCGCTGTTTTGGGAAAAAAATATCCTACTGATTTCACTTCACAACGGAATAAACTTTAACTTACTTAAGTTCCAGTGAAGTTCGTCAGTAGGAAATTGCTGAAATAGTTTAATGAATCTCAGTTTTTTTCCTAGAAACATAAAATGTCAAGATAAGACGATGAAATGTGCATGGGCACATCAACTAATCTACTTGTCCTTGAAGGTTCTAAATTTATCATAACACAGTAGTATGGATGATGAGACTAATGGAGGCGGAACGCAATGTAACGGAGGTTAAGAAGGATTTGGGTTATAAATGGAACACACAATCTTTATGAACCTGCTAAAAACATAGTATAGGCAGTTCCTGACGTAAGAACACGCGAAAGACAGACAACCCCAAGTTACAGACAGACCTCTCTGCCCACTGTGACCTGGTAATTTACATTACTTTAATCCAAAGCTACAATTATTGAATGTAAGGTTTCTGCAATGAAGCTTTATTGTTAATTACTTGTCAACCCAAAATTTCATAAATTCTATCGACGCACAGCAGAAAATACTTGGTCTGGAGTTACACTTATCAAATAGACCCGACTTTAACTTAAGAACAAACCAATAGAATATATCCATAGTTTCTGGCCCTGAACTTTGCATGTATAATGTTACAAAGAAACTGTGTTACCTTGTCTTGGTCCTCCTATTGACTAGGCACCATAAAACGATGGTCAGAGCTGCCACTGAACCAGAGTACTCCTAGAGCAAGCAAGGGCGGATTAAAGGGGTTATCCAAGGGTATAAAAAAAACCCTGTGTGGCCAGGAGGGGACGGGTAAAAAACTAAATGTACTTATCACTGAGGTCCATCCCAGCGTCCTGCTCGGCGATCACTCTGATCTTTGCCCCTGTTAGTTTACATGGGGCACAGACTAGAGAGAACACAGTGTGAGACGCGGGGAGGGCCCTCTGAGATAGGTTTGTAATTTTTGGTAAACGGCCCCCATCCTGGCCACCCAAGGTTTTCTTTAGCCACACTGCATTTAGCTTTCGGACGGCCGAGGTGGCCAGCCACGCCCACCCGTCCCACATGATACAACGCTGGGGATAGGGACTTGAGCTGTATAAATATTATAGCTCCTACAAGTCTGGAATCACTTCCTACATAATGTACGAGAATCAATAACATTAATAAATGTTAACGTCCTAAATTGTCTTTTTTTATTTTTAAGAGATTGGACTGACCTTCATCCTGCATGACCTGATTTATCACATGTGACAGCTGAAGTGACTGTACAGATACATTCTGTGTAAATATGATAGCGCTATAAAAATGATAATATTTCCTAATACTATTTCTGTTAAATTTGGTCCTTGTGAGCTAATCTTGCAGGCTGTCGCTGAAAGGTAGAGGAGGCATAATTTACACAAGTCTCAGACATCTGCACAGACAGGCCAAGTAGCTAGATACCTATAGGCACTTTCTGTTCTAGGAAAATCTATGAAACACAACAGTTACATTAAATAAACTGTCTAAATATGGATGTTCCTCACTTCTTATAGTGCCCCCTGGTGACATATTTGTGCACTGCTCATATGGTACAACATTTGTTGTCACCCTTAGGGTTTGTGCACATGGGTATTTTTGTACAGTTTTTTGGGGGGGTTATTTGTTCTTTGAGGAAAACCACCTGGAAACCCCAATAATGAAAGGAAAAATGCAGGCATTCAAACTACCTCAAACTTCCCCAGGACCCTCAAGGACCTCAATGGTGAACATGAGAAGAGGGGTAAGGAATTGACTTCTGTGAGGGAACTGGGAGACATATTATTCAGCAGGGATGGCTCATAATTATTTAGCAGGGATGAGGTTGTAAATATATGGATGGGGAGGAGGCCGCAATATAAGAAAGAGGGGGGCCGCAATATTAAAAAGAGTAGGCTACAAGATGAGAAGGAAGTGGCTACAATATAAAGAGGAGGTAGCTGCAATATAAGGGGAAGGAGGTCACAATGTAAGGAGGTAAGGGCCACAATATAAGGAGCAGGAAGCAACAATGTAAGGAGGAGGGGGACAAGAAATAAGAGGAGCCACAGAGACTAGAGCATCGGGGGGCTGCGCCGGGCATCGGGAGTGCCGGAAGGTGAGTATGCAAGTTTTTTTTTTTTTTATGTGCTCGGCAAACTGGAGGCTGGCTGCCTGTATACTAAAGGGGGCTGGCTGTATGCTATCAGGGGCTGGCTGACTGTACGCTATAGGGGGTTGGCTGTATACTACAGAGGGGTGGCTATATACTACTGGGGGCTGGGAGGCTATATACTACTGGGGGCTGGCTATATACTACTGAGGCTGTCAGGCTATATACTACAGGGGGCTGAAAGGCTATATACTACTGGGAGCTGGCTGGTTATATACTACAGGGCTATATACATGGAGGCTGTGACCAGTGTCAATAGGTTTTCCCAGTTTTTGGTGGTAAAATTAGGGGCCTTGGCTTATACTCGCCAAACATATATTACACTCCATACTGTTTTGCTGCGCCTGCTAATGATTCATCATTAGCAACAATTTCATTTAGGCACAAAAACACTCCAGCCAGATTATTTACAATCAGTATCCGACCATGAGGAAACACCCGTTTGTCAGTTGTCAATTTATATATATTTACGGAATAAGAGAGAAACACTACAATGCAGGGTTATAAGAAATTATATTATATTGAACCATATGTTGCAGTAGCCCCTCAAGCGTAGATGGTAACGTGTTAATGACTGCAGATACATTTCAATCGAGTGAATGATACTAGGGCTGCACTGCAATACCAGACCTGGCCACAAAGTGGAAGCAGTGCTGTGTGAGAAAGTACTATAAATTTGACAACAACTCCAGAATTTTATGGGGAGCGGTTGTGATTATCTGCTCATGCTGGCCAGTACCATTATAGGAACCTACCACACTTGTATTCTGTAAAAATGGAAGATGTTTCCCCCACAAACTGTGAGCTCATCCAGCTGTTGTGGTAAATTCTCTCTGGAGGCGCGAGGAGATGCAGGTGTTGCAGACACTTAGTCATAACTACAGCTGACTGACTGGATGCGAATCCGTCAGAATTGAGCAATAAATAGAATTTTCAGCCCCAGAGCGAGATCTGTTACAGAAGATGAGGTCTGACATTGATACGACTCTATAATAACGATCCGGATGAGAGAGTACGAGTGAAGGAAATACTCAAATGCAAAGCCAGAACGTATTAGTATTCTTCATATAAGAGGCGCGGGTGCTAGAGAAATCATAGTAATTCAGTTTATGGAGGAACGATCATAGATAAAACGTTGATACATACATAGATAGAATATAGATGATGGATTTGAGAGGGCAGATTATAGGGGCAGATTAATCTTAGGGTACATTCACACATATGTATGAACGCCCAGCTGCATATGGCAGCGCACTGGAGAGGAGGAGGAGGTGACCCCTCGCCTCTCCATAGAAAACAGCACTGCACGGCCGCACATATGCTCTATCTTTTCCCTGTGTACAGCATGGAATGGTCATTGCGTGGGGCCGCCATTGCCGTCTATGGGGAGATATATACAACTACAAGTTTGCGGACGCATTTACATCCCCGCAGACATGTGTGTGAATGTATCCTTTTGATGCAGTTTTTTTGGTTGTAATTTAGCAAGTTTTTGGGCACATTGCGGAACTGGAACAATTTATTGTGCCTTTATTGATTTAACGTTGTTTGGCGCCTAAAAGTGTGCAAATTATTGTGAAAAAACACTCCAGTCCTAACCATGCGCAGGAAAGACAATTCTCTTAAAGGTCTAAAAAAAACCCTGCATTTGACAAATAGCTGAGACTGCAAAGACAAATGAGGTGTAAAAAAAAAAAAAAAACTCAAAAAGGCGCAAAAAGAGCTTAGAAGGGAGATAAAAGATAAATGACCCTTATAGAGTAGATAGATAAAAGTGATATATACACTCACCGGCCACTTTATTAGGTGCACCATGCTAGTAACGGGTTGGACCGTTAAGTTGCCTTCAGAACTGCCTCAATTCTTCATGGCATAGATACAACAAGGTGCTGGAAGCTCCTCAGAGATTTTGGTCCATATTGACATGATGGCATCACACAGTTGCCGCAGATTTGTCGGCTGCACATCCATGATGCGAATCTCCCGTTCCACCACATCCCAAAGATGCTCTATTGGATTGAGATCTGGTGACTGTGGAGGCCATTTGAGTCCAGTGACCTCATTGTCATGTTCAAGAAACCAGTCTGAGATGATTCCAGCTTTATGACATGGCACATTATCCTGCTGAAAGTAGCCATCAGATGTTACAGGGTACATTGTGGTCATAAAGGGATGGACATGGTCAGCAACAATACTCAGGTAGGCTGTGGCGTTGCAACGATGCTCAATTGGTACCAAGGGGCCCAAAGAGTGCCAAGAAAATATTCCCCACACCACCACCACCAGCCTGAACCGTTGATACAAGGCAGGATGGATCCATGCTTTCATGTTGTTGACGCCAAATTCTGACCCTACCATTCGAATGTCGCAGCAGAAATGGAGACTCATCAGACCAGGCAACGTTTTTCCAATGTTCTACTGTCCAATTTCGATGAGCTTGTGCAAATTGTAGCCTCAGTTTCCTGTTCTTAGCTGAAAGGAGTGGCATCCTTTCTGTGGTCTTCTGCTGCTGTAGCCCATCTGCCTCAAAGTTCGATGTACTGTGCGTTCAGAGATGCTCTTCTGCCTACCTTGGTTGTAACGGGTGGCGATTTGAGTCACTGTTGCCTTTCTATCAGCTCGAACCAGTCTGCCCATTCTCCTCTGACCTCTGGCATCAACAAGGCATTTCTGCCCACAGAACTGCCGCTCACTGGATGTTTTTTCTTTTTCGGACCATTCTCTGTAAACCCTAGAGATGGTTGTGCGTGAAAATCCCAGTAGATCAGCAGTTTCTGAAATACACAGACCAGCCCTTCTGGCACCAACAACCATGCCACGTTCAAAGGCACTCAAGTCACCTTTCTTCCCCATACTGATGCTCGGTTTGAACTGTAGGAGATTGTCTTGACCATGTCTACATGCCTAAATGCACTGAGTTGCCACCATGTGATTGGCTGATTAGAAATTAAGCGTTAACAAGCAGTTGGACAGGTGTACCTAATAAAGTGGCCGGTGAATGTATATATATATATATATATATATATATATATATATATATGTATTATTATATATAGATATGGGATAATTAAATGAAACATAGATAGACATATATGAGATAGATACACAAATAAGATGTGTTGCCTATTGTGTAGATAGATATAAGAGACATGGATGAGTACATAGAAAGTGGAGTTTTTATCATGGCTTTCAGCCTGAATATTGGAATACAAGCCTCGATAAATAGCCGGGAATTGCGAGTACTCCGTCCTCTATGCTGGTTGGGGTATGGTGGGGGCTGAAAGTGGTATGGGCCATTAGGCCACCATGCCTGCGCACAACTACGCCAGTTACCCAGCCAGGGCACCTTCGTTGCCAGAGATATATCAAAAGGCCAGAGCCTCTTGATATATCTGGCGTGGCCGATGGATGGGCCCAACATCAAGGGCTGGAACACGGATTGCTACATCTGCACCAAAGTTGCCATTCCTGGTGCAGAGCTGGGAATTGCGTCTATCCCCCACTCTACGCCACAAGGACATATTGCCTTGGTCACGCCCCTAAATCGGCAGCAGCATTCCCTTATCATCTGGCACCATTTCAGCATCCTGTAATCATCATGGCACATGCTGGCTCTGATGAGGCTTGAGAGGCGAGCAAGTATCGTAGACTCTTATTAATTTCGGGTCCCACTACCCAATAAGTATGATGGGGATACCAAGAATTGTTGCATGTTCCTGAAGCAGTGCTCTGTCCATTTTGAGCCGCTTCCAGAGAACTTTGTTTGTGACAAAACTAAAGTGGGCTTCATTATCTCTCTACTGGGAGGACAGGCACTGAGGTGGGCCTCACTTTTATGGGAACAAAATGTTACACTACTATACAACTATCAGGCCTTCTGGAAGATCTTCGATGAGCAACTGTGGCTCAGTATGTTATTCAGTTCTTGAATGAAGAAGCTTTTATGTCTTCTGGGAGGGGTTGTCTGATCTAATCAAAGATGAGTTATGCTCCCGGGCACTACCATCTTCTCTGGATCACCTCATCTCTCTGTGTAACAAAGTGGACCTCAGGTTGAAAGAACCTGCCACATTCAGAAACAGAGGTCCAAGCGTCCTTATTTCAAGTTTGCTCCCAAATTTCAGGCTCTTGTGTCACCCCCAGAAGAGCATTGGCAGTTAGGATGAGCCAAACTCTCTCCAGAAGAAAGAGAGAACCGCATGAAAAATCACCTGTGCCTGTATTCTGCGGGTTCTGGGCACGAGGTGTAAACTTGCTATAAAAAAACGGAAAACTTTATGACCTAGGCAAAGCAGGAGAAATTAAACTAGGACCGCTGCGTTCCTCTCCTTTGAAAAAAAGACGCAAATCAGTTCTGGTGTCCATAATTGCTCCTAACAGAACTAATCTACGCATGCTTTTGTAGATTCCAGTGCATTAGGGAACTTCATCCCTAGCTCACTTGCAGCCAGATGGGGATCATCGCTGGTTTATCTTCCTCTCTGTCATGGTACTTGATCCAAATTTAAATCTATTGGTTCAATTGTTCCATGACATGGCAACAGTATGGTAAGGCATGGGATACATGGTTGTCTTTGATCAGCGATAGACCCATTGCCACTAGTGATTCTGAGCGTCTGGCAGTCACATGTCAGTATTCGTCAGCTTTGAGGGACAGTGGGGTTTAAGGTTCTATTGCACAGCAAAGGCTTACTAGGGTCTCGTTCCATTTCCAGCTATTTGGATGGACAGATTCTACCAAGGCTTTTATTGTGCAGCAGTTGTTAAAGGGGTGGAAGAAGGAAGGGGTGTCCTATGAATCCTGCTGGCCTACGGCCTATAGTCTGCTATGCTAGTTTGTAGCTCCTGACATATGTCCCTACTATTTTTCTATGTGTTCAGCCTTTACTTTTTGGGGGGCTTTTCATATTGGGGACGTCAACATTCATTGGCGAAGCATCCGAGGCTCAAGATGGTCACAAGTTTTGCCAGAGTTGTTAATGCTTATGAGGTCAGACTTTCGGCTTTCTTCCCTGAACTTGTTATAGTTGGGTGGAGATAGTCTTGAGTGTGATGTGGCAAGGAGCTAGGGACATAGGGACACTAGAGCATGCTAGATGCATGGTGAATGCCAGAATGGCCAGATTTGTTAGAGCATTTCGGTACAAACAGCTGGAAGGGGATAATTCTAATCTCATCATACAGAATGGAGTCCACCTAAATGATATCGGTAAGGAACTTTTCTTATTCCGCGTTTAAGATGGAATTGAACAGGCACTGTTTTTGTTGGGTGGTGGTCGAAGTTCAGTATTGAAATCCTTGTGGCAGAATATCAAGATTTAATGATGTGCCCCAGATGTATGACTTGCCAGTTGGGCGGCCGACTGGGAATGCCACTCATAATAATAATAATTCCTTTATTTATATGGCGCACACATATTCCACAGAGCTGCACAGAGCTTGCCAAATCGGTCCTGCTCTTGGTGGTGGTGTGTTTATTGTTTATAACCTGATGTTCTCCTTATTGAGAGAGGTGAATTTTATACAGTTGTGCTATCAAAGTAAAGAGCTGTGACCATTATCCACCCAACAGGTGTCTTTGTATGAGTTATAAAGAACTAACTTAAAGTGCAATATGGTGACTTATTAAAGGGACGAGTTTTGATTTGGTAATTTGTTTAAAGTTTTGCCCATTTAATTCAGTTTTTCCAAATAAAGTTGTGGTTTGTGTTTATCTATTAGAATTATAGTGTTGTATACTATTCAATCAGTTATATAATCTCTTGCAGACAGCTCCGAAACCGCAATTATTTTTATTCCTTTCCGTTTCCCGATTTAGTACCATTTATTTGAAGAATCCTTATTATCTGGGGTCACATAATGCGGAGCTTATTTAATGGTGTGGTGTATACAAAGCACAGCAGACGCTTACAATTTTACAACATGCAGGGTGTAAATTTCACTTCTTCAGAGCCGCAGGATCTCTATTTATGTTCCCCTCATGTGATGAGTGTTATAATATATTGTACTTGGAAAATTCTTTTGTATTTCTGAAATTGTTCACTTCAATGTATGACTGCAGGTCATTGGAAGCGGGGAACGCTGATGTGAGCTGAGAATTTAGAAATATGGGAGTGATAACATGGAATATGGATTAATTTTTGCCCTATACAATGGCCAAGGCAATACAAGTGCAAGGGAAGCCAAACTGCGTCATCTGAACTGGTACTACCCTGCAACCTCAATTTTTGAGATCTTTTATAGGCAAAAGATTTTATGAAGGCAAAATCTGGTTACAGGTCCACTTTAAAGCGATCATTGCAACGACCAGAATAAGTTTGCTCAATCCTGTGATGAGTGCCGTATAAATAATGTTATTTTTAGATGCCCAATAACATCAAAATGTATCCAATTTTATAAAAATAGATTTTTATGTTGTTCCTTACTATGAAAAATAAATTCTGTCCAAGTTGAGTATTTGAACTTGACATCTTCTCATCACTTCTAAAATATATTTCAATATTGTTCTAGTAAGGCAAACTAAGTGGTAAACATCTTTAGACTGATCATACACATTTCAAGCAGTAGTTGTGCATTGATCGAGGTGAAACTGGAGATCTTGGTCATCACATAAAAATGTCTGAAAGTCTATGTATTTTAAATAGCTGAACATGATAGCTTGTGAAAAAACCTTAGCTATAAATAAACCCAGCCTCGTCACACACCAACAATGGTTAATATCAATCAATATTCACTAATCAGAAATGTAGGTAATTTGCCCTGATCTCAGTGCAGTCAATGACTTGTAACATCTGTCTTCATCTCTACTGTATCTTTCCATCACATTACAGTCTCCACCACATCACTGTCTCGTAAAAACCTTTCACAGTTTCCATATTTATCCTGCTCCCTGTTGTAATACAGTAAATGGAAATTGTACCATAAGATGGAAAGCAAAACGTCCATACAAGAAAGCACAAGACTGCAGCTCGCCTCGGGATGCACAACGCTCACATACATTTTATACCACTTGCCATATTTTATAGATATGAGTTATGGCCCGTCTAACAAATTCTACAAGGACGTAGTGTGTCTAGAACTCTGTTCTGGACACCCTACCTCCCATTTTACATAGATGGGAGTCCAATTGCAGGGATTTCCACTGATGGCTCCTTTAGTCCAACATAGAGGAGTCTAAGGATGGTTGTTATCAGCACAGGCAGACGTGGTGTAGAACAGGTAAGTTAAATAATAATAATAATAATAATCTTTATTTATATAGCGCCATCAAATTCCGTAGCGCTTTACAAATCATAGGGGACATATACAACTATATTACATTACAAAGAACAAACAGTCATATGGAACAATAGGAGTGATGGCCCTGCTCACAAGAGCTTACAGACTATGAGGATGAGGGGGACACAAGAGCTTACAGACTATGAGGATGAGGGGGTGACACAAGAGGTTGTATAATGGTCCAGCCATTCTTTATAAGGGAACAATAAAAAATAATTTAATAAATAATTTACTAAACAACGATGTTGCTGCTTGAACCAGCCATCAGCCGCCATCTTATTTACAGGGTCCTAGGTGAAAAAGACTGCAGAGAAGCCTGGAGCTTGGTATATATCAGCTGTTTGCCAGATTACAGATGGGAGATAGGACATAGGATGGATTAGTAAAGGGAGAGTTGACATTTCATACAGTTAATGAGTGTTATAGGCTTGCCTAAAGAGATGGGTTTTAAGAGCACGTTTGAAGCTTTGGAGGGTGGGTATTAGCCTCAGAGTCTGGGGAAGGGCATTCCAGAGAATTGGTGCAACTCGGGAGAAGTCCTGGATACGTGCATGGGAGGTTCGAATTAAGGTAGAGATTAATCTATTGTCACTGGCAGATCGAAGAGCACGGGAAGGGCGATAGACTGAGATGAGAGAAGAGAGATAGAGAGGTGCAGCATTATTCAGAGCTTTGTGGATGAGGGTTATTATTTTAAAGTGAATACGGAAGGAGACGGGCAGCCAGTGCAGTGATTGGCACAAACTGGAGGCATCTGTGTAGCGTTTGGCCTGAAAGACGAGCCTGGCTGCTGCATTAAGAATAGATTGAAGAGGAGAGAGTTTAGTGAGTGGAAGACCGATTAGTAGGGAGTTACAGTAGTCTAGTCGAGAGTGAATAAGTGCAACAATTAGCATTTTAGAAGTTTCAAATGTCAGAAACGGCCGGATTCTGGAGATGTTTCTGAGATGCATACGGCAAGAGCGAGCAAGAGATTGAATATAAGGTGAAAAGGAAAGGTCAGAGTCCAGCACAACCCCAAGACAGCGGGCATGCTGCCTCGGTGCTATAGTGATCCCACAGACCGAGATGGAGAGGTCAGGGGTGGTTTGGTTAGTAGATGGTGGAAAGACAAGAAGTTCAGTCTTAGAAAGATTAAGTTTCAAGAAGAGAGAGGACATGATGTTAGAGACAGCAGAGAGACAATCACTAGTGTTCTGGATTAAGGCAGGGGTGATGTCACGTGCAGAAGTATATAGCTGGGTGTCATCAGCATAAAGATGATACTGGAAACCAAATCTGCTGATGGTTTGTCCAATGGGGGCAGTATAGAGAGAGAAGAGGAGAGGACCTAGGACTGAGCCCTGAGGAACCCCGACACTGAGAGGAAGATGAGAAGAGAAAGATCCAGAAAAAGAGACACTGAAAGTGCGGTCAGAGAGATAGGAAGAAAACCAAGAGAGTGCAGAGCCCTTTAGGCCAGTGGAGTGAAGCATCCTAAGGAGGAGCTGGTGGTCTACAGTATCGAACGCTGCCGATAGATCCAGGAGAATAAGGAGAGAATAGTCACCTTTGGATTTTGCAGTGAGGAGATCATTGGAGACTTTAGAAAGAGCAGTTTCAGTGGAATACATAGAGCGGAAACCAGATTGCAGGGGGTCAAGGAGGGAGTTAGCTGAGAGATAGCGGGTTAGTCGAGAATAGACCAGGCGTTCCAGGAGTTTGGAGATGAAAGGGAGGTTAGAAACTGGTCGGTAGTTAGTAGCATTGGATGGGTCCAGGGAAGGCTTCTTTAGTAAAGGGGTAACAATAGCATGCTTGAAAGAAGAGGGGACGACCCCAGAAGAGAGAGAGAGATTGAAAATTTTAGTGAGGTGAGAAGTGACTGCTGGGGAGAGAGACTGTACCAGATGTGAGGGGATGGGGTCACTGATGCAGGTAGTGGGGCGAGCAGAGGAAAGGAGCCTAGACACTTCTTCCTCTGTGACTGGCTCAAAGGAAGAGAGTGAACAAGATAAGGTATGGGAGGGAAGGGGATTGGAGAGGTGAGTGGATTGAGCAATTATTTCCTGGCGGATACAATCAATTTTATCCTTAAAATAGGCGGCCAGATCTTCAGCCCCAAGGTCTGTGACCGGTGGCTGCACCTTTGGTGTTAGTAAGGCGTGAAGGGTATCAAAGAGCCTTTTGGGGTTGTTAGAGAGAGAGGATACGAGATTAGTAAAATAAACCTGTTTAGCGAGGTGAAGGGCAGAGTTATAAGTTTTTAGCATAAATTTGAAGTGTAGAAAGTCTGCAGACATGCGCGATTTTCTCCACAGACGTTCAGCAATCCTGGAGCACTGCCGAAGGAAACGAGTTTGTTCAGTGTGCCAAGGTTGCCTGCGTGTGTGTTGAAAATTTCGGATAGTGAGTGGTGCCATCTCATCTAGTGCGCTTCTGACAGTGTGATTATAGTGGTTAGTAGCCAGGTTTGGACAGGTGAAAGAGGAGATGGGGGATAGTGCAGTCTGTAAGTTTTCTGTGAGTTGGTGAGTATCTATTGCACGTGGGTTCCGGTATGAGTGATGGGTAGAAGGCTTCTGAGAATGAGAAGGATTATTGAAAGTAAAAGAAAGGAGATTATGGTCTGAAAGTGGAAAGGAGGAATTGGTAAAATCAGATATTGAAGATGGTCGAGAGAAGACCAAATCGAGGATGTTTCCCTCACTATGAGTGGGGGAATCGCAGAGTTGTGAAAGACCGAGAGAAGTAGTTAGTGCTAAGAGCTGAGAGGCCGGAGGGGAAATGGGAGTGTTAATGGGGATGTTGAAGTCTCCCATGATGATGGTTGGAATGTCACAGGATAAAAAGTGAGAGAGCCAAGAGGCAAAGTGGTCAAGAAACTGATAGGGTGAGCCAGGAGGACGGTATACTACAGCCACAGGAAGAGAGAATGGGCGGAAAAGTCTGAGGGTGTGGACCTCAAAAGATGGGAAAGTAAGAGAAGGTACAGGAGGAATGACCTGGAAAGTGCATTGTGGAGAGAGGAGTATGCCTACCCCACCTCCCTGCCTATTCTCAGGTCTGGAACAGTGCGAAAAGTGTAAACCGCCATAAGACAATGCTGCAGCGGAGGCAGAGTCATCCTGCTGGATCCATGTTTCCGTAATGGCAAGCATGTCCAAATACTTAGAAAGAAAGAGGTCATGAACTGATTCTAGTTTATTACACACAGAGCGGGCGTTCCATAGGGCACATTTAAAAGGGGTTACGGGTGGAGAAGGAGAAGAGGGGATACACTGAATCTTTATAAGGTTAGCAGGGTTTCTGTGTGAAGTGTTAGAATAAGCAGAAGGTGGGCCTGGGTTAGGAGAGATGTCCCCTGCAGCAAGCAGAAGGAGAAAGAAAAGAGACAAAAGATGCTGCAGAGATTTATAAGAAGTTATTTCTTGCTTCACGGCAGAAGACTGTGATAAGTTAGTCTGGTTACATAACGTATAGAGTGTGTGAGTGGTAAAGAAAGGTGAGTGAAGAAGGGAGGCATTGATATGGATAGTTGGTACTGGTGGAATAGATGGACGGTGGGCAAGTAAAACAACCATAGCAAACAGAGAGAAAATGGAAAACATTTTGAGACAAACATAATTGTTCATTTTTCTCTGCCATCTTACCTGCCTCGTCTAACTGCAGTTTCATACTTCTCAGAATATTATACTTAGCAGAATATTATGCTAAGCAAACAAAGAATGCAAGCAACCTGGAATGCAAGCATCCTATACTATCACTAAATTTATACCCAGAGAAGACAAGAGACCAGGCCCTCATTTAGCTCATAAAACAATTAATCTAGGACACTTAACACATGTGGATCAAGTTCTGAACAGAGAAAAACAAACTCATTGAGGGGCAGAGATGAACATTAAATCAGGTAGGACAGAAAAGGGTCAAATGTTACAGAAAGAAACAGACACATGCAATACTAGGGCAATTAACAGATATATACCATTGCAGAGAGTGAGACTGGATTTAAAGACACAGTAGATGGGTGAAAAATGATTCAGCAATCAGAGATATATACCATTGCAGAGAGTGAGACTGGATTTAAAGACACAGTAGATGGGTGAAAAATGATTCAGCAATCAGAGATATATACCATTGCAGAGAGTGAGACTGGATTTAAAGACACAGTAGATGGGTGAAAAATGATTCAGCAATCAGAGATATATACCATTGCAGAGAGTGAGACTGGATTTAAAGACACAGTAGATGGGTGAAAAATGATTCAGCAATCAGAGATATATACCATTGCAGAGAGTGAGACTGGATTTAAAGACACAGTAGATGGGTGAAAAATGATTCAGCAATCAGAGATATATACCTGTGGAAGAGAGGTTTTTATTAGGCCATTGTTAAAAGTTTTGGACAATAATACATATATATGGACAGAAAGTCTAAATACATGTAAATGAAAGCGTGATGAGACTGGAGTAGCCAAGTCATCCACCACCATCGGCTTCCAAGGAATGTAATGCTTCCACTTCCACTACAGAATTGTCTCGAAGGGGGAGTTCATTATTGTCCTTCTAGCCTCCACCAGAGAGAATTACATCCATGTAGCTATAAAAACGATCAACACAGATCTGCTCCGTCCTTAGAGAAAAGAGTGTATATCGTAATTTTTAGCGCATATCTCGGATGGCACATCTGTGCCAAGTCTACTGCAGATACCAGATTGACACCTATGCATTCCTACTTATGGAATATTTCCCTACTGGCAAGCTTGAACATGTGCTAATGGTAGATGGACCCTTGGATCTAAAGACCACAGTTTTATGTTCAGTTAAAATAATATGTGATCTATAGAGACATAAAAGCTGAAATATCCTAGACACATCTGCAACTGTGATTTTGGGATTGCTGTGGAGAACATCTACGGAACAGATTTGATCAGAGGTGTTGCCGATACATGCTACATAGCACCAGAGATTTTGAACAATGAGTGGCATGACTAGTGTAGACGTTGGGCATTTGGGGCCACTTCTTTATCACCTGATGACTAACGACATTCCATTCAAAGAGGTTGACTCCCCCCAGAAGCTCAGAGACAGCGGGGCTGATTTATCAAGTGTCTGAGAGTCAGAATATTTCCAGTTGCCCATGGCAACCAATTACAGCTCCTCTTTAAAATATTCATGAGCACTGGTAAAATGAAAGCTGAGCTGTAATTGGTTGCCATGGGCAACTGGAAATATTCTGACTTTCAGACACTTGATAAATCTGCCCCATTATTATGGATAATTTAGTTCATAAAGATGCAATGGCGAGATGTACATGACACCCACTGGTTGAGGTCCAGACAATCAAGCCTCCTTTCCTGTATGAGTGGACAAAAACATCAAGATCATCGCAAGCCAGCACTTGCCCCTGCCCTTCCAGCCAGCTCCATAAAGTCATGACCAACCATCTCAGTTCCATCTGAATTTTTTCTTTTTATAACCCTAATGGGTCTTCATAGATGGCCAGGAGAAACATCCAAGCACTGTCCCGAGTCCAAATGTGATCATCAGCTACATTTCGTATCACCTCCAACATCATGAGCAACACCTTTCTTTTCATCTTAAAGGTAGCTGCTCAACATGATACAAGCCGGAAGCTGCAGATTGTCCACCCCCAGGAGCTGTAAAGTTCAGGAAGTGTTTTCAGAGAGAACATTACTGATCAATCTCTCCTGATATAATGAAGTCCATCCCCCAGGTCTGCCCAAGAGAAGACCTCCGCCACCACCTTGTACAGGAATGACATACATGACATGCGCAGGACTATGTTTCAGTGGACTCCGTTTCTACACCTCCAAAATCCTCCACCACCTCTTGGACATATAGCACCACACATTCACCATCTCTGTGCTTTGTAGTTCACATTTCTGCTATGTGCAGAGCAGAAAACACAGAGATTCCCACAATGAGCCAACTTCTACAGAAGGTTTGATTCATTTTTTAGCATAAAAAAAAACATGCATCTCATTCCCCACTTGAAAAAATCGAAATACAGGAACATTTTTTAAATTTTTTTTTAAAAGAGATATTAAAGGAAACCTACCACTTGAAGTGGCAGGTATAAGAGGGAACTACCGAGCACCAGCTCAGGGTGAGCTGGTGCCGGAGCTTATTTTTGTTAGCGTTTTAAACTGCAGTATCGCGGTTTAAAACACTTTTTAAACTGTATGGCCGAAGCTGCTTCGGCGCAGGGAGGTACGCGCTCGGCGCACCATGCGCGCGACCGTGCCCGCGGCTCTCATTCACTTCCTATGTAGCCACGGGCACGGTCGCGCGCATGGTGCGCCGAGCGCGTACCTCCCTGCGCCGAAGCAGCTTCGGCCATACAGTTTAAAAAGTGTTTTAAACCGCGATACTGCAGTTTAAAACGCTAACAAAAATAAGCTCCGGCACCAGCTCACCCTGAGCTGGTTCTCAGTAGTTCCCTCTTTCCTTTAACATAACAAAACTATATAAATGTTGTATTGCCGTGATGGTACTGGCCCAAAGAATAAAGGGGAGGCGTCATTTGGACCACATAGTGAAAGCCATAAACACAAAGTTCATAAGAAAATGACACATTTTTTCTTCAATTTCTGGAAACTGGAATTTTTTTCAGCATCCTTGTACATTGCATGGGATATGCTTCCTATATAACACCCCGTTTTATGTCTCTGTAGACGTCAATATCAATAATCCTAACCTCTGACAGTTCACACACTGCTGCAGTAACTGTAATCTATATTTTATTTTGCCGATTCTCCAGTAAATTATGCTTCCAAATCTTTCTACCGGCATTACTACAATGTGGCTGCCATCTGGTGGTTACATTAAAAACTGTGTTTGAGATGATGAATAAATAATAGCAAAAATGTTGAAACAAAATAGTTCATATGTTAGTGGAAGTGTCAGATTGTGGACTAATCATTTAAAAAAAAAAGGCAGCAATAAAGACCCTTAATTTATATTGATCTGTATTACACTGATTTCACAACTTTTTATCAATGGAAACAAAAACCCCAGGTGCCCCAATAAGTTTACTACCAAGGGCATATAAAAGTGGTGTACAGAAAAGGAAACAAAAAGGGGAAGCAAATTCTTGAAAAGACCCAAAAGCTAAGTAATAACTTTCTCAAAAT
This sequence comes from Engystomops pustulosus, assembly GCF_040894005.1. Taxonomy (NCBI): domain Eukaryota; kingdom Metazoa; phylum Chordata; class Amphibia; order Anura; family Leptodactylidae; genus Engystomops; species Engystomops pustulosus. The sequence continues at coordinate 32,627,710 of NC_092412.1, forward strand.
TCTTTGACCAAACTAGAGGGATAAGGGCATGTGCAACACCCCTGCCAATGCATAGGCAGGCTGTTAGTTGCGAATAGTGCCCTCCCCAGGTCAGGAGCTGTTAGGAGAAGCCATAAACCCTCCAGGAAGTTTCTAGAACTTGGGATATTGTGTAATTGCAGCTATAGCTACTGCCTGGTACGGCAACAGTTGTGATATGTGATTGTCCAATGATGTTCATATAACACAAGCTGGAAGTTGATTTGAGAGGGTCTACCACCTGACCAGGGGGTATATAAAACCCCTGCTGGGTGGAAGCACATGGCCAGTCAGTCAGTGTAGTCAGAGCTAGAGTCTCCATGACTTTTTTAGCTTAAGAATCTGCTGTTCATGGTTTTGGCCGTTGCCTGCTGTTCAATAAAGAAATGTAAGTTGACTTGCACAACGTTACCTCCGTCTGATCCCTGGATATGGCTGCTTACCACCATGGGTTCCACTTTCCATCACTCAGGGACTCATCCTACAGACACTCAGGGAATGCCCCAGGGAGAAACCACTGCATCAGCCTCTCCTTCCATATTTCTTGCACACACCGCCTGCTGGAGACTTGACAGGCTGTAGGACAGTCCTCCGGTCCCCATCCCAAGCACCGTGACAGCGGTGCCTAGGCTGCAACCACCAGCCACACCGATATTCTGGGCCCCGGCTGCCTCCAGGCCCCAAGAAAAGGCTAGTCCCCGGTGGAAGATGTCATGTATAGAGCTGTGTGAGGGCTTGTTTTTTCATAACAAATTGTACTTCCTAGTGATGGTGATCTATACTGCATGGCGTGTACTGGGAAGCTGGAAAATACAAATGCACTGAAATTATAAAAAAAATGCTTCTTCTTGTGTACACTGTTTTTATGGCTTTCACTGTGCGTTTCAAATGACACCTCTCAATTATTATTTCGGTTTTTAGGATCATAGAGATAAAAAATTTAAAAAGGTTTTATTATGATATAATAGATTTTAAAATCTTAAAACCTTTTGTACAAAATGTTTTGTTTGTTTTTTAATTTTGCCACAATAACTTTTTTTTTTATACTTCAGTGTACGGAGCTCTCTCAGAGGTGTCATTTTTGTGGGAAGTAATAACATGTTCACTGCTATTATTTTGGGGACTGTACGATTTTTTGGTTACAAAACAAAAAGAGGTGACAATATTTTCCTTTACGGAGTTCACCAGCAGGAATAACAACTGTTATATTTTGATTGATTGAGACTTATGGCAGTAATATGACTGTTCCCATGTGAAGCTGTGGTTTCTATAAAAATGATTGACTTTGACCATGGTAATTAACAGTTTAACTGCCATGACTGTTGCCAGGAATGACTGCAGCAGTTAGACACAGGTGTATAATAATACAGCTCTACCCTCCCGAGGGCTTACATGTACTATGAGCTGTCCCCAACAGGTTAAACATAGATGATATATATTTTGTGTGCTTATGTTAGTTTATAATTTAGTTAGTATTGATTGTGTATTGATTTTGCCTTTCTACAGAGATTCAAGATGAACGTTGATGTTAACAGAAACCTATTCAACCAAGCTGCTACAGAACAAGAGAACCATCTAAAGAAATATGAAGCGGCAGAAGCTGCATGTGACTTGACAGCTGGTGGAGGCGCAGAGGAAGGGAAAGATTACAAAATTTCCTTATTTTAAAAATACTGTTTCTTGGAATTTATAGATTTTTAGGCCACTGGAGGGTCCAACATTGGACGTTTAAACTGTTGAGGAAGTCTGTAAAAGGAGAAACAAATCTATGGGGCAAAAATGCAGTACAGGCGGTCCCCTACTTAAGGACACCCAACTTACAGACGACCACTAGTTAAAGACGGACCCCTCTGCCCACTGTGACCTCAGGTGAAGCTCTCTGGATGCTTTGCTTTCTGGTGAAGCTCCAGGCTGCAATGATCAGAAAAAATGTTGAACTTCCAATTGTCACTGGGGCAAAAAAAAAATTTGTCTGGAGTTACAATTAAAAAATATACAGTTTCGACTTACATAAAAATTCAATGTAAGGTCAAACCAATGGAACCTATCATGTGCGTGATTGGGTGATGCTCATGTTCAGATGGCTCAGCATGAAATTTCCAAGTCTCATCTTAACTCGGTCACAGATTCCAGGGCCGAGGCCTAGGATGGCACCTGTACACAAATGGTATTTTATATGTTTCATGAGGTAACATGTTCTTATGTATTGCTTGTCCCACTGTAATTGGTGGGCAGAGAGACACCTGCAGTCTGTGGTGGGAACTGCTTAAAGGGCACCTACCACCACAAATCTACCTATAAAGGTAGATTGGGTGGTAGGTGGATCAATGGGATGTGAGGATTGCCCTTTTAACACTTTTTTGACAACTTTTATTACACATATATTCAAATTTACTTATGCGGCTACTGGGGCGTGGAGTAGCCGCATCTGAGGTTACACGAGGCGGCTACTCCACGCCCCGGTAGCCACTTTACCCCTCCTACTCACCCATCTTCGGCGCGCAGCTCCGCGTAGCTCCGCGCCCTCGTCCGGCGTTCCTGCCGTCTGCGCATGCGCAGAAGAGCAGGCCCGCGCCTGTTTCGGAGCAGTGACCGCGCAGGCGCGGGCCTGCTCTTCTGCGCATGCGCAGACGGCAGGATCGCCGGACGAGGGCGCGCAGCTACGCGGAGCTGCGCGCCGAAGATGGGTGAGTAGGAGGGGTAAAGTGGCTACCGGGGCGTGGAGTAGCCGCATCTGAGGTTACACGAGGCGGCTACTCCACGCCCCGGTAGCCGCATAAGTAAATTTGAATATATGTGTAATAAAAGTTATCAAAAAAGTGTGGGGACGTGAGGATTAGCCCTTAAAAGGGCTATCCTCACGTCCCATTGATCCACCTACCACCCAATCTACCTTTATAGGTAGATTTGTGGTGGTAGGTTTCCTTTAAGGTAGTGCTAGAACTTTCCACTTATCTAGAACCTGCGGGAAGGTACGCAGGACATACTAATGTTGGCCACACCCACTAACCCTAACTTCAACCGGGGGGGGGGTTGTTGTGCGGTTAGTAGGTCGGTTGAAACCGGTTTTGGACAGATGTGTCTGTCTGATGCGGTTAAGGGGAATCTTATAGTGAGGAAAAGGACTCAAGTACCATTGGGGTTGATCCTACACAAGCCAGAATTATAGGTTCTCAGTGCCCACCAGCCTCCCACACGTCGTGATAACACTGGTGCAGCCCCCCTAAAACCTCTACAGTGGCCCCCAGAGAGAGAGATTACAGGGAAGCACCAGAGAGTAATCCATTCCTGTGAAAGCTCTCGTGTCCACCTAAGGCCGGCGGCACATTTGGCGCTTTGAACCTGTTTTTGGGCCGTTTTTAAGCAGTCCGTTAAAAAACACATGCGTTTTTTGAAAATGCATCCATTCTTGATTGGTTTTACCAATGATCTTAATTAAAACTGGTCAAAATCAGATGTGTTTTTAAAAAATGCATGCGTTTTTTAACGGACTGTTTAAAAACGGGTTCAAAATGCCACATGTGCCGCTGGCCTAATACCCAGATAAGGCAGTGAGTAAGGCTGCGGTGCACCACAATGCCCAGCCATACCACAGGCAACAACACCACTCTCACCCAGCAGCTCATCACATCCCGTTAATCCAGAATTAAGCTCCATACACTCCATACAGTGGAGAGAAGCCTAAACACCTACACACTGTGCTACTACTACCAGCACATACCTCCCAACTTTTGGGCAAGAGAAAGAGGGACACAAAGCCCCTCCTCATTTTCTAAGCCACGCCCATTGTCCCACCCTCCCTCAAGCATAGTACAATATCGAACTTGATGGTCCCCAAATGCTACAACACCCCTTGATTTGCCCCCTTCCCGTGGACCAATATAATATCCCCTAATGCAACTCTGCAACATGTAAAACATATAAAACCCATCTTTAATTTTATTCTGCCTTTACATTTGGTTTTCTGCTTTTATTTATCTCCCCAAACTTACACATAATCCTATCTATACTCCTGCCCCCACCCCTTCTCACATGGTATGGTCCCTGTTCTTTATCCTCCTCCTTCTGACCTCCGGCCACCTCCTGTATCCCCCTGTCCTCCAGCCTCCTCCTGTATCCCCCTGTCCTCCAGCCTCCTCCTGTAGCCCCCTGTCCTCCAGCCTCCTCCTGAAGCCCCCTGTCCTCCATCCTCCTCCTGTCCTCCAGCCTCCTCCTGTGGCCCCGTCCTCCAGCCTCCTCCTGTAGCCCCCTGTCCTCCAGCCTCCTCCTGTGGCCCCCTGTCCTCCAGCCTCCTCCTGTGGCCCCCTGTCCTCCAGCCTCCTCCTGTATCCCCCTGTCCTCCAGCCTCCTCCTGTATCCCCGTCCTTCATCCTCCTCCTGTAGCCTCCTGTCCTCCTCCTGTATCCCCGTCCTCCATCCTCCTCCTGTAGCCTCCTGTCCTCCTCCTGTAGCCCCCTGTCCTCCAGCCTCCTCCTGTATCCCCATCCTCCTCCTGTAGCCTCCTGTCCTCCTCCTGTAGCCCCCTGTCCTCCAGCCTCCTCCTGCAGCTCCTGTCCTCCTCCTGCAGCTCCTGTCCTCCATCCTCCTCCTGTAGCTCCTGTCCTCCAGCCTCCTCCTGTATCCCCCCTGTCCTCTATCCTTCTCCTGTCCTCCATCCTCCTCCTGCAGCTCCTGTCCTCCATCCTCCTCCTGCAGCTCCTGTCCTCCATCCTCCTCCTGTAGCTCCTGTCCTAAATACTCCTCCTGTCCTCCATCCTCCTCCTGTAGCTTCCTGTCCTCCATCCTCCTGTCCCCTAGCCACCACCCTGCACCCCAGCCTCCTCTAGCATCCTCCTGTCCTCCAGCCTCCTCTGGTCCCCCAGCCTCATCCTCCGGTCCCACAGCCTCATCCTCCGGTCCCACAGCCTCATCCTCCTGTCCCACAGCCTCATCCTCCTGTCCCACAGCAGCCTCCTGATTTCCCAAACTCCTCCTCCTGGCGATCGGCTGCCATGGTAGCCTAAAGTCCCATTGAGACTAGTAGGCCTGCCATGTGTAATGCTCTCTAATAGCCAGCAGATGAGAGGCTATTAGAGATCAGCAGTAATATTGCTATACAGTAGTATTTCAGTATATTATATTAGCAATCAGTACCCTGGAGGGTCTGAAATAATCTTAACATTTTTTTTAAAAATTGAAAAAAAAGGAAAATTTTAAAGCAACCCCCTTTCATTAGATCACATATATACACATTATATACCTGTCACACTGCCCCCCACACATTATATACCTGTCACACTGCCCCCCCACACATTATATACCTGTCACACTGCCCCCCCACACATTATATACCTGTCACACTGCCCCCCACACTATATAACTGTCTCACCTTTCTTGCACTGCTTCTGTATAACTTCACATACATACCTCGGCATGCATGGCAGCAACCTCTACCCGGGTCTTCATTAGCTCCTCCCACACAGGCGTCACATGGTCATGACCTCATTGAAGGTCCTTGACCATATTCAATGCAGTTATGATCCCTGGAGGTAGTGTGTGCTCCGTGTGCTGCAGCCAGCAGGTGCTGGGAGGATGTGCCGCTGCCGACCCGAACCCCCCGCCCCCCCTCGCGGTTACCGCGGTTACCGCGGTTATGCTCAGCCAGGCCAGTCCGACGCGGGACCAGGAGACGGGACTCAGTCTCCTGGCCTGGGACAATGCGGGGAAAAGCGTGAAATTCTCTTAGCCTCCCGGGGCGGCGGGACTTGGGTTAAAAAACGTGAATTTCCTGCCGAAAGCGGGACGGTTGGGAGGTATGCTAGCACCATCCTCTCCAACTCTCTTCCACACCCCACAACCTTGCAAAACAAGGTTGTGAAAACGATGAGTGCTCATTTGCTTCAGCAAAATAACGTGTATACTGTATATGAATGTGTACATGTATATTCCTTGCTGCTTTAGCGGTAAAATTGGCTAATGAACTCAATGAAAATGTAAACTGTATGCGAATTATGGAGCTTAACATAGAGCTTGAACCATCTTTGTCATCTCACCTCAATGAACATGCTCAAACAGTAAAGGGCAAAACAAAGTATTTATCCTCAACAATTGTAGAAGAGATGATCAAACCAACGGACCAGCATGCTCAGCCAACAGTAAGGATAAAGCAGTGTAACCATTACTCTGTTTCAGTGGGCTCCACCCCAGATGAGGTAAACATTCATGGCTAACCATTCTTATAGGTTTCATAGAAAGATCATCTCCCAAGGAAAGATTTTAAACCTTTCTTCCAAACTATGGCAAACTATAGCCAATGGATTGCTTACATAAAGTGGAGATACAAGAGTGCCATGGACAGGCATGTAACAAGGGGCTGCAGTGTGGATCCTTGTCCAGTAGATGGCACCAGAGTTCAGAAGAGGAGTTTCTGGAAGGAGCAGGAGTGATGGTCTGGCTGTGTGCTCCTGGCTAAGTAAGAAGCCCTATTAAGAAGAGAAAGTTTTGGGTCCAGAACTCTGCAGGACAATCTGCAGGTGAGGTCTTAGCACAGCATGGCGAGGAAGTCTCCCGTCCCGCAGGCTGCGCTGAAGAAAGACCCACATTCCTGCAGTGAGACTGAAGCAAACCCATTATCTGATACATTATTATCTGCATTATATGGACACTTTCTGTATCCATTAATCCTTCAGTAAAGTTTATCGTTCAATTTAGCAAGTGTGTCTGTCGTCTGGCCTGCAACATTACAGGCATATAACAATGCTACAGACATGTGCCTCACATATAAAGACATCCAAGTCTTCAATAAAGAGAAGAACAAACTGGCACAGAAGATGTCATGATGAGGGCACTCATTAAATCTGGTTGGTAAAGCAGCAGCTAATGCTCTAAAGCTGCAAAAAAAATGTTTTTTTCACTGCATCTACTTACCGTTATTAGATTTTGAAGACTGATTTAAGTTACTCTGAAACCAGGTGGGCATGTAGGGCCGCTTCCCCCGAAAACTCTTGTGCAGGGTTATCACAAAATAAAAGAAGCTCTTGCTGTAAGCCACAGATGAGAAAGACATAGGTAGAAATGAAGCAAGTAGCCTTTCAAAACAGATGTCATCAGTCATAACGTTCCTTTCTGTTTTTGGGAATATTTTTAACCGATTTGATGCCACTAGCAAAGCAGTGAACTATGGAGAAGCGCTGCCCAATTGCTTCCTGGTGAAAAATTAATGGTTGAAAGCTTCTTACCCATATTCAACAGAATAATTGGCAGTAGCTACACCAGTACAAATATTGTCTGCAACTCGAGACTTTTTCGCGACATTTGAAGATGATTTATACCTCACAATTGGGAATGAACTAAGACTAAGACATGTAGTAAAGCATGAAAATTGGATGGAAACCTCCCAACAGAACAGTGTATGAGATGTTACAAAAGGAGCCTTTCAAATGCACATTCCCAAATGTGGCAATTCTTTGCATTTGGTCCTGATGGTAACAAGCTGCAGCGGAGAGAAATCTATTTAATAAATGAAGCTTATAAAAAAGAAAAACAGGTTTATCCAATCTGTGTTAAGTATCGAAAATGACAATCTGAAAAGGACTTTACAAAGTGTGAGATACCTTATTGGGGAATATGTATCTTAGTTCCCCCCCCCCTCTCCCCCCCATGCACTTATGTCACTTTTGGAAATGTTTTTTGCTCCTTTTATATGGTCAATGGTTTTTTCTTGCATTAATTTCGGGCCATTTTTGAGACTTTTTCTGGGTTTTTTTTGTGACTTTTTGACGTTTAGCTGGATTGAAGCAAGAAATGGATCAGCCAGGTCTCAAATGGAATATTACATACTCTTTCATTCTTTCAGAATATTTCAGAGAGTTTACAATCATCTGATCCAATTGTATCTGGCTTTGATGATTAAAGTATGGATTCAGGAAACAGCCTATCCCTGTTTGCCGCAGGAGAAAAACTCTTCTGGTAGCTAAAGTACCGTATATACTCAACTATTACCCGACCCGAGATACCCAATTTTAACACAAAAAAGATGGGAAAACCTAGTGACTCGAGTATAGGCCTAGGGTGGGAAATACATTGGGGAAATACATTGGTGACAGCCTCTCCAGTATATAGCCAGCAAGCACATGCCACCCAGTATATAAATACCAGTAAATAGCCAGTGCCTGTCCCCTAGTATATAGGCAGTGCTAGCCCCCTAGTATACAGCCAGTAGCTCCCTAGTATATAGCCAGCAGACCCCTTGATATAGCCAGTGTCTGCCCCCCTGTATATAGCCAGGGCCTGTCCCCCCCTTTTGCTCACAAAAGCAGGTTTGTAACTTAATGGGTGTGAACTAATATTTGTAAGGGTTCTCCTGCTTCTTTTTCTATTCAAAATTATTATTATTTCTATTCAAAATTATGCAAAATATACAAAATATAAAAGGTTACATCCACGGGTTAATGAAAAATTTTACAATATTTAGAGGTTAACCTTCTACCTTTTACAAAATCTTTAAAAATTTACATCCATATTTTTTACTGTGCCTATTCCAATACTAAAACATTCTTTCCAATTGTGATTATGCGTCATCTTTTTCATATACATGCAAAAATTCAACAAAACACGTATTTCATGGAATTACATATCATATCCACGTATCTACGTTTGTACACAAGTATTTACATAACTTGCCTCCCCTCCCTCCCCTCCTAGATCCGCTGGAGAGAGAAAAAGAGGTTGTGGTTTTTATTTTAGAATAATTGTATTTATTTTTGCATTGTAAACAGGTTGTTGAAAAATATGATGATCTTTTTTGGCAAAAAGGCACCATAAACACCTTCAGCTATTAAAGATGTCATGTGAAAAAATATTCTGGATGCCATCAATGCCCTTGGCAAGTGGCATGATGGCAGACGTAGATGCAAGGTCAAGTTGGCTCATCTATACCAAAATATATGCAGAAAAAATGCTGGAACATCTGGACAACTTATGCTTGACGACATTGAGGAGTTAATTTTGTTCCTGACCTTTTCATCATTTATCTTCTCAATATATTGTGTTTTTTATTTTGTTATTATCTAGCCTTTCTTTCAAAAGTTCATCATAAGAGTTTTTCATCACGTTTGGCCCCATAACAATCATATTTTTGGAAGGCCGCATTTTTTATTTTTTGCCTTTGTTCATCACTTCCAAGTCTTTCCTGCATCTCCTTCTAGATTCTGCCTTCAGCTGACAGGCTGGTGGAGGGCATACTTCAAGTCTATATCTCCGTAGAACCCTAGAAATCCTCTGAGATATCCACTCTTAAAGGAAACCTACCACTTGTAGTGGCAGGTTTCTGATGGAAATACCGGGCACCAGCTCAGGGTGAGCTGGTGCCGGAGCTTATTTGCGTTAGTGTTTTAAACCGCGGTATCGCGGTTTAAAACACTTTTTAAACTTTATAGCCGGCGCAGGCAGGTACGCGCTCGGCGCTTACCATGCGCGCGGCTACATAGGAAGTGAATGAGAGCCGCGTGCATGGTAAGCGCTGAGCGCGTACCTGCCTGCGCCGGCTATAACGTTTAAAAAGTGTTTTAAACCGCGATACCGCGGTTTAAAACACTAACGAAAATAAGCTCCGGCACCAGCTCACCCTGAGCTGGTGCCCGGTATTTCCATCAGAAACCTGCCACTACAAGTGGTAGGTTTCCTTTAAAGTCACAATCCGAAACATCTTAAATTTTTACTACTACTTTAAACTACTACTTTACCTCATGTCACAGTAATCCAGCAGTCATGTTCTGACAGAAGCCCCAACTAATGTAATGACCAAACAACTCCTCAGCTTTCCCTACACTTGTGTATAAACAAATAATCCTCACAAACATAAACTGCAGCCCCCCCCCCCCCCATCACCTCACACAAGGAAGTGGCAGGTGACTCTCCACAAGACTGCAAGCTGTGCCCTCATGTGCTGTGCTGGAGTTTTACATAGATAGATAGATAGAGATACATAGATAGATATGAGATATAAAGATATTAGATAGATAGAAAGTGGGTGCAGGCGTCCTAGGACTGTGCCATGAGTCCTCTAGTTAGAGTATGAAGAAAGCGGGCAGCACTCCAAAGATTGATAAAAAATTGCAAGGTGTCTTTTATTCCATAGTGAGTAACAGTAACAGCGACGTTTCGGCTCTGTGAGAGCCTTTTTCAAGCCATTTAAACAGTGAACATGGTGGATATATATACATACAGCAAGTGGTCACATGACATGTTAATCCACACCCACCGTTTTTACATAATTGTGATAAAATACAAAAATTCATACAATGAATAATGAACATAGTGCACATTGATAGTACATGTGATATACAAATATAAAGTGTTAAAATATTCCACGTGGGGCATTCCTCATGATTAGTGATATGAGTAGGATTCCCAACACTGACCTTGAATGTGAAGAAAGTGCTTAAGTGCATATGTGTAAAGAGACATAGGGGCAGATTTATCAAGCAGTCTGAAAGTCAGAATATTTCCAGTTGCCCATGGCAACCAATCACAGCTCCCCTTTAAAATATTCATGAGCACTGGTGAAATGAAAGCTGAGCTGTGATTGGTTATAGACAAAGCGACAAAAATGTAATTGGAACGCAAGGTGGAACGCACACTTACAGCGTCAATGTGCGCATGCGCAGTAAATGCCGGCAATCGCGTCCGGTGCCATGGTGACATAAAATTACATCAGTCGCATGGTAAGGACATCTCTGACATGGACTCACAACTCAAAATTACTCTGACTACAGACGAATACAATAATTTTGTTACCATGGTATCCACACATGTCAAGACATCTAAATCGGAACAAGAAATCATTAAAAGAAACAAATGGCTACGTGATTCGGAGGATTACAAGAAAGGGCAAGTTTATAACTGGCAGTCGGATTATTCTTCACTCAAGCAGAAGGATAACACCAAGCGCAAAGGCAAAGTTCCAAACAATAAACCATCTTCAGGTTCTCAGGCCAAACAAAGAAATGGTCCACCTACTCCTTTTTTGGGGAAATCAAAGACTGCTCACGTCTCGGGCGAACCAGGACAAGACGTGGAGGACGTAAGCACCACAGATCCAAGAAATTCTACACCAACCAGTTCGGATCAGCCAACACCCAAGATGGCACTACGAAAAAGGACTTAGCTGAACTGGTGGTAAATATTTCTTCCAAACCTTTAACCAATGATCAAATAAGTGTATTGTCTAAGGGACTTTCATATTGTGTAACATCATATCCTGATTGGTTTCAGATTGAGGTCGACTTGCAAAAGTTTATTCTAAAACATTTTTTTCATACGCAAACTTTTGTCGCGAGTTGTGGCTCGTCCGAATTGAAACTCGGGCAGTTCCAACTACGCAACAGGAGTTTATTCATTCCTGATATGGATATGCCACACATTGAGGCCTTTGCCTCTGCAGTCAAGTCGGATATGGCTGAGTTACAGGACGCCACTAAAGATTTGCCCCTATGCCATCCTAATCTAACAAGTGCTGAGGTCTCTGCTTTGTGCGAACTGGCCCGTGACGACGACATCACCGTTAAGTCTGCGGACAAAGGCGGTGCTGTCGTCGTCATGGATATCAGCGCGTACGTGGCAGAGATCAATAGACAATTAGCTGACCCGAATGTATACAGCAGAATATCAGGTGACCCCAAGTTTTCTTTACTGAAAAAGATCAAAATTATCCTCAATGAGGCCTTGACACAGCAAATTATTGATGATGACATGTATAAATTTTTGTTAATAGAGAACCCGGTTACACCTGTATTATACATTCTACCCAAAATCCATAAAGATTTATTACATCCCCCTGGCAAGCCGATTGTCTCTGGTTCCAATTCCATTTTTTCCAACATTTCCACATTTCTCGATAGGGCATTATGTGATCTATCCACCACAGGTATATCCTACATACGGGACACATCTGATTTCATTAACAAATTAAACAATGCTGGGATCCCTCTCAAACAAAATATTTTGCTTGCGTCTTTCGACGTAGTGTCACTATACACTTCCATTGACCACCAGCGTGGTCTAAACGCGATTAAAAAATTGCTCAACACCAAATCTTTTTCCCCCAAAACACAAGAGTTTATCCTTATGCTATTAGAATTTGTTCTCACGAACAACTATTTTCTTTTTGGCGACGACTATTATGTACAGCGCATGGGGGTTGCCATGGGTGCTAATATGGCACCCACCTATGCAAACATTGTGATGAGGGTTCTGGAGGAGGACGTCATCTATTCCCCCCCACTTTTCAGGCATTGCTTGAAGTGGTGGAGGTATATAGATGACGTCTTCCTCCTATGGACTGGGACGAAACATGAACTAACATTATTCCATAATTACTGAACTACAATTTTTGGATGTTACAGTAACTATTAGTGACAACAGATTTGAAACTGACATTTTTTCAAAACCGACAGACAGGAATACACTTGTCCGGTATGAAAGCAGTCATCCACGCACGACCATTAACTCCCTGCCCTACAGTCAGCTTCTTAGGGTAAAGAGAATTACTAGCGAACCTTCCAAACTTCAGCACAACCTTCAGATGATAAATTTAAGTCACGTGGTTATCCGACACAGGTTATTAACATGAATTTACAGAAAGCAGCAGTCAGGGACAGGGATGAGTTGTTATCTATACACAACAAATGACAGCGACATGATAGAATACCCTTTGTAACTACATTTAGTTCGCAGAGTCACAATATTGCCAAAATAATCCGTAAACACTGGTCTAAATTGACTGGTTGTCAGAATATTGCACCTGAGTTCCAGATTCCGCCACTCATGTCCTACAGAAATTCACAAAATATTAGCGACCGTCTAGTGAGGGCCGATATAGGTCCACGTAGAACCAGTAGACAACCTGGCTTATTTGGCAATCAGAAAAAAGGATGTTTCCCATGCTGCAAATGCATTAATTGCAAATACATGATCAAGGGTTCTTCCTTTGAACACAATAATACACAATACAACATCAAACATTATTTAACATGTGACAGTGCTTTTGTGATTTATATATTGAGTTGCCCGTGCGGTTTACTATATGTAGGAGAAACAACGTTGGAATTTAAAGGGGTTATCCGGGTTTAAATTTTTTTTTTATGGCCGGGCTGGGGAGGGCTAGTTAAACATAATAAACATGTACTTACCTCCTCAGGTGCTGCCGATGTCCAGCGCCGCGGTCCGTCTTCTCTGTGCGCCGGTTTCATTACACCGGCGCACAGGGAGCTTCCGGCCGGCCGGAAGCTCCCATGCGCACCATCTCTCAGCGCTTACAACGCTAAGAGATAGGGACGCATGGGAGGAGCCGTCCACATCGTGTTTACAGGGGCACGGATCGAAGGGACCGCGGCGCGGGACATCGGCGGCGCCGGAGGGGGTAAGTACATGTTTATTATGTTTAACTAGCCCTCCCCAGCCCGGACATAAAAAAAAATTAAACCCGGATAACCCCTTTAAGACCCGCTTGAACCAACACAGATATACTATACGATGCAACCGCAAAGATCTCCCAGTACCTAAACACTTCACTGAGGCTGGACATTCAGAGAAACATCTTACTTTTCGTCTCATTGATCATATACCCCCCCCCTTAGACGGGGTGGTGACAGAGTAGGAGCATTAAAAAAGCGTGAACTACAATGGATACACACCCTAGACACATTGAGGCCTAAGGGTCTCAATGTCGATTTCAAACTTTGGACACTATAGATCTGTTTGACCAATTGTGGCTTTCTTTCATTTGACAGCATCTGTTAAAGCAATGAGTAACTATTTGTGATATACCATTGACATTAAATGTCTTCTGTTTTTTTCAGAATATACGAGCCTGTCCCAGATGTTTCCCCGTGGACGCTTCCTCCAACAGACAAATGCCTCACTTTTTTATCATTTTCTTTATGGAACACTTTTTTTATGTGGACTGCATTGTGCAATGGCCGTTGCCATGGTCAATTTGGATATATTAATTAATTTCCAATAAATGGTTTACACAGCATCATTCTACATTGCTTATGCTTCAATATTGGTTTTTAGGAGACTCTAGCCGAGGTCTGTACACAGTAATTGTCCATATATGAGCACATATACAGGGAGGGTCCTGACTCTGCCGTCTGCCCCGTTTATTACCAGGGGTACATTCGACTCTGTCACCCCTAACAGTCACGAGTTTCCCTGGGAAGGGTTAACTCGCGTCTGGCCCGTGCTCAGTGGCTGTTATTACAGCCAAACTATTCCTCTTATGGCTGTCTTTCCGTTATCAATTGCTGCATGACCATACTCATTGATACATGCGATACTTACTTGTGTCGCGTCATCTATCGCAAGGTCCTTACCATGCGACTGATGTAATTTTATGTCACCATGGCACCGGACGCGATTGCCGGCATTTACTGCGCATGCGCACATTGACGCTGTAAGCGTGCGTTCCACCTTGCGTTCCAATTACATTTTTGTCGCTTTGTCTATATCGGACTTACACTTTTACCGATCGGAGGTGGCGATTACCAAGAGGGAACACCGGGGAAGCGCAACTAGAGACTATGGGGTCATTTACTAAGGGCCCGATTCGTGTTTTTCCGACGTGTTACCCGAATATTTCCGATTTGCGCCGATTGTACCTGAATTGCCTAGGGATTTTGGCGCACGCGATAGGATTGTGGCGCATCGGCGCCGGCATGCGCGCGACGGAAATGGGGGGGGCGTGGCCGAACGAAAACCCGACGTATTCGGAAAAACCGCCGCATTTAAAAACCGAAAATGTGTCGCTTAGGAAGCGCTTACCTTTACCTGGTCCAGCTCGGTGTATTCCGGTGCGTTCAGATGATTTTTGGCGCAGCAGCGCCACCTGGTGGACGGCGGAGGAACTACCTTCATAAATCCCGTCCGGGATTTACATGAAGAAATCTACTGAGGTAGATAAAGTAGTAAAGTTCAAGTCAGCACAGTTTGTGAGACTCCCCAGAGGGAGGGGTGCAGAGCCCCCAAAGGTCCGGGCTTGTTCCTCTTGTAGGTAGAAAATGTAAAAAGTGGGCAGCACTCCAGGTTCAAAATCAAAAGTTGGTGATCTTTATTGATGAACAAGTGGCGACGTTTCGGTGTAGGACACATTTATCAAGCAAATTTAACAAGTGACCCACATCGGGTGTATTTAGGAAACATGGTACACAATACAGGTATAGGGGCGTTGTGCATAAGTGCTAGAGACATACATATAGCCAAAGCTAATTGGTACATCACATTATACAAAACCTAGTGTCATTTATATAGTGCATATTAAATGTGATTACAAGCAAAGAGAGGGTTAAAATTACCCAGTATACACTGGAGAGATCGCCCAGAGTGGAAGCCTTGATTTCACATGTTGAATGATGACAAGTCAAATCCCCATAATAGGTGTCATTTAATACAAATGTGCATATAGCATCTGAAAATATATATGTGCCAGGGGGGTTTATTGTGATCCTACTCACGTCCCCAGTAGTAGCAGTGCACCCTCACAGGGGATGAAGCATATACGACGCTCCCACCTCCCAACGGGGGCACTAACGCCACCCTTCTGGCTCTCAAAGGAGGCATAGACCTGGGGGCATGGTGGAACAAAAAAGATTATAGAGAGGGCACCAGGCATACGTGAGGCATGTGGGTATCAAATCGTTGTCACCGGACATATCCAACAAAAAATTGTAAAAAAGAGAAAAAATAGAAAAAACTTATAGAAGAATTGTTTGCATGTGAAAAGAGAGGAATCTTCCACCGGGAGGGATGTCATCCATCACAAAAGTGTTCACAAAGGATTCAGGAGTACTAAAAAGATGAGAAAAGACAAAAATTTGTATAAATATTCTGTCCATGTCACTTGTTAAAACAGTAGAACAACAAGAATAGAGCAATACATTGTCCACAAGTACTGAAGCCTATTCCTCATATGACACTACCAAGATTGAACTCCACATTAAGACCATTAGGCTTCAAAGTATTCCATCTGTAGATCCATTTCAGTTCCATTTTTCTTAACATCTTTTCCCTTTTACCACCTCGTCTGAGGGGGGGGGGGGGGGGGGGGGATGTACATGATCTATAAGTACAAATTTGACTGACTGTTGCCACAGACTTTGTCTCTTCCTTTCACCCCATCTACATAATCTTTTATATTTTTGTATATTGTAAGTTGCCATTCAGTAATATGGCGGTGTGGTAGCCGCCGGTGTCTACTGCGCATGCGCCTTTTTTTTTTCGCACGCGCACTCCGGCGTTTGAGATGCTGTCATCGTTCAACATGTGAAATCGAGGCTTCCACTCTGAGCGATCTCTCCAGTGTACACTGGGTAATTTTAACCCTCTCTTTGCATGTAATCACATTTAATATGCACTATATAAATGACACTATAATGTATAATGTGATGTACCGATTAGCTTTGGCTATATGTATGTCTCTAGTACTTATGCACTTTGTTGGATATGTATTATTAACAGATCGACTACACAAAAGGAGAGCAGGCACCGCCACAATGTAAGCAAATAATGTATCCACGCATCCCAATAATTGATGCAACAATCAGAACAAGAAAAAAGTTGGATGCGTACAGGAAATCATATAACCAAAAAATCCATTTATTGATACAAACAGTAATAATAGCAAGACAACAAATATAAAAACACTTAAAACATACACCCAGTGGGTGTATAAAGCTTCCAAGGGTAGTAGTCCCTTACACTCCCCATCCACAATCATTAATTCGCACAGATAGACAATTATTTATAGGTAAATTATTAACAGATCGGACGTTGTATATTAAGACACGCCCCTATACTTGTGGGTCACTTGTTAATTTGCTTGATAAATGTGTCCTACACCGAAATGTCGCCACTTGTTCAATAAAGATCACCAACTTTTGATTTTGAACCTGTAGTGCTGACCTCTTTTTACATTCTCTACCTACAAGAGGACCAATCCCGGGGGTTCCAAACTGTGCTGACTTGAACTTTACTGCTTTGTTTCAAGTCTTACAGCACGTTTTTTCTTTTACTCTTTATCATGGAGTCCATCCCTGGTGATTATTTAAAGAGACACCGCTTTCCTGAACAAACCAGGAGGCACGGAGCTTAAACAGAAGTTTAAAGCGTCATCCAAAACGTTGGTCACGCTAAAGCTACATATGATCACATTGGGCAAATAATACAGAGTATGGCGAATCCCTAGAGGTATGCGATCAAACGTACAGCCTAACCTGTTTTCACAAGATCCCAATTTCTGCCCCAAATTTACTCATATATCTAAGGGCTCATTCACACTGCCGTCTGCGGGGCCGTACATGCGGCCGCAAATTTGCGGCCGCATGTACATCCCCATAGACGGCAATAGCGGCACGGCGGGGATCCGGTGCCACACATGTGTGGCACCGATCCGGGCCGCACACCGCAAAAAGATAGAGCAAGCTCTATCTTTCGGCGGATGTGCGGCCGTGTGCCGCTATTTCCTATGGAGGGAGGAGGGGTCACCCCCTCCTCACCTCCAGCACACGGCGGTATGCCCGCACGGCGGGCATACCGCGTGTGAATGTACCCTAACAAATATGGACTTGATCTGCTATTGCTCAACATTGAGAACCTACAACAGGAAGTAGCCAAGTTACAACATAAGATTTCTGAAATTGAAATTTCGCTTAAAGAGATACTCCCAGTGGACCAGCAAAAAAAAATTTTGATGCATGCAAAGCCTCTGTTTCCCAATTAAGAAAGGAATTAGAACAAACCAAGAGACAGAAATGGCTTAGAGATGAAGAGGATTATCGTACCGGACACATCTACAATTGGCAAGGACTCACTACACGAGGTAATGAAGCCTACAACAGAGACATTGGAAATAAGAAAAAGAGAAAAAATTCTCCTAAGAAACCAACCAAAACACAACAGCGAACAGCGATGTAGAGGGAGCTACCACATCCATTGACACTCCTGCTTTTTTAGTCCCTGTTCAGACTTTGGCAAAAGAAAACGCCTCAGGAGGGGAGGTAGACGGCACTTTAACCCCTTCCCGCCGCGGCCCTTTTTCGATTTTGCGTTTTCATTTTTCACTCCCCACATTCAAAAATCTGTAACTTTTTTATTTTTCCATGTACAGAGCTGTGTGATGGCTTATTTTCTGCGTAACAAATTACACTTCAAAATGGTGGTATTTAATATTTCATGCCATGTACCGGGAAGCGGGAAAAAAATTCCAAATGCAGTGAAATTGGTAAAAAAACGCATTTGTGCCGTATTCTTGTGGGCTTGGATTTTACGGATTTCACTCTGCACCCCAAATGACATGTCTACTTTATTCTTTGGGTCGGTACGATTACGGGGATACCAAATTTGTATAGGTTTTATAATGTTTTCATACAATTAAAAAAATTAAAACCTCCTGTACAAAATTTTTTGGGGGAATTTTGCCATCTTCTGGGGCTAATAACTTTTTCATACTTTGGTGTATGGAGCTGTGGGTGGTGTCGTTTTTTTGCGGATTTTGATGACGTTTACAATGTTATCATTTTTAGGACTGTACGACCTTTTGATCACTTTTTATAGAATTTAAAAAAAAAATTTAAATGGCAAAAAAGTGCCATTTTCGACTTTGGGCGCGATTTTCCGTTACGGGGTTAAACGCAGTGAAAAAACATTATCATATTTTGATAGATCGGGCATTTTCGGACGCAGCGATACCTAATGTGTTTATGATTTTTACTGTTTATTTATATTTATATCAATTCTAGGGAAAGGGGGGTGATTTGAATTTTTAGGTTTTTTTATTATAATTTTTTTATTTTAACTTTTTTTTATTTTGATTTTTACTATTTTTCAGACTCCCTAGGGTAATTTAACCCTAGGTTGTCTGATCGATCCTATCATATACTGCCATACTACAGTATGGCAGTATATGGGGATTTTACTACTCATACATTACCATGTGCTGACAGCACATGGTAATGAATGGGTTAATCCGAAGTAGCTTCGGGTCTTCGTGAGACCCGAAGTTACCATGGTGACGGATCGCCGCTCCCCGATGACGTCACGGGGAGCGACGATCCACGGAAAGATGGCGGCGCTTGCGCGCCGCCGTCTTTTTGAAGCTGCCGGCACCTTTGCCGGCGGCGATCAGCGGTAAAACACCCGCGATCGGTGCCGGCACCGATCGCGGGTGTTACCGGTAAGCCTTTGCTGCAATATGCAGCAAAGACTTACCGGCTATGGAGAGGGCTCGGCCCGCGAGCCCTCTCCATGTACCGGGACCCGACATGTGACGTACTATTACGTCACATGTCGGTAAGGGGTTAAATGGCGAATACATAAGAATCTTGAGGAACAAGGCGGGGCTACCGAAAATGGGGATATCCACGAAAAAGAAAGCATAGTGGTAAATATCTCCTCCAAAATACTTTCTCCTGTTGAAATGTCGGTTTTGTCTAAGGCGTTATCTTTCAGTCCATGCTCACGACCAGATTGTTTTCAAATTGAAATGGACCTATTTCGTTTATACCGGTCCATCAAATTGAAACATTTATTTTGTAGAAATGTTGAAAAAGACCCTGAGACTAACAGGGCACTTGACCCAAACAGTTTGATTTGTATAAAAAGAGTACTTACATGCTACAAGTTTTGAATGTTGTCATTGATACCTTTGTTAATGCTGCCAATAGGGACATTGCCATCCTGAAAGATGGCTACACAGAGGAGTTAAAACACCCTAACATGTCTGTAGACGAGATCTCCGCCTTGTCCCGGCTTGCCCATGATGGCGACATCACCATAAAACCCGCTGACAAAGGGGGTGCTGTCATCATCATGGACACGTCGGAGTACTTGGCGGAGATCCGTAGACAGCTAGCAGACACTACAGTGTACAAAAAGGTTGCAGTTGATCCCAAATTTTAACTGGAAAAACGTATTAAAGTCATGTTGGATACAGCTCTGGATGAGGGTATCATCACAGAGAAAATGCAACGCTATGTACAGGTTGATGATCCAATTACGCCTGTAATATACGTACTCCCCAAGATTCATAAGTCATTGGAGTCACCCCCTGGAAGACCTATTGTCTCCGGGAGTGACTCCATCACGTCACGTATAGCCACTTTTTTAGACAAATTTTTACGTCACTTTACAATTTCCAGCGGATCATACATCCGAGATACTTCAGATTTCTTGTTGAAGTTAGGCGAAATTAACCTTTAGACATACATCTCCCCTTGGCTGGTCTCATATGATGTTGTTTCTCTCTATACATCGATCGACCATCACAGGGGGTTACAGGCAATAGAGAGAAAATTAGACAGTTCCGATTACCACGCTAGAGAGAAAACATTAGCAATGCATTTTTTGAGACTCATACTCTTTAATAATTATTTTCTCATCGGCAGCGATTTCTGCATACAATTGAAAGGAGTGGCGATGGGGGCCAATATGGCCCCCACTTACACCAACATTGTTATGGCAGATATGGAGGAGAGGCTCATCTATGTGTCCCACCACTTCCAATATGTACAGAGGTGGTGGCGATACATAGATGATACCTTCCTCATTTGGACAGGTTCGGAGGAGCAATTGGACGATTTTCACAGATACCTCAACACGAGAGTCAAGACATTCAGTTCACAATGGTGAAATCTCAGGAATGTATACAATTTTTGGACGTCACAGTAAAAGTGACAGATGAGGGTCTGGCTACTTATCTATACACCAAACCCAAAGATAAAAACAATATACTTAGGTATGAAAGCAGCCACCCAAGATCTATGGTCCGTTCACTACCCCTGAGCCAATTTTTAAGGGTCAAGAGGATCTCTAGTGACACCAGAGACCTTGATAGTGACCTCAACAACATGGAGAACAAGTTTAAAAAACGAGGTTTCCCTACCAAGGTTATTCAAAAGAATAGAACGCAGGTAGATGCCAGAGACCATTTGTCACCACATTTAATGACATGAGCCAAGAAGATTTTGAAAAAACACTGGTAATATCATTTCTGTTCCAGAGTTTGAGAATCCTCCGCTCATCTCATATAGACGGACCAGGAACATCAAGGACACGGTAGTGAAAGCAGACGTTGGATCTTTAAAACAACGCACACAATCAGGATTATGGGGCAGGAAACGCACAGGCAGCTTCCCCTGTAGAACATGCATCAATTGCTCCCACATGATTAAGGGTGAGACGTTCACACACAACAATAAAGAAAGATAAAACTAAACACTTTCTAGACTGCAATACGAATCATGTAATCTATATGTTGACATGTCCATGCAATTTGGCGTACATCGGTGAAACCACATCGGATATTAAAACCAGATTTACGCAGCATCAATACACGATCAGAAAAGGTAAACTGGATCTCCCAGTTTCAAGACATTTTACAGAAATTGGACACACGGAAAGTCAGCTCAAATTTGTACTTATAGATCATGTACACCCCCCCTCTATTCTTGTTGCCTTCTACTGTTTTGACATGACATGGACAGAATATTTATTTTTGTCTTTTCTCATTTTTTTAAATGTCATGTTGATTCCCGGTACTCATGACTCCTTTGTGAACACTTTTGTGATGGATGACATCCTTCCCGGTGGAAGATTTCTCTCTTTTCACATGCAAACAATTCTTCTATAAGTTTTTTCTATTTTTTGTTGGATATGTTCGGTGACAACGATTTGATACCCACATGCCTTACATATGCCTGGTGCCCTCTCTATAATCTTTTTTGTTCCACCATGCCCCCAGGTGTCTATGTCTCCTTTGAGAGCCAGAAGGGTGGCGTTAGTGCCCCCCGTGGGAGGTGGGAGCGTCATATATGCTTCATCCCCTGTGGGGGACATTTACTATGGCGTTTCCGCCAGTTTTGTGGCGTTCTCACCGCATGTTCTGCTCTCCAACCTATTTATTAGCTGGCGGCGCTGGAAAAAAATGACTTTTTCCGCCTGCTCTGACTCTTCTCCGAAAAGGGGCGTGGCTTTGGTAGGGTGGAAACGCAGACACAAGTAATATGTGTCGCAGCCATTTTTGGCCGCTGTAAACTGGCGGAAAGTAGACCAAAAGAAATTTGTTCTAGCAGGGACACAAAACAGGGCTATTGCACTGCTGCCTGTTCTCTGACTGTTGGACACATTTCTAGTGTTCGGTAAAGATTTTGGTCCCAGGGACAGAAAATGGTCTCGGCGCCAGAAATGTCTCTGCACAGCTCCACAATATTAAATGTTGTGGATAGAGGGCTATGGTATAGCATCTATTGATGTGGAAAGCTTATACACTCGCATTCCTCAGGCGGTTCTCGTAGTTAAAAAGGTATTACGATCTACAAATAAGAGCGAAATGTACGTCTCTCCACTTTATCCTATCCCATAATGCCTTCCAGTTCAATAATAGATGGTTCTTGCAAGTAGTAGGAACGGCTATGGGGACCCCAGTTGCCTGCACCCTAGCAAACATCTTCTTAGCTGTTTTTGAAGAGGAATACATTTTCACGATTAATAATCCATATATCAAGTATATTAAATCCTTTTCTAGATATGTGGATGATATCTTTTTAGTATGGGCAGGTTCAGAATTGGAGTTTGAAGATTTCGTAGTGTACTTGAATAGTAACAGTATGAACATGAAGTTCACATCGAAATTCAGCCGGGAATCATTAGAATTTCTAGATGTAATGGTAACTATCGGTACCGAAGGGATTTCTACTGAAGGGTTTAGGAAAAAAACTGCCACTAATTCCATTTTACACTACAAAAGTTTTCACCCCATACACACTAGGGATGGAATCCCGTACAGTCAACTCCTGCAACTCCGCAGAATAAATAGTAGAGAAGACACCTTTAACTCCCAGACAGATGAGTTAGAAACCCGTTTGAAAGAAAGAGGGTATCCCTCACGGGTATTGAAAAAAGCTCGAACCAGAATTATGGAAACTAAACGATCAGAACTACTAGATTGACCCAAACCACCTTTAATGAAAAAAGACACACAACAAAAGAGGTTTACTTTTACTTTTGGGTATAGTCCTCAAGAAAACATCATTCGATCCGCTATACTTGAGATAGTAAATAGTAGACCACTCATTTCCTTCAGACGGAGCAGAACACTAAGAAGTGAACTAGTGCATAGTCGATTTTCCTCGACCCAAAACACATGGTTAGATCGTTTTGTCCCACATGGTAACTTTAAATGCGGCCAATGTAATTACAATTTAGGTAAAAAGACAGTGACTATGGGTGATGTTTGCCACACAGTGAAACAAGTCACAGTATGTGGTATATGCCGTATTCTGTCCCTGCCGTAGGTTCTATATTGGAAAAACGATTCGACATTTGCATATCCGGTTCCGAGAACACATCAGCTCCGTAAGGACCGACTCATAGAACACATCAGAACAGCCCATTCAGGATGCACAGAGGTACTACGATTTGTAGGTATCGATAGGGTTAATGTGAACCCGTCAGGTGGAGATAGGAACAGAGAGCTATTGAGATGTGAGGCCAGATGGATCATGCGTACCAAAGCTACGGGACCGATAGGTCTTAATGACCGCAATGAATTGAGTGTATTTTTATGATCAACGATATGTGTTTATAGATAACTGAAAATCTCTACTTAGAATAGTTACTGTGGTTAAAACCTGTGTAGTTACGATCATTTTATTATGTGGTGGAGGTTCACTGTTTACTGTTTCTATGGTAACCCGGCCGGAACTCGTTTAATACGAAGTACCAGCCCATTACATGATGTCACAGACTTGAGAAAGCGCGTTATGCGCGAAACAGCCTGTTGTTTGTGGCGTGCCCGGCACCTCTCAATGTTACCCTGCTGGCTTGAATAAAGACTGCACATTTTGGTGAGTGACCCATCCTTTCTTTCTTCCCACATTGGACAATATTAAATGTGTATCTTCTTTCCGAGAGCAGGTCGGTAACAAAGCCAATGCAGACACCGACACTTCATGTAAATGTCCCCCAATGTTATCTGATATGATTAGTTTTGTTGCCGTTTATTTACCATCTTTTTGAAACGGAGGTAAATAAACAGAAATCCTGAGCGTAGTGTGAACTTTAACCGTTATATAACTTTAACCGTTTTATTAATGTAGGTAAGGAAAGGAGTTTATAAAAAAATAATATGAACTTAGCCTTAAAATGGTAAGTGCAACAAAATAATTACATTTTGCTACCTCATATTCCTCTCAAGAATGCTAGTAAAAGCTAGGTAATCCAGATGAGCATACCAGAGGAGATGACAAAGACACAAAATGTCAACTATGAAGAAGTGAATACCGTGTATAAGCCGACTGTATACTACTGGGGACTGGCTGGCTGTATGCTACATGGGGGCAGGCTGGCTGTATACTACTGGGGGCTGGCTGTATACTACTGAGGGCAGGCTGGGCTGGCTGTATACTACTGAGGGCAGGCTGCCTGTATACTACACGGGGGGAAGGCTGGCTGTATACTACATGGGGGCAGGCTGGCTGTATACTACTGGGGTCAGCCTGGCTGTATACTACATGGGGGCAGGCTGGCTGTATACTACTAGGGGCTGGCTGGCTGTATACTACTAGGGGCTGGCTGGCTGTATACTACTAGGGGCTGGCTGGCTGTATACTACTGAGGGCAGGCTGCCTGTATACTACATGGGGGCTGGCAGGCTGTATACCACATGGGGGCTGCCAGGCTGTATACTACTGGGGGCTGGCTGGCTGTATACTACTAGGGGCTGGCAGGCTGTATAATACTGGGAGCTGGCTGACTATATACTACTGGGGACTTGCTGGCTATATACTGGGGGGTGCTGTGACCAATGCATTTCCCACCCTCGGCTTATACTCGAGTCAATAGTTTTTCCCAGTTTTTGGCGGTAAAATTAGGGGCCTCGGCTTATACTCAGGTCGGCTTATATTCGAGTATATACGGTAGTTGAAAGCATAAAAGAAGACCAGAAAAGAAGTTTACTGTTGTATTTTGTAAAATTTTGGACTAAAAACATTAAAACCTCAAGTTAAAGGGATTGTCCACTTTCAGCAAATAATTGATATTGCTTGTGTAATGAAAATGTATACAATTTTCAAATATACTTTCTGTATCAATTCCTCACAGTTTTCTAGATCACTAGTTTAATACAAGCAGTGTATTCAACCCCTTTCATACAAAGGTTATTTGAAGAATGTAAATTCTATATTCTAAATTGTAAATGTTGCGATTAAAGCCTATGAATGACTTATTACATTTAAGGTTTAATCATTTGAAAAATTCACCATCATGACTTAAGTGGTATTGATACATAAAAACAGGAAAGCATGGCTGATTAAAGGAAGAGGTGGGACAGTGTACAGTTTAGTTACTGGGGAGACGTGTTTAGTGTAAGGGCACTATTCGTTATGGGTGACATTATGTACAGTGGGTACAGAAAGTATTCAGACCCCTTTAAATTTTTCAACATTTTCTTCATTGCTCAAAAACATGATATGCAAAGTTTCATAATCAAAAGTAAGTGGTTGAACTAAAAAACTAAAACAAGATTTTTCACACTGCTGTTCAAACTTTCTTTCCTTATCCTTAAAAATAAAATAAACAGAAGGGAGGTTTAATGTATCAATGAGCACTAAGAGTTAGTAGCTTATCTGGGGGAAGTGAGCACTGAGAAGAGCAGAGACAGACAGAGAAACTTCTGTAGAATCACAGACTGGGATGGAGGAACTGATAGGGAATAGGGAAGATCTTGTACCTCACTATTCTGTGCAGGAGACATCTGCATACACTGTTCTGTAGGCTTTCACTGAAACATGACCTTTTCCCCTGTGAGCAGGAAGCAGCAGCTCCTCCCAGGAAACCGACAGAAAAAAAGTGGAAACAAAATACGGATTCATAAGGCTCAACGGCACATTTAGAGGAGGCAACAATTGCAGCAATGAGGTAATGTGAGGGCTATAGCAAGGAAACTACTGAATATAGGTAATAAAGATAATAGGCAAATATGTTTTACATCCCAAGAGCTATTGATTTGTGAAAAAAAAACAAAAACTTTACAGTTACTCATTAATTATATTTACCAGCCAAATTTTATGACACTGATGTAAAGACTCTTTACCTTTTTATTTTCTGTTATTTTTTATAGGTTCAAAATACATTATGGACTATTTTGGGGTTTTTGGAGTTTTATACATTTCTCTTTAAACAAATTAAACACTGGATACTATGAGAAGAATCATTTTGTTAAAATTAAGCTTACATGGCAATTTTAATGGTCAATTAAGTAGTGTGTTTCACAAATGAATTACGTCAGGCCTGATAACCTTATGCTTTTCTTATCTTTTTAGATGTACAACTCTCAGGTTGTGGTAATACAGTCAAAGTTAACCCATATAGAAATATTGTATCGGGTAATTCCACACTCCTAGCCACTTTGTGCCATCCAAGACATGTAGTGGTCAACATACCTTATGGTAAATTAATTTGTCTACGATGCAACTGTACAGATAAAAGAAGACCACTTTTTTCACCCAGTTTTGGATTCCTTGGAGTGCTGCTTACTCCCATGTCTATATATTGGAGGACCCGAGGCCTGGTCTTTTCTGCGCTTGCGCCCACCTTCACCTGCTGGAGTGTACTGTTGGACTTTCCTTAAGTATTTTTTTACAGCGTGCACACCCTTCAAGTTTTGTTGGATTACAACTACCATCATCATGGATGATCCATTCCAAATGTTTGCCTATACAATAGAATACGCCGGTGCAGATCATCATAGCAGTCTCCTGCCAGGAGGAGACATCAGCTCAGTGGCACCGCGTAGATGTGCCTGAGCATGATGACTTCACTGGGCGGACGCTGCGCTGAAGTCAGAGATCGTGAAGGAAAGAGAAGAGTCGAGCGGAGTCAGCGGGCTGCGGACGGATCGATCATCGCTGGAGCAGGAGGAGGACCTGCATTCCGGTAAGTTCACACAGTTTATTATTTTTCTTTATGTGGGGGCACGGCAGGCATAATAGTTAATATAGGCTGCAGCCTGTGTCTAATAATTGATAGAGTCTGCAGCCTGGGCCTGATAATAGAGGCTGCAGCCTGGGCCTAATAATTGATAGAGGCTGCAGCCTGGGCCTGATAATAGAGGCTGCAGCCTGGGCCTAATAATTGATAGAGGCTGCAGCCTGGGCCTGATAATAGAGGCTGCAGCCTGGGCCTGATAATAGAGGCTGCATCCTGGGCCTGATAATAGAGGCTGCAGCCTGGGCCTGATAATAGAGGCTGCAGCCTGGGCCTGATAATAGAGGCTGCAGCCTGGGCCTAATAATTGATAGAGGCTGCAGCCTGGGCCTGATAATAGAGGCTGCAGCCTGGACCTGACAATATAAGCTGCAGCCTGGGCCTAATAATTGAAAGAGGTCCATTTTTGACATATTAATTAAGGATAAAACTATGAAGGGCTATATTAGCCTATAAATAATTTACCCATGGGTCCTGTATATAGTTAATCCCTTGGGGCTGTATATAATCTATCCTTGCGGGCTGTATGTAAATTTTCCATGGGTGCTGAAATTAATTCAAGAGGGTAGTATATAAAAAAAAAACTACAAGGGGATGTATTTAATGACTTCATGGAGCCTGTATATACCCAAAACTACAAGGGGTTGTATATAATTTATTCATGGCTGCCTATACTGCCTGACAGGGTCAGTATTAATCAGCATCTTATTTATTTGTAGGTATACAGAAACCAGGACACATAGGACCAACGTCCATATAGAATCTTCAAACAACGGTAAAACAGCTCTGAAAAAACAGTATATCTGGATTCATTGGTAAGTGAACCATAGTTGCTTAAGGAGCCATAATGTGTCATGGCCTGTCCTCAGTATTATAAATGATAGTTGGGGATCTAAAATAGGTTTGCATCAGCAGCTACAAGTTATTTAGTTATATCTGTCCCCGCAATTGGCAGAACAGTAGGCATCTGCTTGTTCTGTTAAGTTTGATTGAAGTCAATGGAGCACAGGAAGGGCAGATACTGGAAGTGCACATAGCAGGGCAGATAAGATAGACCTGCGGTTCACCATTTTGTTGATTGCTGGGGGTCTTACCTGTCTGAACCATAACAACCAGACATTTGTCCTATAGCAACATTTGCCAAAATTATCAGAACGCCATTAAGAAGTTTTTTGAAAAACCAAGAAGATGTGAGCTTTGGAAGAAACCAAGAAACTAAATTTATAGGTCAGTATGGATAACAGTGATCAGGCACAAGAACCGACAGGTCAACATGCACCTCCTTCCAAGAGATCTGGAAGCCAGAAAATTAAAGAGAAGCAGAAATTGGAAGAGAAAATCAAGAAACGACCTTCCATTGATCGCTTCTTCAGGAAGCGCA
Source organism: Engystomops pustulosus (assembly GCF_040894005.1). Taxonomy (NCBI): domain Eukaryota; kingdom Metazoa; phylum Chordata; class Amphibia; order Anura; family Leptodactylidae; genus Engystomops; species Engystomops pustulosus. The sequence goes on from NC_092412.1 coordinate 32,656,124, forward strand.
CACAGAAAGAGAATGAAGGATGTTCCAGCATTGAGAATGTTTTGTCATTCGGGACCGCAGCCAGAGCTTAGTGATGATCCAGCAGAATGGCCTGATATAATTACTAATCCACTGAGATGTCAAACCATAAAAAGGGGTCCTAAACAAGTAAAGCTTGAAGATTTTCCTCTTTCAGAATTTCAAGACGATTCTCTTCTGCTCATTACTACCGACTGATAGGTACAGGAGAAAAAGTTGCACAGGATTGGCTGATTTACTCAGTGCTTGGAGATTCGTTATATTGTTTTCATTGCAAGCTTTTTGATAATGACTCAAAATCCATTTTCTCAAGCTCAGGTGGATTTAGAGATTGGACGCATGTCGGTGGTAAGGGATCCTTGAATGCCAAATGGAAGAAATTGGAGGAAAACATATGTTGTGGAAGAACTATTGACAGAGATTTGTGCCAACAACTCCATTTGGAAGAGCGTGAGGTATTGCTGTGGTTACTGCAGGTTATTAGATGGATGGCAAAGAATAATCTGCCATTCAGAGGATCATCAGATACACTATTTACTGATCATAATGGTAATTTTTTGCAATTATTGGAGCTGATCTCTGAATTTGATTTGGTTTTGAAGAAGCACATGCATCGTGCTAAAGAGAAAACCAATGTGCATTGTCTTAGTAAAGATATGCAAAATAATTTTTTAGCATAATAGTGGACTGCACACCAGATATCTCCAAACAAGAGCAGTTATTACTTGTGCTGAGATATGTGGATATTGACAATGTTGCCAAAACAGTGGAGGTTAAAGGGAACCTGTCACCAGGAGACCCATTTTTTAGCACTCCCCCAGTCCCCACAGAGCATAGTACATACACTGCCAAAGTGTTTTTGTATAAAAAATTGGTTTTACAGAAAATAAGATATGTTATATTGTACCTTTCATTAGCATCTGCTGTGTGACTAGGCAGTTGCCAATTGGGAGGGGCTGGAAAGGAGCAGTTCCCCCCCACCCTTGGGAAACATGTGACCTTTTCAAATATATGAATAACTCCCCACACTTGGGATTGGCTGTAGAGGAGCAGGGGCGTCGCTAAGCCCAGTGATGGGTGTTTTCATATATTTGAAAAGGTCACATGGAGAAGCTGTTCCCCAAGGGTGGGGGGGAACTGCTCCTTTCCAGCTCCTCCCACCCTGGTGCTAATATGAGGGGACAATACAAGGGAGTGCAGGCCATTATTTTAGAAACAAATCCCTATGCTTTCTTTGTGCCATGTTCTCCACATCATTGGAACCTAAATAAAGTAAAAAGCGGGCAGCACTCCATCAGTGCTGCCCGCTTTTTACTTTATTTGTCTACAAGAGGATCAAGCCAGAACCTTTGGGGGCGCTGCACCCCTCCTTATTAGGAGTCCATAAGATTGTGCTGACTTGGATTTTACTTCTTCTACATCATTGGAACCTAGTTATAGTTCATGCTGCAGAGAGCTCCAGCCAAGCCAAGAACTTTTATGATGTTCTGAATCGTATTTATACATTTTTCTCAGGAGCAACTAAAAGGTGGGAAGTGGCCTCTGAACATTTGTCGACTCTAACACTAAAGGCTTTCTCCCAGACACGTTGGTGTGCTTGTATTGAAGCTGTGAGAGCCATTTTATTACAGTTTCCCCAACTAGTTGAAGCCTTGGAAGTATTCACACATGGTTGTTTGAGTGTAAAGCTGCAGGTATTTGTGAGAAGCTGGATATACCTACAGAGTACCCAACACACAGAGTTAGAAAGAAAACACAACGGTGCAATGAAAAAGATTGCCAAGAGCCAGCAAGCAAGGGGATCGTCATTTTCAAATCTTCAGAATTTGAAGAAACCTTTTTCAAGCCTCTACTGAACACTGTCCTTGAGGAAATAAGAACAAGATTTGTTTTTTTTTTTGCAAAAATTCACTGTCAAGTTTGGATTTCTCAATGACCTCAAGGAAGCAGCCATTGATTTGCCTGTGTTACAGCAACATTGCTTAAGGTTCTTGGATCCAGGGGTTGATGGAGAGATTACGCTAGAGGAGCTGAAGACTTTACAGTATATAGTATCTCACTCACTCGTTCCAGCATTTCCAAATCTTGTTTTAGCATTGCGACTGTTGTCAACAATACCTGTTTCAGTCGCATCAGCTGAAAGAAGCTTTAGCAAACTCAAGTTAATTAAAAACTACCTAAGGTCCCAGATGTGGCAAGACAGGTTAAATGCCTTGGCAATACTTTCAACTTAGTCAAAAGAAGCACAATGTGGGGCGTGGCTTGGCCGCTGAGCAAGATGGCCGCGTGAGGTGAGCGCTCCTGCTTCACCACTGCTCAAACAGCGACTCACCCATCGACCAGAGGGCACAATGCCCAGCAAATTGCCCAGCTCACTTCCTTCCACTACCGGGAGAAAGCGGGGAGTGAAAGACCCGGGAGGGAGGCAGATCGGGCACTACTTCCCCACGGAACAATCCCGCGGCGCCACGAGGAACCAAGATGGCGCTGCGGCCGGCACCTCAGCAGACAGTGGCGCGCAGCAGCGCGCACTGCCACAGCGCAAGGCCCCCTCGGTCCCTCCGGCAGACACTCACTCACCTGCCGTGTTTGAAGTACCGGAGAGATGGAGCTCGAGGACGGGCTCTTGCCGCACATCCGCAGTCCCCTCTCCAGCGCAAGTAGAGGAGGAATGCAGCTTGCCGCCATTGCTCCTGCAGCTGGAGGACAACTCATCAGCCTCAGCCTCTCCTCGGCAGGGATCATCAGGAGACTCCCGCTCACCAACAGATAGCCCTGCTAAGCAGCGGGCGAAGAAGCAGGATCAATCCCCACAATACCAGGTGAACTCTGATATTATAAACTCATCTGATTTTTTTGCTACATTCCAAGCTACAGACAAAGCAGCATCTGAGCACACTCTTATGTCCATGTTAATAGCTCTACGCTCCTCCTTGCATAAGGATCTATCTGCTCTTATCAAACCTATGCAGATTTCTATTGTGGAGCTAGGAGACAGAGTGTCACACACTGAAGACAAATTAGCGTCTTTTACAAATTCACACAATGAGCTAGTGGATGCCCATAATGCCTTAGAGGACTCTGTTTCAGCAATACAAGCAAAGCTCATCAATAATGAGGATCGAGACAGACGTAATAATATTAAGATCAGGGGCATCCCGGAGTCAGTTCTCGCTTCTCAACTCAAGCCATATGTACAACAACTAACTAAAGCTCTTATTCCTGAGCTAGCTGATTATGAACTCAGTATTGATCGCGCTCATAGAGTGCCGGAACCTGACAACCTGCCTGACACGATTACTAGAGACACTCTAGCCAGATATACGTTCTATCACGTTAAAGACCAGCTGTTGGCACAAGCTAGGAAACTTGGCTCATTACCGACACCTTATGAATCGATCAAGCTCTTCACGGATTTATCTGCGGCCACGCTCCAGGCACGAAAGAGCTTTGGCCCTATCACTTCTACTCTCAGAGCCCATGGGATCCCATACAGATGGAGATTCCCCACTAGAGTCTTGGTCAAGAGACAGAACAATATTATCGCTATAAGAAACGTCGAGGAGGGCCTAGCAATCTTGGATAACTGGGGCATTCCCAGACCTGAACCACAGCTGAGTGACTCGGCAAACAACCCCAAGCGACTGGACCCAGAGTGGAGGAAGAAAGGTCACACATGAAGAACAAAAGCGGTGGTGGAGCTGACTGGAACACCCTCACGTTTCCACGAGGACTGTTTATCCCCAGTGTGGTACCTAGAAATACAGTTGGTACAGAATCCTTTGTTTTCCCTTAATGTGTTTTTGCATAGTTAAATTGTGTTTTACTGTTTGCCCATGTACTCACTATACAGCGTACTCCAAGGTTGTAATGAGTTACCTAATGCCCGCAGATATAGACAAAACCATAACCTATAGCACCCTACTGAAAATTTCTAATGGCAATTTCTCTTCTCTCTCTTAATGTTAAAGGGCTTAACAGCCCTTTCAAAAGAGCCCAATTATGGAATGAGGCGAAGAAACAAAAAAGTGATATATTATGCAAACAGGAGACCCACATATGCTCCTCAAATCCTCCCAGAATTTCTCATTCTTTGTTTCCTCACATTATCTTTTCCTCGTTCCATAAAAAAAAGAGAGGCGTTCTTATAGCACTCAAATCGTCTCTGGCAATAGATATTCAACAAACAATAGTTGACCCCCAGAGCCGATATATAATCTTGATTTGTAAGATCAATAACTTACAGTACACAATAGTCAATCTTTATGCCCCTAACACTAAGCAGGGTCCCTTTATTAGAAAGCTCTTAAAAAAAATCCAGGAGATTAAACAGGGCTTCTTAATAATGTGTGGTGACTATAATGCAATCAACCACCCCCGAATGGACACCTCCTCAACTACTCCCCCTAGGTCTTTTACGCTTAACCGTTTAATATGGGAAAATGACTTACACGACATCTGGCGCATTCAACATACAACGGAAAGAGACTATACATATTTCTCCCCCAGACACAGGTCCTACTCTCGCATCGACTCCATTTTGGTTGATGGACAGATGATTGATCAAGTAATCTCCTCAGAAATCGGGACCATCCATTGGTCTGACCATGCCCCAGTGATGGTCAAAATTTCAGACAAACACTCAGGTCACAACGACTTTGTTTGGAGAGCTAATATGTCCTCAGTTGCTCAAACTACTTACTCCTCAGGTATGGAACTTGCCCTTAGGGAATTTTTAAAATTTAATGACAACGGGGAGGCCAATATTTTTTCAGTATGGATAATGATGAAGGGATTCGCGCAGGGGGAATTTATAAAAATAGGGAGTACACTCAAAAAAATAAGGGATAAAGAAATTAATGCTACATTATCCAAAATACAACACCTTGAGTCGCAGAAAAAATCGGCACCGTCACAACCACTAATCCTGGAACTCAATAATCTGAGATTACACTTAAAAAACCTCATGCTACATACATATACACGCTCTTTTCAGAAACTTAAAATGCGTTATTACTCACAAGACCAGAAAGCTGGAGCCCTGCTAGCTAGGAGGCTTAAGCAAAGGGCATTAAAAACTAAGATACCTTATATACTACACCCACAGACAGGAGACAAAGCTATGTCGCCAAGAGATATAGCAAATGCTTTTATGGATTTTTATTCCAGATTATACAATCTGCGAGATGACCGATCTACCAGGATCCCATCCCAAGAAGATATCCAAAAATTTTTAGATAAACTATCACTACCCAAAGTTACGCCAGATCAACTTGCTACCCTTAATGCCCCTATCACTGAGACAGAACTAGCTAGAACAATTAAGTCTCTTCAGAACAATAAATCTCCAGGTCCAGACGGACTACCGGGAGCCTTCTATAAGAAATTCTCCCAAGCGTTAACACCCTTTCTCCTCAGAATATTTGAGGAAGATGCAAAACAGGCAGCGTTTCCAGAAAGAATGCTGGAAGCCTTAATAGTGACTATACCGAAGCCAGGTAAACCCACAGATAATACAGCAAATTACCGTCCAATCTCATTATTAAATGAGGATGTTAAACTTTATGCTAAGCTCCTGGCGAACAGACTTAAAAAAATTCTTCCCTTACTAATAGCACCCGACCAGGCGGGTTTTACCCCCAACCGCCAGGCCTCAGACAACACACGCAGACTCATTAATCTTATGCAAATATGCCAACTCCAGAAAACCCCTGCCACTTTTTTAACTATAGATGCAGAAAAAGCGTTCGATAGGGTGAACTGGGAATACATTTTTTCAACTCTATGTAAGTTTGGGATAGAAGGCCACATTTTTATGGCCATAAAAGCGCTTTACTCGGCTCCTTCAGCCAAGATTTTTGTTAATGGCACTCTGTCCCACAAATTCACCCTGTCGAACGGCACTCGAACGGCGTCAGGGATGCCCTCTCTCCCCCATTATTTTTGTGATATCAATTGAACCCCTGGCGGAAGCCAATCGAACCCATCCAGAGATATTAGGTATATCAGTAGGAGGACAAGAACATAAAATTGCGCTCTTCGCGAATGACATTATTTTAATGTCCTCAGACCCGGAAAAATCCCTTCATTTCATATTCAAGGTTGCCCAAGAATTTGGAGCACTTTCCTTCTATAAAATTAACAATTCCAAGTCGCAGATTTTACCAATTAATATCCCCATTGCTACCCTAACTAAACTTAAAGCGAGATATCGGCTGGATTGGCAAACCAAACAAATCACCTATTTAGGGATAGAGTTGGCCTACCCAACCACAGATCTATTTTATCTAAATTTCCTTCCACTGTTAACAAAAATAGAGAAGGAACTAGCAGATTACTCTAAACACATTCTCTCATGGTGCGGGCGTATAGCAACATATAAAATGATGGTACTTCCCAAACTTCTATATTTATTCAGAACAATCCCTATCCCCATCCCAGAAACTTTCTTTTTAATTTTCTAACCCAACTTAGAAAACTTATTTGGCATGAAAACAAACCTAGAGTAGCCTATACGATCCTAACCAAACCAAAGCATACGGGAGGTCTTAGTATCCCAGATATTAAAGACTACTAAAGACTAAAGCAGCTATCTTGGACCAAACATACTATTGGTGGAATCTAGAAATACCTATGACCTGGAGAGAGGTTGAGGAACAATATACTGATCAACATCTCCTCTTCCGACTAGTAGACAGTCTCTGGCAGAAATCCCCCCCCCCTCAGCAAAACTTGCTACAGTAAGGGCTACGGATTCAGCCTGGCGGATACTGACAGAATCTAAAATAGATAAAGTGGAACTCCCTCTTCATATAATCCCTCTAGAATACCTAGAATATAGAATTTCGGACTTAAACCTAGCTCAATGGAGAATATGTGGTCTTAAAACATTAGCTGACATAACAGATGGGGGTAAAATTATCCCCTTTCCCGACTTAGTCGAAAAGGTAAAAATTTCACCTAGGGAAGTCTTCAACGCCCTGAGGATTCGTAACTTTCTTTTGAAAAATGACCCCAGTAAAGTGACCATAAATAAACCAGTCTTAAGCTACATAAACAACACACTCCAGAAAAAAAAAGGAATTACACTTTTCTATAACTTACTTAATAACAAGAAAGAGCTGGTTAAACTTCCTTACATGAGTAAATGGGAGAGATCTCAACACCTCTCAATCCATAACTCAATGGCAAAAGTCATTGATAGTAACACACTCCTCATTTAGGTACGTTGCTCATCAGGAAGCTATAGTAAAAACTCAAATGAGATGGTATTTTACACCCTCACGGTTGCATAGAATATTTCCTTCTACCCCTCCGGGTTGCTGGAGACTTTGTGGACAAAGGGGTACGCTTATACATACCTTGTGGTCATGTCCCAAAATCCGATCTCTCTGGAAAGAAACTTTATCTATAATTTCCAGCTTGGGTGTTTCGAATAATTTAGACTCCCCCAAAAAAACTCTTCTACTCATAGATATTAATAATCTTCCTTACAATATGCGAACAGTGGTGGCACATTTATTGATGGCCACTAAGTTAGCTCTAACCAGGCACTGGAAAGAATCACTCTGCCCGTCCATCCGAGAAGTCATAATGCAGGTTAATACGAACTATGCCTATGAGAAAGCTCTCTCATTGCAGTATAACTCTTTAACCGCCTTTACAAAACAGTGGGGTATCTGGGCATCTTCCAAATTCTTCCAAGAATAAGAAGTAAAATGAGATTCTAAACTCTCTGAATATTTGGGCAAGGTTACCTTATATGTGTTATTATGTGAGTGTTAATTGTTTACACCCTTTGTTGTTGTTTCCGTTATTCGAGAAGCCTATAAAACATTTTCAGGCATACTGAACATAGATAAATAAGCAGCACATGCCAATTTATACCAAGGCATTTCTTTTACCTCCGCCTGAAGAAATGCTATCCACTTACTCACCAAAAACAATAACAGACTTTGGACTTACCTGATCTGGAACACTCTTGGACAGTCTTGGTTTCGGCTCACTTCGACAAATCTACTTGATATAGGCCTTAATGCCACCTTGAAGGCTAAGCTGATGTAAGAAATGTCTATATGATTGTATTATCAGACTGTAACCTGATTGATGTATGCTTCTCTTGTTAAATAAAATTTTATTAAAAAAAAAAAAAGAAGCACAATGTCTAGATTTTAATCAGGTAATACACCGTTTTGCAGCTGAAAAAACAAGAATAACTATTTAAAAGGCCTATTCCTTTGGAAGTCCTCGGATACATTGCACTTTTACAAATGTTTTGCACTGTTCTTTTTAAGTTTACATCTTTACAATGCATGGAAGTCCCTGGATACATTGCACTTATGTTCTTTTAAAGTTCATCTCTTTACAATGTATCTAAATAAAATGTTTCATATTTGGGTGTTTTAAGTTTACCTGTTTTTAATGCCGTCACATGAGTTCACTATTAAGGGGCCCACTGAGGCTCTTTCACCCAGGGGCCCACTGAAACCTGGAGCCGGCCCTGGGCAAGACCACCTTGGAATTTAAGATCAACCAAGATTTAACCAACATAGCTACACCATACGTAGTGGAAGAAAAGATCTACCTGTATCTAAGCACTTTACTGAAGTGAGTCATTTAGAAAGGGATTTGAGGTTTCAACTCATAGATCGCATACCTCCTCTGCCCAGAGGGGGTGATAGGGAAGACATCCTAAAAAGGAAAGAACTACAATGGATATACACTTTTGACACATTGAGACGTAAGGGATTAAATTTTCAAATGAAGTGGCATCTAGAGGTCTGTGTATGGATCAGTAACCCAGCCTGACCATCACTCCTAGTCTGAAATATTGTATAGGATTTTAGTGACAAAGGGCCACATGTATCACTCGTTTTTTCTGTTGTTTTTGCGCCTTTTCATTCAGGCGCACCGTTTTTGCGCACTGTTTGCGTTTAAACGTCAAATTAGCCGCGCAGCTAAAATAACCACCTTTCCCTCATCTATCGTTCAATTCCACATGTTTTGCTGCGCCTAATGATATTCATCACTTGCGACTTTTGCAATTAGGCGCACAAACAGGTGCAAAAACACTGCAGCCCGAGGGTGGTGTTAAAAGTTGAAGACGGCACTAAGCCAATGCACACATGTAACACGTCTGCATTCTGACACTTTCCTGACCATTGCAACAGAAGTGTCCAATGTTTTTTTTTACACAAACCAATAATTTTTTTTAATCTGTGCTCATGTGATTTTTTTAAAAAAAAAGTATGGTACAGTGAATTTTTAAAAACAAGAATACATTTTTTTTCATGTTGCTTACATGCACATATCTCAAAATCCTTATCATGGATGAAATTTTCATTTTTTATGATGTTTAGAAAATTAATACATGGAAAATTTTTAAGTTTATCAAGAACAAACTTTATTAACGTTTTTAAATAAAAATATTGATTTGCCTGTTATATGTAAGATCACAAACATATCAAAATAAACTCAAACAAACATTGCCCTTGTTACAAAAATCTCACAATGGCTTATTTGGGAAACAGTTTGGCATTCATCTCTGCTACTTGTTGGCTCAAGTCAAGCACAAGTTGCCTGATGTTGTCACACAAGTCTGTGACATGTTGTTTGAATTGTTCAAGTTTTTCATCCAATGACAAAGGATTGCTTGCATCTCCCTGTATTGTTTCCACTACCAGGGGTGATACTTCCTCCATGTGTAAAGTTATTACTTCGTCATCATTCAGACTCTATATTTTGGAGAACATGAAAACAAATTACCAACTAAAAAAACACAGATAAAATTATACTTGCATAACTTTAACAGGTTCATGTCATCTATACCTTTCTAATTTTTGACAATGTGTCTTTTATGATGAAATTTTTTAAAAATGTTAAGGTGAAGCCAACACCATTACAGTTCATATGTCACAATTTTCACAACGAAAACACTTAAAACACATTCATGCGAGTATAAGCCAAGGATGGAAAATGCTACTGTCACAGTCTCACACCATATACTCACACATCCTCTGTAGTATCTAGGAATGGTACCATCAATTTTGGGAGGGGTCTGGAATAACAGTCTAATCCCATTTATAATGTTCCCCCTAGGTCAGTGGTGGCGAACCTATGGCACAGGTGCCAGAGGCGGCACTCAGAGCCCTTTTTGTGGGCACCCGGACCATAGCCCCAGCACACCAGACAGGACTCAAAGAATCTTCCTGCAGTTCCAAGCAACTTAAAAGATGCTGCTTTCAGTCATATTTTCATACTTACTTTGCTACTTGGGACTGTAGGAAGAGGGAGAATTAGACAGGGTCGGATTATTTTTGGAGGAACTCCTGCTGGCCCCAGAGGGAAACTGAAAAGAAGCTAAAATGATGACAATTTTCCATCTTTCTACTGTGTTGCTGTCCTCAGGAAGCCAATATGATTGAAAGGTGTTGACCAGGGAGCAATAAGATACTGCTTTAATTTTTTGTTAGCACCAAGCAATAAATAAGTGGGGTTTTGGGTTGAAGTTTGGGCACTCGGCCTCTAAAAGGTTCGCCATCACTGCCCTAGGTCCTCTTCTTCTTCAAATGGTTTTTTGCCTCCTTGGGTCCTTCATGTCCTTCTTATTGTCGTTCTGCTTCTCTTATGATCTTCGACCTTTGCCGTCACACAGAAGATCGGCATGCGCTTATCAACGTTATTATTGTTGATGTGGCTTCATTGCAAGGGGACACATAGAGGAGTGTTCGAACCCAAGCAGGCACAAAACGACCCAAGGGTGCACAGGAGCATTTGAAGCAACCAAAGGAGCTACATTGTGCATCCTAAAGGTTACTACAGTGTTATATTTAAGTCAATTCAAAAAGTCTATACGTTCGTTAGGCCTCTAAGGCCCCACGCACCTCTGTGACCATGGTCATCTTTTAGGCCACTTCAGGTAATTGAAATGCTTTATATACTATTAAAACCAGTATACACTCACCGGCCACTTTATTAGGTACACCATGCTAGTAACGGGTTGGACCCCCTTTTGCCTTCAGAACTGCCTCAATTCTTCATGGCATAGATTCAACAAGGTGCTGGAAGCATTCCTCAGAGATTTTGGTCCATATTGACATGATGGCATCACACAGTTGCCGCAGATTTGTCGGCTGCACATCCATGATGCGAATCTCCCGTTCCACCACAACCCAAAGATGCTCTATTGGATTGAGATCTGGTGACTGTGGAGGCCATTTGAGTACAGTGAACTCATTGTCATGTTCAAAAAACCAGTCTGAGATGATTCCAGCTTTATGACATGGTGCATTATCCTGCTGAAAGTAGCCATCAGATGTTGGGTACATTGTGCTCATAAAGGGATGGACATGGTCAGCAACAATACTCAGGTAGGCTGTGTTGTTGCAACGATGCTCAATTGGTACCAAGCGGCCCAAAGAGTGCCAAGAAAATATTCCCCACACCATGACACCACCAGCACCAGCCTGAACCGTTGATACAAGGCAGGATGGATCCATGCTTTCATGTTGTTGACGCCAAATTCTGACCCTACCATCCGAATGTCGCAGCAGAAATCGGACCAGGCAACGTTTTTCCAATCTTCTACTGTCCAATTTTGATGAGCTTGTGCAAATTGTAGCCTCAGTTTCCTGTTCTTAGCTGAAAGGAGTGGCACCCGGTGTGGTCTTCTGCTGCTGTAGCCCATCTGCCTCAAAGTTCGACGTACTGTGCGTTCAGAGATGCTCTTCTGCCTACCTTGGTTGTAGCGGGTGGCGATTTGAGTCACTGTTGCCTTTCTATCAGCTCGAACCAGTCTGCCTATTCTCCTCTGACCTCTGGCATCAACAAGGCATTTCCGCCCACAGAACTGCCGCTCACTGGATGTTTTTTCTTTTTCGGACCATTCTCTGTAAACCCTAGAGATGGTTGTGCGTGAAAATCCCAGTAGATCAGCAGTTTCTGAAATACTCAGACCAGCCCTTCTGGCACCAACAACCATGCCACGTTCAAAGGCACTCAAATCATCTTTCTTCCCCATACTGATGCTCGGTTTGAACTGCAGGAGATTGTCTTGACCATGTCTACATGCCTAAATGCACTGAGTTGCCGCCATGTGATCGGCTGATTAGAAATTAAGTGTTAACGAGCAGTTGGACAGGTGTACCTAATAAAGTGGCCGGTGAGTGTATATTGGTCTTAATATGGAAAATGGCCCACCTAAAATATGTGTTTATTAGAGATGAGCGAACATACTCGTCCGAGCTTGATGCTCGTTCGAGCATTAGCATACTCGAAACTGCTCGTTGCTCGGACGAATACTTCGCCCGCTCGAGAAAATGGCATCTCCCGCCGTTGTGATTTTTGGCGGCCAGAAACAGAGCCAATCACAAGCCAGGAGACTCTGCACTCCACCCAGCATGATGTGGTACCCTTACACGTCGATAGCAGTGGTTGGCTGGCCTGATCAGGTGACCCTGGAATAGACTAGTCCCTGCCTGCGCTGCTCGGATCATTCTCTGTCTGGATGCCGCTAGGGAGAGAGCTGCTGCTGGTCAGGGAAAGCGTTAGGGTGTTCTATTAGAATAGTGTTAGGCAGGAGTGATTCTACAAGAACCCAACAGCCCTTCTTAGGGCTACAATAACGTTTTATTTTACTTTTTTTTGGTTTGCCTGTGGCTGGGCTTGCTGCCATTAGTAGTGCAGCTAGTACCATAATGTGAGGAATTTGCAGGGAGACTTGCTACCGTTGTGTTTAGCTCTTAGTGACACACATATCCACCTCAAACACCGAAGTGGGACAATTTATTAGGGGTTTGATTAGAATTAGGCAGAGTCTGCTGATTTATTTTTTTTTACCTTTATTTCTTTTTATAACTCAAAGTCATCAGGCACAGCACAAAATCCAGTTGTGTGCTGTCAGTGTAGGTTAGAAACTAGCCATAGCAATAGGATAGCATCGTTTTGTTTAAAAAAATAAATAAATAAAAAAAAAATAAACAAAAAAAAAAAAAAATTTAAAGTTTACACTTTAATTTGGAAAATGTTTAACCCGAGGGCTAGGGGTAGAGGACGAGGGCGTGGACGTGGGCGTCCAACTACTGCAGGGGTCAGAGGCCGTGGTCCTGGGCGGGGTGAGACACCACCTGCTGATGAGGGAGCAGGGGAACGCCGCAGAGCTATACTCCCTAGGTTCATCATGTCTCAAGTTACTGGGACTCGTGGTAGAGCACTGTTGAGGCCAGAACAGTGCAAAGAGGTGATGTCGTGGATTGCGGACAATGCTTCTAGCCATTTGTCCACCAGTCTTCCACGCAGTCCACCCATGTCACCGAAATCAGCACTCCTCCAGCTCCTCCACCTCAGCCTCCTTCCCCCCAGTCTGCCCCCTCCCAGCAAAATTTGGCATTTGAACCGGCATACTCTGAGGAACTGTTTTCTGGACCCTTCCCACAGTCACAAACCACTTGTCCGGTTGCTGCTGAGCTATTTTCCGATGCCCAGGTTTTCCACCGGTCGCAGTCTGTGGGTGATGATGACATTATTGACGTAGTGGAAGAAGTGTGTAAAGAGGTGTCGGACGATGAGGAGACACGGTTGTCAGACAGTGGTGAAGTTGTTGTCAGGGCAGGAAGTCCGAGGGAGGAGCAGACTGAGGGATCGGAGGATGATGAGGTGACAGACCCAAGCTGGGTTGATAGGCCCGGGTGAACACAGTGCTTCTGAGACGGAGGCGAGTCCTATAGCAGAACAGGTTTGAAGAGAAAGTGGTGGGGCCAGACAAAGAGGCAGGGCCAGAGCTGGTGCATCAGCGCCAAATGTTGCTCGTAGTCAAGCTCCCGTGGCGAGGGCTAGATTTTCAGAAGTCTGGAGGTCCTTTAAAGAAACACCGGATGACCGACGGACTGTGGTGTGCAACCTGTGCCAAACCAAGATCAGCAGGGATTCCACCACTACTAGCTTAACTACCACCAGTATGCGCAGGCATATGAATGCTAAACACCCCACTCAATGGCACCGAGCCCGTTCCCCTCCGGCCGGGCACACCACTGCTCCTTCCCCTGTGTCATCTGCTAGTCAGCCCCCTGCCCAGGACCCCGGCCCAAACACCTCCCGTGCGAAAACTCCATCTTCGCCTCCACGATCCTCCACAGCATCCACCAGCGTTCAGCTCTCCATACCCCAGACGCTGGAGCGCAAAAGGAAGTATAGCGCAACCCACCCACACGCCCAAGCCCTCAACGTCCACATCTCCAAGTTGCTTAGCCTGGAGATGCTGCCCTATAGGCTGGTAGAGACCGAGGCCTTTCAAACCTCATGGCGGCGGCCGCCCCTCGGTATTCGGTCCCCAGCCGCCACTACTTTTCCCGATGTGCCGTCCCAGCCCTGCACCAGCACGTGTCAGAGAACATCATCCGTGCCCTGACCAACGCCGTTTCTGACAAGGTCTACCTGACCACGGACACGTGGACGAGTGCTGCCGGGCAGGGCCACTATATATCGCTGACGGCACATTGGGTTAACTTGGTGGAGGCTGGGACCGAGTCTGACCCTGGGGCTGGTCATATACTGCCGACGCCGAGGATTGCGGGGCCTACCTCGGTCCAGGTCTCAAAGGCCTACTATACCTCCTCCCACCCCTCCTCCTCCGAATTACCATCCGTGGGCATGGCGCCATCAGTCGGTAGCTCTAGGCACAGCAGCAGTGCCGTCGCTAAGCGACAGCAGGCGGTGCTCAAACTGCTGAGCCTAGGCGATAAAAGGCACACCGCCCAAGAGCTATTACAGGGCATCACGGCGCAGACTGATCTGTGGCTGGCACCGCTGAACCTGAAGCCAGGCATGGTTGTGTGTGACAACGGCCGTGACCTGGTGGCGGCTCTGCAACTCGGCAGACTGACACATGTGCCATGCCTGGCCCATGTGTTAAATCTCATAGTTCAGCGTTTCCTCAAGACATACCCCAATCTGTCTGATTTGCTCACGAAGGTGCGCCGCATCTGTGCGCATTTCAGGAAGTCCAGCACAGATGCTGCCACTCTCAGGGCAGCGCAGCGCCGCCTCCAACTGCCCGCTCACCGACTGTTGTGCGACGTGCCCACGAGGTGGAATTCAACATTAACCATGTTATCCAGAGTTTACCAGCAGCGCAGAGCGATTGTAGACTGCCAGATGTCAACTTCCACCAGAACTGGTAGTCAGGTCAGTCAGCTTCCTCAAGTCTACAATGAGGAGTGGACATGGATGTCTGATATCTGTCAGGTGCTGAGTAACTTTGAGGAGTCAACACAGATGGTCAGTGGCAATGCCGCCATCATCAGCCTCACCATCCCGCTGCTTGGTCTGTTGAAAAACTCTCTGGTCAGCATGAAGTCGGAAGCTTTGCGCTCGTCACAAGATACGGGGGAAGAAGATTCCCTTGTTGATAGCCAAGGCACCTTCAGCGCATATCGGAGGAGGTGGAGGAGGATGAGGAGGAAGAGGAGGAGAATGTTGGCGAGATAGAAAAGGGGACCATTGTTGAGTCCTTCACTGTTCAGCGTGTATGGGCAGAAGAAGAGGAGTTGGAGGAGGAGGAAATGGAGAGTCAGGCCAGTGAGGGGAGTTAATTCTTGCGCGTTGGTACTCTGGCGCATATGGCAGATTTCATGCTAGGCTGCCTATCCCGTGACCCTCGCGTTCAAAGAATTTATTCCAGCACCGAATACTGGGTATTCACTCTCCTGGACCCACGGTACAAGCAAAATCTTTCCACTCTCATCCCTGGAGAGGAAAGGAGTGTGAGAATGCATGAATACCAGAAGGCCCTGGTGCACAAGCTGAAACAGTATTTCCCTTCTGACAGCGCTAGCGGCAGAGCGCGTACTTCTGCGGGACAAGTAGCGAGGGAGAGTAGGCGAGCAGGCAGCTTGTCCAGCACTGGCAGGGGTACGCTTTACAAGGCCTTTGCCAGTTTTATGTCACCCCAGCAAGACACTGTCACCTGTCCCCAGTCTCGGCAGAGTAGGGCTGATCTTTACAGAAAGATGGTGAGGGAGTACGTAGCTGACCATACCATCATCCTAAATGATCACACAGCTCCCTACAACTACTGGGTTTCAAAGCTGGACATGTGGCACGAACTGGCGCTGTACGCCTTGGAGGTTCTTGCCTGCCCTGCTGCTAGCGTGTTGTCCGAGCGGGTTTTCAGTGCAGCTGGTGGCATCATCACCGATAAGCGTACACGCCTGTCGACTGACAGCGCTGACGCTTATGAAGATGAATAAAGCCTGGATTTCTGCGGATTTTCATTCTCCACCAGGTGAAAGAAGCTCAACTTGAATAATGTATGCACTCCTCCTCCTCATTGTCCTCCTTCTCCTCCTCTTTGTACACTAAAGCAGAGGAAACTGGCTATTTTTTGCCAGGGCCAACTGGCTCTAGCTATAGTACTCTATGTATTTAATTTTTCTGGAGGGCCACCTACCCGGTCCTCTGTTTTAAGCAATTTTTGGGAGTGCCACATACAGGCACGTAATCTATTTAATTTTTCTGGAGGACCACCTACCTGCTCCTCTGGTTTGAAAACTTTTTTGGACTGCCACATACAGGCACTCAATTTATTTAATTTTTCTGGAGGACCACCTACCTGCTCCTCTGGTTTGAAAACTTTTTTGGACTGCCACATACAGGCACTATCCAAATTAAATTGTCTCCATAGCAGCCTCCACATGTCGTCTTTTTAGCTGGCTCCACACGTTGTCTCCATTGCTACCTCCACACGTCATCGCCATAGCTGCCTCCAAAAGTCGTCCATATAGCTGCCTCCATACATGGTCTCCTTATCAAACGAACTGTGTCAGGCAGAATTATCATTTACCGATATTATTTCAGCGCTTCTTGCGCATCTGTTTACATTCCCCTCACCCTCCATATCCCAAACTTATAAGAACGCTACTACACTTGATCTTATACAAAAGGTTCTTAGAAGTGCTGTTTGGGGAGTAGCCGAGAGACAGGGGCTTGGATAGGCGAAAGCTCGCCTGGCAGCGGAGCGCCAGCTCCATCCCAAGATCCAACTAACATAGTTTTAACTGCAGCACCTTTAATCTACTACTAGTTCACTGCCTCCTTACATCGTCCCCTTATCAAACGAGCTGTGTCAGGCAGAATTTTCAGGTGTTTCACCAGATACATAGTGGAACTCGGCCCATCTGTCGCCGCCATGCTGGAGACCTGAAGTTGCAATCATAGCAGCGCAATATGGATGCCCCATACTGTCGCTCTTAATCATGGAACCATTTCCGTAAAAACAATTAAAAATAGAACCACTATGCTATTCCATTATTCCTAGGTGAAATATGGCCTGCTTTGAAAATTATAATTTTTTCAAAGTAAACGCTTCTGGCCCCCAGGCCCATTTTGGGTGGGGAGGAGCCGAGAGACAGGGGCTTGGACAGGCGAAAGCTCGCCTTGCAGTGGACCGTCAGCTCCATCCCAAGATTAGGCAGCCTCAGAGGCATCCATGCATGCTGCCCCTGCTGTTTCCTGTCCATTTTGCCTCCACGATCCTCCACAGCATCCACCAATGTCACATTTCAACTCTCTATACCCCAGACGCTGGAGCACGAGAGGATATGCAGCACATCATCCCCTTATCAAACGAGCTGTGTCAGGCAGAATTTTCAGGTGTTTCACCAGATACATAGTGGAACTCGGCCCATCTGTCGCCGCCATGCTGGAGACCTGAAGTTGCAATCATAGCAGCGCAATATGAATGCCCCATACTGTCACTCTTAATCATGGAAGTCGTCTCCATGGCTGCCTCCACATGTCGTCCCCTTATCAAAAGAGCTGTGTCAGGCTCATTTTTCGGGTGTTTCACCACATACATTATGGAACTTGGTAACTATGTCGCCACCATGCTGTGTTATCGACTAAATATACCGTCAACCTTTTGTTCACATAGGAAATCATTTCAGCGCTTCTTGCTCACCTCCTTAGGTGAAACCTGAGTCCATTTAGGGTATGTCGCCATGACACTCTCTAGCCTGCCACTGCTGCCGACCCCTATAGTGTCAGGGTCAATTATTGCATTCGGTCACTCTGTCATGGCCATGCTGTTGCCCATAATTTTGGCATAATGGTGCGATTAAGCAGCCTCAGAGGCATCCATGCATGCTGCCCCTGCTGTTTCCTGTCCATTTCCGTGGTGTTTCCATCCTTTTCTGAGGTTCCCAGGTGTTTGGCCAAGCTTCCCTGTGCAGAGCCTTGGTCCCCTTGAAAAATGCTCGAGTCTCCCATTGACTTCAATGGGGCTCGTTATTCGAGACGAGCACTCGAGCATCGGGAAAAGTTCGTCTCGAATAACGAGTACCCGAGCATTTTAGTGCTCGCTCATCTCTAGTGTTTATCAATAGAAATTTTATTTTCTTTGGGAAATATTGAATGTTTAATTATTTGTAAATTAAGGTTATTGACATTTGAAACATTTCATTGTATCCACCTACCGGAGGTGTTTCTTGTGGCAATTCTAAACACAATGATGATTTTTCAGGTGTGTTTTTTTTTTTTGATTTTCTATTACAAAACAAAAAAAAGTGCTTAAGGTTTGCAAAATACAAAACAAAATTACAATGTTGTGGCACATCATTGTTACTTTCCGACAGCTATTATGTCTTCAAAATATACATTTACTTGCGCAAATCAATCAACAGTATTTGTAATGTAATTTAGGTTCGTTGAAACCAGTTTAAATACATTCTCACTGAACACCTAATCGATTTTGCTAAATTGATTAGTTATGAAGCACAGCCAGTTTATTAACCCCTTAGCGCTCTGCGCCGTAGCTGTACTGCGCTGAGTCCCGCGAATAGCGCTCAGTGCAGTACAGCTACTGCGCAGAGACGATGCCAGTTCAGCGCTGCATAGCATCCATCCGAACCGGCATCGTTAGCCGGGGGATTTCAACGGTAATCTACCGCTGACATCCCCGGCTAACACCCGCGGTCGGAGTGGGCTCCGATCGCGGGCGTTTAACCCGTTAAATGCCACGATCAACGCGACCGCGGCATTTAACATGCCTTCCGGGGGTCTTTGCCCCAGGATCGCCCCCCCCCGCGCCATTTTCGGGGGGGCTGATCGCTGCTATGGTACCTCTGGGGTCCGATCGGGACCCCAGAGAAGCCTGAAGGCAGTGCCTTTAAGATGGCGTCTGTGACGTCATCTTAAAGGCAAAGTGACAGCCTATGCATCTGCATAGGCTGGCACTGCTAATACCCTGCAATACATCAGTATTGCAGAGTATTATCATGAACAAGCAATCAGATGATTGCTTGTTCATATCCCATGGTGGATCAAGTAAAAAATGTAAAAAAAAATGTTTTTCAATAAAAAATAACTTTATAAATCACTAAAAATGCCCATAAGCCCCAAAACATATAAAGAGAAATATAACGCTCAAAAAAGTCTAAATCATAACACAAACCCCACATATAGAATTAAACTAAATAACTATTGAACCCATATGATGAACGCCGTAAAAAAAACGTTAAAAAACCGCCAAAAATTATGATTTTTACCTATTATATCCCACTAAAAATGCAATAAAAAGTGATCAACAAAACATATGTACTCAATAATGATACTGTTGCAAAGAACAAAATGTCCCGCAAAAAACAAGCCATCAACCAGCTCTGTAGCCAAAAACGTAACAATGTTATGCCACTTGGAAGACGGCGATGCAAAAATGATAGATTTTTCCCCACATTAGGGTTTTATTTGGCAAACATAAGAAAAAATATTCGTGTCTGGTATCCCCGTTATCGTATCGACCCATAGAATAAAGATAACATGATTATTAGATTATACGGTGAACACGGAAAAAAAAAAAAGTAAAAAATCCAGTACAGAATTGATGCTTTTCTACTCATGACCTCAAAAAAAGTTCCTAAATTTTCAACAATAGGTGATACCAACCCCAAAATGGTAACACTGGAAAAAGCATCTCATCACGCAAAAAAAATGCCGTCACATGGCCCAAATAATGGAAAAGCGAAAATTTTATAGCCTTCAAAAGGGGGCAACGAGAAAACTCAAATCCTGGCAGCTGCAGGGTGCTCCTTCCCTTCTGCGTCTCGCTGTGCCCATAACACAAGTAATGTCCACATGTGGGGGGTCACTGCACTCAGGAGAAATTGTAGAACAAATTTTATGGTGGGTTTTCTCTTTTTATCTTTTGGAAATGTGTAAATTTTAGGGCTAAATGAACGTATAACCGACAAAATTTGACCATTCTAAATTTCACCGCCATTTTGATTCAATTACTATGAAGATCTCAAGGGGTTAACAATCTTTGTAAATGCTGTTTCTGATAGTTTGTGGGGTGCATATTTGAAAATGGGTTGGTTATATAGGGGGTTTTGATGCTAAATATGTAAAATTTAATTTCAAACAGTATTTATCCCCAAAATAGTCAATTCTGAAAATACGGAAAATCGCTATTCGATTTGTAGGCCGCATGACGTCAAAATAAATTATCCAAACATTTCAAAAATGATGAAAATGTAAAGTAGACAAATGGGAAATGTTATTTAGGTGGTAAATCAATCTGCCTGAAAACGCGGTGATTTTGAATTTCGAAAATGACAAATTTTTCTAAAAATTCATCATTTTTTTCTTTTTTTTGTAAATAAATGCAAAACTTATCAGCCAAAATTTACCACTAAAATGAAGTACAACATGTGGGGAAAAAACAATCTCAGAATCGCTTTGATAAGTAAAAGTGTTCAAAAGTTATAACCATATAAAGAGACGCAGGTCAGAATCCAAAAAATGGGACTGAGCCTTAAGCTGTAAAATGGCTGCGTCCTTATCCTCTGACCATGGACCTCATAATCAAATAAGTCTACCAGAATGTTTAGCAGTGTATGAGGGAACAGGAGGATCCAGAGGAATCCCATGCAAACACGGATAGAACTGAGTAATTTATAGCAATATATGACATTCCTTCATCAGGACCTTTTTGAAAGCTCATGCAAACCTGGGTCATTGCCGCCAACAAAAATATTTTTTTGAAAACATTACAGTTATACTGTCACCATGCTCCCCACGAAAAGTTTACAGTTAAAGAGCAACATAATATTGTAATGACAGTGGTTATTCAAGGCATCTGATTTTTTTTTTTTTAATTACAAAAAAAAATGTA
Source organism: Engystomops pustulosus (assembly GCF_040894005.1). Taxonomy (NCBI): domain Eukaryota; kingdom Metazoa; phylum Chordata; class Amphibia; order Anura; family Leptodactylidae; genus Engystomops; species Engystomops pustulosus. Next base: position 32,677,305 of record NC_092412.1, read on the forward strand.
CCTTTGGCTATCTTTCTCCTGATGGATGCCAGAGTTTCGGGTTTACGGACTTTAAGTTCGCTATACCTTTTTTGCAATTGGCGGGGTGATATATTGGTCCCATACTTCACTTCATTTATATGTTGTGAGATTTTTTCCTAAATTTTTTTCTTTTTAATCCTATTTTCTCCTTTATTTCCTTCTTCATAAGTATGTTCATCCATCATTCGAATCATGTGCTTGATGATTTTTGGATCCATTGGCTTGGCTCTTTTTTTTTTCACAATTGATTCTAGAAAGCAACAAGTTTGCTGTTTAAATACATCCAAATCTTTACAAATGTTGTTTTTGCCTCGCAATATAACATTGTATGTGACCTTTTTTTAAAAAATTTTTTCTGGTTGAAGAACAATGACAATGTGAACTTTGATTAATGTACTTCTGAACTAGTGTATGCTTCACAAATAGTTTTTTGTCTCCTTTTCCTTGTGCAGCGATTGGTGTTGTTCTTCTTCTCTTTTTTTATCTTATTCATGATGACTTTTACTGCCAGATTATGTTTATGTCTCATTAAATGTGTTGAACACCACATTGTTTGTGATGATGTTTTTCTTCGTCATTTCAAAAGCAAGAGGCACGATGAAATGTGACACAGGTGCTGGGGTTGGGGGGTTGGTGATGTTGTAATGTTGTTACAATATGCAATATATTTTTTTTTAATAAAAAGGATACGAAAAACTAAAAGGGTCACCAGCCACAACGAATGAAGAGTCAGGGTTCTACTATACATGCTCCATACATTGTTTTTGCTTTAAATTTGGACAATGGCTTTGCGCTTGTTTAAATCAGGTGCAAAATTGGCGCATACAAGGCGCATAAATAAAATTAAGAGAAATTTAAAAAAAAAAAAAACACCACATGACCTTTCATAAATGGCTGCATAGGAACAAACAAAGAGTGGCTGGCAATTCCTATTCAAGGTAAGAATACACTATTAACATATGCAACACCCTCGCCGATGCAATGGCGAGGGAGTGTTTGCGAATAAGCCTCATAGCATGTCACCACATCACACAGGGGACATTGCAGTGGTTAATCCTGCCTGGCAAGGCAGAAGTTAAATCTGTGTATGAAGTCCAGTATCCAATGATCTGTGTTACATCCTGTCTCTGTGAACTGAGAGGTAATTGGAGGAGCAGCCACCACCTGACCAAGGGGAGATAATAAAACCCCCTGGCCAAGAATATTCTAGAGAAGAGAGAAGAGAGCAGTTAGCTGAGCAGTAGCTCAGAGGCAGAGACTGGAGTCTCTCCAGTACAGACTCTTCGGAGTCTGTACAGCTAGCACACCAGACCAGAGCAGGAAGAGCCTAGCCCCTGCCTGAAGTGGAGATAGTAGCTAGGTAGTGAGGAAAGGGGTATCATCCTACCTTTAAGGGTGATACCTGAAGATATCCAGGATCAAGCTGAAGCATCCTATTAGGACACAGCTGCCTCCCAGCCTGCCCTCTGCATCCAGGCTGGTGATCTACATCCTGTGGCTCCCTCCAAATACCTCTCCAGTACTCCACCATCTTGTTAAAGGCACGTTGCTGATGTTCCTGTCGGTTCCAATAAAGAACTGTAAGTGTTTCTGTTCAACCTCTGCCTCCGTCTGGTCCCTGCTACTACAGCTGCCCTCATCACCGGCACCCTGTCCATCACCCAGAGACTCACACTCGGGACATTAAGGGGTTGCCCCAGGGAGATCCGCTATAGCAGCCTCTCCCTCATCATTTCTTGCCAACACCACCCTGCTGGAGACCTGCCAGGCTGTAGGAAAGCCCTCCGGTTCCCCCGTACCAAGCACCGTGACCATAGCGTGCTTAGGCCGCAACCGCCAGCCACTCAGGTACTGCGGGCCCAGGCTGACTCCAGGCCTCACCTCAAGGGCTAGGCCCCGGTGGGGGATGTTGCAAGTGGCGTCACGAACAGGATTGATACTTCTGTGCCTTATTACGGCATTAAAGACTTTCCTTTATTGAAAAGACTGTGCTGCCTAACCCTGCTGCCATCCGGGTTTAGGCCCAAGTAATTGTGTGTTAGCACGTGGCAGCCGTGCTGTCGAGCTCCGCTCCAGCACTCAAGAGGTTAATTCCTGCAAGGACTTTGTCAGCTCTGCTACATCCGGCGCTGCCGCGTCTGAAGCATTTTACCTCACGAAACTGTGGCGCAGCAAGTAATTCCAGCCCGCCAAAACTTTCACTGGCGGGAAACCCAGAGGCATCGCTAAGCTCCGCCCCCTGCGCGTACGGCGCGAATCCTGCCTCACCACGCTGTGGCGCAGCAGAAAATTCAGCCCGCCATAGCTCCTGGCGGGAAAGACTCAAGCTCCGCCCTCTGGCGCGAAACTCTCCCGCGCTGCAACACCAGTGAGAGCCCACAAGGTACCTCAGAGTCAGCGCAGCCGCCATCCAGCATCAAAGAGGTTAATCGGCCATCTTGGATTTCTCCACGTGCTGTCTCCTGTCCTGCTGACATGCCGCACAGCCTCCGAGATGAAGAACCAAGTGTCGCATGGCTTGCCCACGAGCCTCGGGCTCCTTCCTCTGCTGCACCGCTTACTGCTGTCTCCCGTACGCAGTCTTCAATGGCGGATTCTCCACAGCGGCTGCCTCCTCCGATTCCGGACCTCCTGAGGACCACCGCGGATGTGAGTACCATGGCCCCCAGGGCCTATATCACAGTGACTATGGCTATATCTCCCTTAGCCCCGGCTGGGGTACAGTCCGGCCTCCCTGCAGAGGGTCAACATCTCCCCATAGGAGGCCCGGCTACAAAAGGGACTCTCTTAAAGGGACCTGACCCCTTATCTAATGCAGCTGACCGTCCTGCCGAGTATCCAGGACCACCTGCTAAGAGGCCCAGGCTGTCCGGTGAGAACGCCCTGCCAGCTACAGAGGTTATCACCGCCAGCGCAACAGCGCCCCCAAGAGCTACAGGTCAGTCCAGGAACAACAATCCTTCAGCTGTCAGCAGTGAAGAAGTTACAGCTCCTGCGGTCATCATCATGCGCTCCATAGCGCCCCCAGCTACAGAAGGTCAGCCAGAGAAGTGCCTGTCTCCTTCCTTTGCTGAGATGCCTGCCGCCGCAGATGACCTCCCTGCTGTTCCAGCTCCAGCTTCTGGGTGTTCCATGTCAGCAGTTCCAGTTTCTACCACCAGATGTCTTCAGGTGACAGATCTCAACACTGCTTTCTTCACCCAGGCTGATGATGTCCCTGCTGCAGTTCCTGCTCCCATGCCTGCAGCCATTGCTCTTGAGCAGCAAGATTATCCCCTGAAGGGCTGTAGCCCACTTCAGGTACTGTGAATATTGTACAAATGTATATTTATTACTGCTATCCCATTTGGGCTGAGCGCCCCCTCACCCTTATTTATCTCAGTCAAGAGACATACCTTGAACTGATTATTGTCCTGTGCTATGATAGCACCCCTTCCTCTGCCACAGCAGAGATTTCTTCAAAGGACTCTGTCCCTCTACACAAAGAGGAGACCCTTTGTTTCTTTAGTGCACTTTTCCCCACATCAAGGGCTGTACCCAGAAGATGGACTTTGTCACTAGAGACCTTCTGTGAGACTTTTGCCAGATACTACCAGGAAAAGTTGCTACTTAATTTATTATCATTTTGCACTTAATGCCTTCCTTTTTAGGTATGGACATTCTGCTTGCACTCTTTATGCCTTTTCTTTGCAGGAAAAGAGACATTTGCTACCTTGCTACCCTGAGTAGCCTACCTCTGTAACGTTTGTAACGTTTCAAGATGTGTACCCATTGGGCTGCTAAGCCAATGTGAGTTGACCTGTTTGCACACTGTCAAAATGTATGCCAGTAGTCTGCATTAACCCTTTCATAGGCTTTACAGGTTGTAGTGTGGCTGTGTCGGACCGTCTTTTTGTGTAAAACACTGAGGTTTGCACATGGGAGTAGTCAGTAAACTGCGGGTCCTTCGGGGACCGGGGGTGTTACAGAGTTAGCACCTGGATGCCACCCATACATGGGTAAGGATGCCAGTCAGGAGGTACTCGTGTCGCATATGCTAACGCAATGCAGATATACACACTATATAATTGCCGCCAGGGAAGAAGCGTTGATACAACAAATATACAGGCCTTGGTGCAAGGAGTGGATTACAGGACATGACACCACACCTTTCCTACTGTACAGTTCGGTTTAATGGCGTCAGCGACCAACTGTCATACAGCTACATGTTTTGTCTTAGTCCGACACCAACCCAGGTGCCTGTCTCCAGGACCATGGGCGGTTTGTCCCTACACCTCACATAGCCTGCACTTCCCAGAAGTGCCCTTAGCCCCCTCTGTGCCCCAAACCATCTGTAGTCGAGCCGAGGGCGGCTCTTTCAATTGCCCCCGGGGTATGCAACACCCTCGCCGATGCAATGGCGAGGGAGTGTTTGCGAATAAGCCCCATAGCATGTCACCACATCACACAGGGGACATTGCAGTGGTTAATCCTGCCTGGCAAGGCAGAAGTTAAATCTGTGTATGATGTAAAAGTCCAGTATCCAATGATCTGTGTTACATCCTGTCTCTGTGAACTGAGAGGTAATTGGAGGAGCAGCCACCACCTGACCAAGGGGAGATAATAAAACCCCCTGGCCAAGAATATTCTAGAGAAGAGAGAAGAGAGCAGTTAGCTGAGCAGTAGCTCAGAGGCAGAGACTGGAGTCTCTCCAGTACAGACTCTTCGGAGTCTGTACAGCTAGCACACCAGACCAGAGCAGGAAGAGCCTAGCCCCTGCCTGAAGTGGAGATAGTAGCTAGGTAGTGAGGAAAGGGGTATCATCCTACCTTTAAGGGTGATACCTGAAGATATCCAGGATCAAGCTGAAGCATCCTATTAGGACACAGCTGCCTCCCAGCCTGCCCTCTGCATCCAGGCTGGTGATCTACATCCTGTGGCTCCCTCCAAATACCTCTCCAGTACTCCACCATCTTGTTAAAGGCACGTTGCTGATGTTCCTGTCGGTTCCAATAAAGAACTGTAAGTGTTTCTGTTCAACCTCTGCCTCCGTCTGGTCCCTGCTACTACAGCTGCCCTCATCACCGGCACCCTGTCCATCACCCAGAGACTCACACTCGGGACATTAAGGGGTTGCCCCAGGGAGATCCGCTATAGCAGCCTCTCCCTCATCATTTCTTGCCAACACCACCCTGCTGGAGACCTGCCAGGCTGTAGGACAGCCCTCCGGTTCCCCCGTACCAAGCACCGTGACCATAGCGTGCTTAGGCCGCAACCGCCAGCCACTCAGGTACTGCGGGCCCCGGCTGACTCAAGGCCTCACCTCAAGGGCTAGGCCCCGGTGGGGGATGTTGCACATACATCCAAACATGTCCACTAATATTCTTGTTGGGCAAAATTTAAATTTAGCCAATGTGTTTGTCATGTTTTTTAGACGTCAAATTGTACGACAAACAGGTCAAATGGATATCATATTCCCACTGATGTTTCTGCATCCACAGCAGCCAACAGAGGAAAGGCAAAAGGGAGTATGGACTGAGAAGAGAGCGTCAAGAACGCATCTTCAGGCCAAGAGTATTGGTCTCTAAAATTAACAATGAGGAGCTGATCCAGTCATGTCACCTATCAGTGCAATAGATGAACTCTACCAAAAAATTAAACGTCACATTAAACCGAAAACTAAACGTACTCAGGCTATACCAGGGAAATTAAAATTAATAGCTGTGCTCCATTACCTGGCTACTGGGTCGTTTCAGCATACTGTTGCTGCAAGGTATGGCTTCTCACAGCCTACATTCAGCAGCATGATCTACAAGGTGGTGAATGCTATCAATGACATAAGCACACAATACATTGCATTTCCCGAAACTCCAACACAAGTAAGGAACAACAAGGAAGCCTTTTTTGTGCAATTTGGATTTCCCAATGTATTATGCTTGTTGGACTGCACTCATGTGGCATTAGTGCCCCCCAAAGATACTGAGAATTTGTATCGTAATAGGAAAATGTACCATTCTATTAATATTCAAGTGGCCTGTGGACCCTGGCTTAATATTGTGGATGTTGTGGCAAAATACCCGGGAAGCTGTCATGATGCATTCATCCTGAACAATAGTCACTTGGGACAAGCATTTTCTGAAGGAACCTATGGAAACAGCGTTGTTCTGGGTAAGTCAACTTTTCAACACCTATAACCCTTTACTCATCATTGTATGTCTTTTTTTTTTTTTTTTGCAGCAGATAATGGCTACTCACTAAAGAAGTGGTTGATGACACCGTATAAAAAGCCGGTGAGTTTGGCTCAAAAAAATTATAATAAATGTCATTGAAAGACCAGATGCAACATTGAGTGGCTCTTTGGATTACTCGGTTCCCGGTTCCATTGTCTTGATATTTCTGGAGGTGCGCTGCTTTACAAACCTGATTTTGTTTGCAAAATTATTATCACTTGTTGTGTCCTACATAACATTGCGGTCAAGCATCACATCCCGATTAACATAGCTGAAGATCTGCGTGAACATATCAGCTCACAAGGTGAAGAAGACACCATTATCAGTGTTGATGGGCAGCAAGTTCGTGAACAAATTACCCAACGTTATTTTTCCAGTTAAAAAGTGACTTTTGTGTTAATAGTATTCTTTAATAACTGTGGATTAATAATATTTGTGTCCAATCCATTAATAGTCACAATAAAATAGAGTTAGATTGTATTTGTAAAATAAAAATTAGTTTGTGATGCAAGTGTGTCCATTTTCTGTCTAAGAACCATGATGATCACATGTAACCAAACTTTAGAGCCTTAAATGATTAATTCAAGATCTAAAAGTAAAGCTCATGCAGTTATCAGAAGCTCCCTAGATATTGAGGGTCCTTAAAATACAACAAGGCAACCTTGTTTTATAGTGTATTTTGCATGCCTCAGCCACACCTGAGTGAAGTTGTCCACCTTGTTCAAATAAAACAAAATTTGTGTCCAACGTTTGTGCTACGTTTGTGCTGCCATCATTTTAAATATATTCATACTTTTTGGCAAAGGTCAGCACAGTTCATTACTATAAAAGTACAATGGGGGACATTTACATAAAGTGTTGGTGTCTGCACTGGCTTTGTCACCGACCTGCTATCAGAAGGAAGATACACATTTAATATTGTGGAGCTGTGCAGAGACATTTCTGGCGCCGAGACCATTTTCTGTCCCTGGGACCAAAATCTGTCCCGAGGACCAGAAATGTGTCCAACAGTCCCTGCTAGACCAGTTTTCTTTTGGTCTACTTTCCGCCAGTTTTCAGCGCCCAAAAAGGGCTGCGACACATATTAATTGTGTCTGAGTTTCCACTCCGCCAAAGCCACGCCCCTTTTCGGAGAAGAGTCGGAGCAGGCGGAAAAGGCATTTTTTCTGGCGCCGCCAGCTAATAAATAGGTCTGAGAGCAGAACATGTGGTGAGAGCGCCACAAAACTGGCGGAAACGCCATAGTAAATGTCCCCCAATGTGTTTGCTAGCTCACCCTGGTGATGAAGCCAGGGAAGTTTTTTTTTTTACCAGGTCATCCTAAACACCTGAACATACCTTAAAACTGATATCAGCACAAAGGAAAAGATTTGCTACACAAACGTAGCAATAACGATTGCAACCAATTTTGCAGGATTCGGTTAATGTGGGGGGGCTGGTTGAACTTTTGAACTTTTATTTGTTGTTCATATATTAAAAACAAAAGCAGCATAAACAAAAAATTTAGCTGCACAAACCAGCACGAACAAAGCACAAACCAATTTTGTTTGATTTGAACAAGGTGGGGGGGCCAACTTCACTCAGGTCTCAGCCACTGGTTATCCTTTCCCGTCTTGCATTGAGGGCAACATATTATTCATGCTGGAGCTTTTTTCAACTCCTAAGGCCCCCTCCACGTTGCTTGTTGTAATGGGCAGTCTATTTGTAGTGTCGCTATCCTCTGGACGCTACATTGACTGATACTGCAAACCTTCTTGGCAATGGGTTATTTTAAGTTTGACTCTTGAAGAGCTGGAGCTGTTTTTTTTTTTTAACGTGTTGTATTGAGATCAGATAATCACATGGATTACACACATCATAACGCGTTGTTTTGTCATAAACATTAAAGTATAAAATCCAATACAAATGCGGAAGGAAGCAAGCATTGTTTGTTTGAAATGTTATATTTGGAGTAAATATAAATCAGTGTATATATATGTTGAAAAAATAAGGTTGCCCTTTTTTGGCCAAAAAAATAAAAAAAAACACACATTAACCATAAACCAAATCAAATTTATTGAGGACACACATTTTTACACTTGAGTCTCACTATACTGCTCAGGTGAAAACATCATTTGGCGAGGAAATGCTTTTCCCTTTCTCCAAAACACATTTACAGCAGAGGGTGGAGTAATTTGAGTGGTCACAGAAGGGCAATGTTGTACATGTGGCTCATCTCCGCAATTGCTCTCCAAATCACTCTCAAAGCTTGGTGTTGATGTGGTCGATATATTTTTTGGTGGGACATTAGGGCTATTATGTGAGGGAGTACGTGAGCCTAAACATTCCTTAACCCCTTAACGCTCTGCGCCGTAGCTCTACGGCGCAGAGGTATAAGGAGTGTATGAAGAGGGCTCACGGGCTGAGTCCTCTTCATACAAAGGTGGTGGTTTTTGCATATTGCAGAAAACCCCCACCGCTAATAACCGCGGTCGGTGCTTGCACCGATCGTGGCTATTAACCCCTACATTGCCGCCGGCGGCATTTCAAAGATAGCGGCGCGCGGGCGCCGCCATCTTTGTCACGATCGCCACGCCCCCGAACGTCATCGGGGAGGGCGGCGATCGGTTGCCATGGTAGCCTCGGGTCTTCGTTTGACCCGAGGATACATGGCTTCTGCATATCCATTACAATGAGCCAGTGGCTCATTGTAATGTATAGTGTGCAGAAATGCCATATACTGCGATACAGAAGTATTGCAGTATATGGCAGGAGCGATCAGACCATCTAGGGTTAATGTACCCTAGATGGTCTAAAAAATTAATAATATATTAAAAATTCAAATCACCCCCCTTTCCCTAGAACTGATATAAAACATAATAAACAGTAAAAATCACAGACATATTAGGTATCGCCGCGTCCCAAAATGCCCGATCTATCAAAATATAAAAACGGTTACGGCCGGCGGTGACCTCCGAGACGGGAAATGGCGCCCAAATGTCCCAAATGCGACTTTTACACCTTTTTACATCACATAAAAAATGGAATAAAAAATGATCAAAATGTCGCACAGACCTCAAAATGGTAGCAATGAAAACGTCGGCTCATTTCGCAAAAAAAGGACCCCTCACACATCTCCGTGCGCCAAAGTATGAAAAAGTTATTAGCGTCAGAAGATGGCAAAAAATTTTTTTTCTTTTTTGTACACATTCGTTTAATTTTTGAAAATGTATTAAAACACAATAAAACCTATATAAATTTGGTATCACCGCGATCGCACCGAACCAAAGAATAAAGTAGGCGTGTTATTTGGAGCGAAGAGTGAAAGTCGTAAAAACTGAGCCCAATGTGAGCTTTTTTTTTGCAATTTTTCCACATTTGGAATTTTTTTTCAGCTTCGCAGTACACGGCATGTTAAAATAAATAACATTACGGGAAAGTAAAATTTGTTACGCACAAAATAAGCCCTCACACAGGTCTGTACACGTAAAAATGATAAAGTTATGGATTTTTGAATTTGGAGAGCGAGAAATTAGCCGAAAAACCCTCCGTCCTTAAGGGGTTAATGCATACTAATTGTTGTGATATGTTGTTTACATCTTTATGTAAACAATGTAAAATAAATGACCCCATAGACTCAGAACCAAGACTGACTGTGAACAGAAGCTAGGTGTCAGTGTTGTACCTATAGATATAGTCAAAAGATAGCAAAGGAGCTAATACTAAATTAACTATCCAAAATAGACAGAAATCTAATCCTATCAAAGGCCCACCAAACTTAGGGCGAATTCACACGACTGTTTGGGGACATATATACGGCTGCTGTATATACATCCCCCATAGGCCGGCAATGGGTGCACGGAGCATTCTGTTCCGTACCCAGGAAAAAGATAGGACATATCCTATCTTTCCCCGTAATACGGCGCTGTGTATCTCAATGGAAAAAGGTGGGGGCGAGCAGCGCTAACCACCTCCTCCTCTCTTGCGCACCGACATGTGCCCACCGTGCTACGGTACGGTGGGCACACGTTCATGTGAATTCACCCTTACCCTGTATGGTTTCTTGTGAGGTATAGGTCCGCATCCTTACGCGTGTTTCGTTATGCAGTCTCTTCAGGAGGCGTCTATCGAGCTTGAGCAGATGCTACTAGTGATTTAGGATAGCAAAAAGATAATCAACTGTGAAATTAACAGCCCGCGATAACTCCAAAAGTTGTCACCAAGTAAATTAAACTCCATATTCTTCTTCATCCTCTACCTTGCTCATATTCTGATTATGTTGACCCAAACAACCACAAGAGGGCGGCAAAAGTGATACCTAAAGCACAGTTTCTATCTATGGTCCCGGACATCTCCGCTCAGCCATTGCTATGGTGATTGTAAACACACACGTAGCTCTGCCTTTCTCTGTGCTCATTCTCCTGTGTCTGAGCGCTTCCAGTTTTCACCCGGCTCTAACTTTTCCCTTGCACGGGCGTGCGGAATATATGACAGTCCTGGCAGTATGTGGCGCTCAAACTGATTCTTCCCATCTACAACTACAAGTAAGTTAATGATTATTTGGCTCCACCACTTTGTATACTGGTCAAATTGTTTATCAAATCTGTGGTATACACCTAGTCCTGTTCTTTACACAGTCTTATGTTTTATGTAATATGCATTTGTCCTAAAATGTGTAAATGTGTAATATGGACTTTTATACCGCTATGTAATTTTTATAAATATGTTTAATTTTACTATACTGGGGTGAAAGCAGTAATTATTCTAGTTCTGGTGTCAACATTCCTTAGCAGTAGTAGAGCCCCTATAGTGCCCTTTGTGTTTTCCTTTGTATAAAGAAAAGTCTAAATAAAGCTGCAAAAAAAACAGCAGCACCCAAAAAAATCGCCCCATTTACAAAAGCAAAAAAAGGAAAAGCACACATTTTGTACACAGCCGTACCAAACCAAACTATAAACGTTGTATTAATCACAAACAAAAACTTTACGAGGCACGTGTATCAAAGTTTTGGCTTTCCTTGTTCTCTAATTTTTGAGACTTTTCCTGGTGCTTGTGCTCATTTACATCTTTTTTTTTAGCCTAAAACAGTCTCCCTTGAAAGTTCGCCATTTAGTTTTATGCAGTATTCCCTGAATTGTCACCTTAATCCAGTGATGACGAACCTTTTAGCGGCCGAGTGCCCAAACTGAACTCAAAACCTCTTATTTATCGCGAGGTGCCAACTAAAAATTAAAGCAGAAACTTATTGCTCCCTTTTCAACAACTTTCAATCATATTGGCCTCCTGAGGACAGCAACACAGTAGAAAGATGGAAAATTTACATCACTTCTTTCGTGGGGCTAGCAGGAGGTCCTCCAAAAATAATTCAGCCCTGTCTACTCATTCTCCCTCTTCCTACAGTCCTAAGTAGCGAAGTAAGTATCAAAATATAACTGAAAACAGCATTTTTTAAGTTGCATGGAACTGCAGGAAGATTCTTTGAGTTCTGTCTGGTGTGCTGGGCCGATGGACCAGGTGCCCACAAAAAGGGCTCTGAGTGCCGCCTCTGGCACCCGTGCCATAGGTTCGCCATCACTGCCTCAATCCATATGGCTGCCGCTGACCAGGCATAAAATTTAGCTTAGAAATGATAGCGACTTTTGGTGACCCTTGGAGACTTTTTCTTATAAAAAGGAGCAAATTCACTAAGGACTAAACAATCAATAAGAAAACACCTCTAAGATACATCTGACCAGCAGAAAAGCCAAGAAAAGTCCCAAAAAACAGACGGACAAAGCCGAACCTATGTGCCCCTATCTACCTATATTGTTTACAAATAAAATCTACAGGTTTTTTCACAGAAAGTTATTGGGTCTTATTTACTAAGGGTCGCGGATCGCACTTTCCTTGGATTTTGCACCGTTTTCGGGATTTGCAGCTTTGACAGGTGCCCGCATTGGGATTGTGTCGCACGCGGCCCTTTTTTGGCACAGCCAGCTTTCATGCCACACAAATTGGGGGGCGTGTTGTTGGACAATCCGACTGATTGGGACTGAGCGCAGGATTTAACTTTCAAATTGTGTTGCAAGACAATGCAGTTACATGCACCAGCAGGAAGAAGGTGAACTCCGGCGGACCTGATCGGGGAAGCGACACATGGAGGATATCGGCGCACAATCTTAGTGAATCACGGCACAGTGCATTATCGCCGGACAATGCACTTTCTCTGATCTCCAGTGGACGGGTAAGTAAATGTGCCCTATTATGCTATTTAGGTTAAAAAATAAAGACATTTTCTGATTTGCTTTCTTTTGTAAATGTACTGCACAGAAAGTGTTACTAAAATTTCAAGTACCAGGCAGAATGTGCTTTTGGTTAGTACTTGAATTTGTATGTAAGTTGGAACTGGTATATTCTATGATTGTAACTTCAACAGACACCTTACAGCTGATCATTGCAGCCTGGTATTAAAGTAAAGCATCCAGAGAGCTTCACCAGAGGCCACAGTGGTCAGAGAGGTCCGTCTGTAACTAGTGGTCGTCTGTAAGAAGGGTGTCCTTAAGTTGGGGACCGCCTGAAAGAAAACATAAATATAAAAAATGTCAATGTGGGTTTTTGCAGATAAGGGCAGCACGGTGGCTGATTGGGTAGCACTTCTGCCTTGCAGCACTGGAGACCCACCCAGGTCAACATCTGTAAAGAGTCTGTATGTTCTCTCTGTGTTTGCACGGGTCTCCTCTGGTTTCCTCCCACGCTCCAAAAAAACATACTGGTAGGTTGTTTAGATTGTGAGCCCCATGGGGACAGGGACCGATCTGGCTTTGTGAAATACAAATAAAGAATTATTATATTATTATGTGGATGGTAAAATGAAAGTACTATAATCAGGTTGTGTTTCTCTTTAGTAATGGAGCCTCCATGTCTGCCACTAAAAAGTATGTTGGAACCACCAAAGCTGTTGCGTAGACCTCTTCCTCCTAAACTCCTACCCGCACTCAGTGGAAAACAGCCAACCACAAGCCAAGATGCAGGTAATATAATGTTATATTTACCCAAATTTATCATTTTCCCATTCCATCCCATGTATGTATCACAGGATTTCCATTCCCTTTGGTTGTTGTTTTGCGTTGTTAGCTGAATGAACTGGCAGGTGAGACGCAATAAAAACATTTATACTTTACTAAGGGACACTGCCATCACTTTCTAACACTCCCTCATTTGTTTAAAACCTAGCAAAACAAAATCCAAGTCATATTTAAATGGAATGAGAAGAGTCACTTTTTGCCAGACATAAGTCACTTTTAGGGACTGGAAAGGGAGCATCACTTAGCGCTGCCCATCAATGCGGTACCACTGTTTGGTTAAAGAGGCAGGGACGCCCATCCATCCACTACCATGCCTAATACATCATTACTTTAAATTATTAGTGATAGTAGTCGGATGGGAGCCCCGACCTCTGTAAACAAGCTCAGCACCTCCTGTTCTATAACATTCTGCCTTTAGATGGATAACTTGAATTACAATCCGCTCAGCTCCTCCTGCTGTTTAATATACTGCCTGCAGATAGGACTCTATGTGGAATCTCTTTATCCTCCATTGAGTATACATTGTAAAGGTATTTAGTGAAGTCTCCATTTATTGTATTCAGGACTTTTACCTTTGTACACACAAGAAAACCAACCAGAGACCTCACTGATGCCAATATCAAGCTATGAAAACAGTGTTTCCAACCATGCTACGGAGAAGATGGACTTACTCTCTGAAAGTATGTACCTGTTTATGCATCCTTCATACTACAGATGACACAGGATCGGTGACAATGGATGTACAACCCGAGTGATGGATGTCTTTATTATGGTCTATTTAAGCAGAAAAAAAGAAGTACAACTAATTTTTATTCTTGTACAGAATGAAGGAATCCGCAACACTTAAGTGAGATCATAAATTTGCAGCAGAAATCCCTTTTTTTAAAATTTTGCAGTGTGTGTATGGGATTTGGATAATCTGCTACTGTATTTATATTCACACAATGTATGTCGCATACATAGGCACTGCGGAGAGGAGGAGGGGATGAGTGCCCCCCGCTCACCCCCGCCCCTCGCCATAGTAATATATGGCACACGGCGCCGTATTTTAGCGAAAGATAGGACATGTCCCATCTTTCTCCCGGCTACAGGACGGAGCCGCATGTGTGCTGCACCGTACCGCTTCCATACGGGGGGCCGTACGCCCATTGCCGTGTATGGGGGACGTATATATGCCGTATATACATTGGCCACATATACTCTCCCCATACGTTTGAGTGAATGTAGCCTTATGCTGCACACATTGTGAGCCAATCTTAACTACTTAACCGATGATGTAATAATTATTAGGCTAAATACTGATACTCGCAAGTACCATTGTTATGCAGAAAACAATTATTATTCTGCTGCTATCTATCCAGAGGAATAAATTATTATGAATAAATTATTGATTTTCTAAGGTGGGGAGTGAAAAATGGAAACACAAACAAGCCTCCTGTGTTGCCCGGTTCTCCCAGTGGGGGGCGGAAAGACCGTCTACCGGCACACACAAGTCGGAATTACAGGTTTCCGGTCTTAGTATTTCAAGCATGGGATCGTGTTCCTTAATGAAATCTATGCCAGGTCCGGCTATAAGCACAGCCAGTATCCTGGCACAGGCTATATAGTAATTGCGCAGGCCAAGGCGTTCCCGACCTGTGCCCCACCCACTTTTCAAAAAAGTAGCTTTCATTGGCAGAATACAAGCTGTACCCCAGGAAGTGCGACTTTTTCATGCTTTGAATGCTAGAAGACTAGTAGATTGACATGGAGGACATTTGGTCTACAGGCGGCCATAGCCCATTTATCAAAATAACCATGCAAAATAACAACCATTATTGTTGTGTTGATCAGAGGTTTAAGTTATTTGTAATTTTTTTATACATTTGAGCAGTATGTAACATGTATTTCCTCTTTCAGAGCCATACATTTCATTATTATTATTATAATCATCATCGATGTGTATAATAATTAGACAATTTCCTTGGCTTTTACTTGGCAGATTGGATCCTTGATCAGCGAGCTCCTACGCCTGCTGCAAGTAGACTACACAGTGATGATTACCCATTGCACTGGGACAACATGAACTTATTGAGTCGTAACCATGAACAACACAATGTAGAGTTAATGCACAACGGACCCGCAGACTTTCCATCAAAGAGACGCCATAAGCACCGACTAGTAAATATTCTGCAAAACGAGAACGATGGTCCTCCCTCCCGTCACCCTGTGCCAGAATTTACCTTTAATCACATTATTACAAAATCCTATAATGACTATGCAGGAAATGTAAGTAACTTATTAAGGAAGAACACAGTATCCAAACTGCACTACAAGATCATGGAAGACAACATTTCCAGACTACAGCAGAAAACACAGGACAAGGTTCACAGTCTGGTGTTGTCCTCTCACAACCTGCCAGAGATATCAAAACGAATCCCACCCCGGCTGCTGCGAGCTCTTGGTAATGAAATAAAGTAGATCTTTTTTATAAGAAATATTATCTCTGTAAGGGCTCTTTCACATTGGTGTTGATTTTCACATCCATGGTTCAGTGATTTCCACGGATGCCTCACAAAGCCATTGATTCCTATGGGAGTTTTCACATTGGCTTGTATTTCCACTAAACCGTTGTCCCTGGAAAAAATTAAGAAACTCAGTTTTTTAACTGAAGAGGATGACGGAATGTAATAGAAGTCTATGGGTCCACAAAAAAACCCAGATGAAAAATCTGTTTGTTTGTTTTTTTCAATTATGGGGCTGAAAAACCGGGTTTGATGTATGTGGACACGGAGACAAAACGCAACGGATGCGCAACTGAATTTGAGAACCAACACCAATCTGAAAAAGCCCTAATAGACACAATGTTAGATGTTTAATTGTGTGTTCAAACAACATACACTCATTGGGGGGAATCTATAATGAATAGACAGGGGTGTAGCGTGAGTGTGCACAGAGAGTACGGTCCTGGTCCAAAAGGCTTAAAGGACATCTACCACCAGGATAAAGGCTTATAAACTAGCACACTGACATACTGGTGTGTGCCCCCTATGGAAGGTTGTGGTCTTTTTTTAGCTTCTTTTGCCCTTGATTTTACAAAAACAAATTTTGAAAATTATGCAAATGAACGTAAAGCTCCGTGCTTTATAGATGTAAATGGCGCCTGGAGCCCCTAAGGGTCATTTGCATAATTTTAAAGCCTTTTTAAAAAAGAAAACAAGGGCATACAAAACTTAAAGAAGAGCAGATCCTGCCAGAGGGGGCACACACCAGAATGTCAGTGTGCTTAATTTACAAGCCTTGATCCGGGTGGTAGAAGGGCCCACAAGGTATTCATTTACCATATAAGAAGGCCAGTACTATAAACCACACATTATAGTCAGGGCCTGGCACAGAGTTTGCACTGGGGCCCATCAGCTTCAGGTTACGCCTCTGTAAATATACTATATATATCACATGTTATAAGTCCCCTGCACACTCCCCTTTGCACAGAATTTCCGACTATTTCATTGCTTGTTTGCAAAAAAACTAGCACACACCCTTCACGAATCTCTCCAAATGAGAATAAATATTTGTCTGAATTTGGAATTATGTATTTACGTCATGGCATGTTCACACTGGCACATGCTTGTCACCATTTTGAGGAGGATCGTCCCTCCCTTTGTCGTCATTGTGGAACTCTTTCTCCTCAAAATGGCGACATGCAGCATTTGCGGCATATAAGTGCCGGCGCACACGTTCCAAAGCAATTCAAATGATTTTAGACAGTTAACGATCGGTGGCGTTACCGGTGGTGTGCTAAGCCAAACCCGAATCGGCAGTTTGGATCCATTCAACATCAGTTGTCTTTCACATTTCTCTCATTTAAATTAGGAAATAATAAGAAAAAACGCATTTTACTAGTATGAAAATAATCTGTGTTTTTACATTTAACAGAAGAACAGCAGGCAATGTTACAAGGCCAAGAAGGTAATGATATGCAAGGGATCAGTAAGTCGCCGTACTATGCTTCTTTCTGAATTAACAAGGAAAAGCTGGAAAACGGATTAAAAGGGAACCAGAGACCCATTTTTTTTTAAATTTCCTATGTTATCACAGATACGAAACATCACACATCCCCAGCAGCTTTTATAACATTTTTACGTAAAAAGTTAAATTGGATCAAAGACTTACCTAGCTCCCTGCCAGCATGTTTCCTGTGTCCCCAGGGCGTTGTTTGAGTAAGGAGCAGCCCCCCGGGTAAATGCTTGTCACATTGCATTTAAAAAAAAAAACTCCCTCCTTCCTTTCACTTCTTGCCCCCTCCCTCCTCCTATTCCTGTAGTCAGCACCTTCTTCTGCACAGTGCAAATGGAGTATAGATAGCCAGACCATCTTCACTGCTATGTGTACATGCGCTGTAGTGAGTCACTTGCCTGGCTCAACGCCTAATAACCAGGCGATATGGCGCATGCTCAGATAGCGGTGGACACAGTCTGTCCGTCTCCACTCCATCTACTCTGTGCAGAAATGTGTGTTTCACTTGCTGCAGTCAGCAAGTACAGGGATAGGAGTAGGGAGGGGAGGGAAACACAATGGGGCAGATTTACTTACCCGGTCCGTTCGCGATCCAGCGGCGCGTTCTCTGCGGTGGATTCGGGTCCGGCCGGGATTCACTAAGGTCGTTCCTCCGCCGTCCACCAGGTGGCGCTGCTGCGCTGAAGTTCCCCTGAGGCGCGCTGGAATGCCCTGAAATTCCCCCGGCCTATACCTGGTGAAGGTAAGTGTAATTTTCGCAACACATTTTTTTTTCTTAAATGCGGCAGTTTTTCCGAATCCGTCGGGTCTTCGTTCGGCCACGCCCCCCGAGTTCCGTCGCGTGCATGCCAGCGCCAATGCGCCACAATCCGATCGCGTGCGCCAAAATCCCGGGGCAATTCAGGTACAATCGGCGCAAATCGGAAATATTCGGGTAACACGTCGGGAAAACGCGAATCGGGCCCTTAGTAAATGACCCCCAGTGTGACACAAGTTTTTGGGATGGGGTGGGAACCTGCTCCTTGCTCAAAACATGCAGAAGGGACACAGGAAACATTCTGGCAGGGAGCCAGGTAAGACTTTAATTTATCTTCTCAACAATAAATGGCAGAAATTTATAAAAAAAAACTGTTGAGGGATATGATGGTCTTTTTTAACAGGTTTCCTTTAAACCCAGTGAAAAATATAAAAACTCCCCCGTATTCTTTCACTAGATGAGATCAGCACAGATTTTTATCACCTTGTCTTCACTGTTCCTGTGTTATACTTTTTATTAGTTATGGAGCCCAAGCTGGGAGGTCCTTTGTTGGAATGGACAGTCGGGACCAAAAGATAGCCCAGTAAGCATACCATGTGTGACAAATAACAGCACTGATTAGGAATGGTAGGGACCAGAGAAGTTGCCTGAAATAACTGTTTCCCCAAAAAATAAGCACCCCCCAAAGAAAATAAGACCTAGTGATGTGTTTTTCAAGCTTAGAAATATGAAAATAAGACCTTGCAGCAGTCATTGCTACAGACCTTCCCCCCTACACTGTAAATAAGTATTAGTAGAACATTTAGATATTGCAAAAGGTTGTGACATGGGTGAAGTATTCATAGGACAAAATCACTCATTGTTGGGGGTCATACAAGGAAGGCGCTATTGCCATGAGAGATTGGGGCCAATGATTCCAATAGAAATGGAATCACAACCAATTCATGAGACTTTGGAGAGGTATAAGGATGTTAGAGACCTAGTGCCTTTGTAGGGGGGCCGTGTGCCAGTTTTCTGTTGGACTTTGCACTTTCTTTTCAGTGCAAACCTCAGAAGTCAAATGACTCTTGTTGTTTTTCTTTTTAGGAGAAGATTCTATTCACCTGCTTTATAAATCACAGAGGTTGCAAAATTCGCAAACACTTTATGATGAACAAAGTAAAATTTTAGCTACTCACTGTGAGCTTGCAATGCTGGAGTGTCTTGTAAATGGAGGACATGCTCTTAGTCTAAAAGTAAGAAATCTTGTGTATAATTGGGCACATTTACTAAGGCCCTTGCGCCAGTTTTCTGTAGGACTTTGCACGCTCAGGTATTTAAGAAGTGACCGCACCACAGTTGTGTCCACGTGCGGCTGTACTAGGCATCATGCAACACAAATTTCTGCACTAAAAGGGGCGGTTCAAGGCTCAGTCGGACCGCGCACCACATTTATCATGCAAAGTCCAACAGAAATGTGTTGCATGCCCCATGTTAGACATGCACCAAAAAAAGTGGTGCACTCTTTCAGATCAGTGCAGGGGGCGCTAGATTCATGAAGAACGGGCATCATATATCCTGAAACTGATGCCCCCTGCACACTAGATACATAGTCCACACTGCAGTGTTCTTAGTAAATGTACCTAAATGTCTTTTAAATGGGTTGACTGGGAGTTGGAAAAAAATATTTAAAAAACCCTTTACCATGTAAGAAAAACATGTATTTAAGCACAGATGTTAAAGGAAATCTACCATTTATTTTCATGCATTGTGAACCAAACATACCTTGAGAATGCTGTACCTACACAGATGCAGAAACATATCTTGTTTAATTATAACATTCAAGACCTTGGTAAAACTGGATTGCACCCCGCCTGCTGTTCATAAACTCACCAACTAAGTGTTTACAGGGTTCTCTGAAGCAGTGCATAATTTGAGGAGAAGCCCCGAGCCAGCCACAGAAGAGTCAGAGATTCATTATCATAATTTTATAATTTTTTTTTAACAAAACCACTCAGCTTGGGGATTAAACAAGATATGTTTATGTATCAGCATTCTCAATGTATGTTTAGTTCACAAAACATGAAAACAAGTGGTTTTCCTGTAAAAGCAGCTGGATTTCAAAAAGTTGCACACTTATAAAACAATACTATCCCTTAGTTATGTTACTGTTTGTGTAAAATGTGTTAATCCTTTGGGATAAGCTCTGTCCAAGTGCCATAATGTCATTAGCATAATAGGGAAGATGAGAATTTTTTTTTATGTGCAATAAACAAGTATTTCTCTTTCAGGCGTACTTTATATCCAGGCTTCCAGATTTGACACCTTTGTATAATTCTTTATTTTACCTCAACCTCTCATTTAATGAATTCTGGCAATTCCCTACTGAGGTAAATAAAAATGTTATTGTCTGCATTGTACATCTTATCTCATGGCCGGATTATAGGATGGGCATCTGGGGCACAAGTCCCAAGACCCCAACCAGTGACATCACTGTGTGCGTTATCCTTGTACTGTGACATTACTGTGTGTGTATTATATCTATACTATGACATCACTGCATATTTTACCCCTTCTCTGTGTATCATCCCTGTACTATGACATCACCATGTGTATTACGAGGTTCTGCACCAGCTGTGATGTGTATTATGAAGTTCTGCAGCAGCTGTGGTTTGTGTTATGAGGTTCTGCAGAAGCTGAGATTTGTATTTAGAGGTTCTGTAGCAGCTGCCATGTTTATAATGATGTTTTGATGCATCTGAGGTGTGCATTTGTCTGCAGCTAATGAGGTGTATATGATGAGGTCCTGTCGGCAATTTCAACTAAGCTGATTGGCCAGGTGTGTTCACCAGGTGTCCACCTGGCCAATCACAGACATGCCTAGTTGCTAAGGTCAAAAAGCTGCCTTATTATCTGCTCTGAAGCTAATCAAGCAACATGACCCTGGTGTCACACGTTAACGCTTTGATTCCGTATTGTAACGGAATTAAAGCGCAATGGGACGGCCCGCGGACAATCACATATGCGTTTGTATGCAAACGCATGCGCTCAGTACCTGGTGTCTTGCATTTACACAATACAAGAAACCGGGGGCGCTTGATTCCATTTACAAGAAGAAATCAAAATGGGAACATGCGACACCACCCTAAAGTTCGGGTCCGCTCATCGGAAGAACATGTAATAGGCTCTCTCGTAAAGATAAAAATGCTAGTGTGAACTTGTCCATTCTTCTCATGATTTCTGATTATTGGAATATTGTATATTTCAGATTTATTATCTAGAACATTTAGAATCACTTAAACTAAGAAACAACCCGTTCAGGGAGATCCCTTATGGAATCCACAAGCTGAAGAAGCTCAGAACATTCATTGCATCATTCTGCTCTTTATCATCTCTTCCTGCTGGGTACGATTCTTACAGCATCTGGGAAACTGGGCAACAAAGGGGCCACCAGACCGGGGAGTTACCACTATAGTCTTTTTATGTTGTAGCTACAGTCTGATACTGCAGTGTGCAGAAGCAACGATGTCTGGAAAAGGCCGGCAGCACACGTGGCATTTTGAACCCTTAGTGAGACAATCAGTTTAATACTTATGTAACACTCATAAAATAAAACCTAATCAGTCTCTGACCACCTAGTTTCTGGCCTGTGTGTTTGACCAGCCCTCTTTTTGCTTTCTCTCTAGGCTGTTTCTACTGCCACATTTGCAGGTGCTCGATGTGTCCTATAACAACATCACTTCAATTCCAAATGACATTTCTAATCTGAGGTAATACTAAATCACTATTGTTGGTGTACATTGATAAACATTGCTGAAAATCTGTGCTGCTATTGTTTTTATTTTATTCTTGGTTCATCAGACTTTTATAAAACATTGGGGGAGATTCATTATAGAGTCCCTGCCAGTTTACTAGCCCCTTGTGAGACCATATGCCTCCTAATGCAGGACAATGCTAGACTTCATGTGGCTGGAGTGTGTCACCAGTTCCTGCAAGATGAAAGCATTGAAGCTATGGACAGGCCCGCTCATTCCCCAGACCTGAATCTGATGGAACCAGACTATCCACAAATGTCACGGCTGTCCAGGAGTTGGCAGATGCTCGAGTCCAGGTCTGGGAGGAGATCCCACATGAGACCATCCGCAACCTCATCAGGAGCATGTTGAGGCATTGTAGGGAGGTCATACAGGCACGTGGAGGCCACACACAATACTGAGCCTCATCAGGAGCATGGCTAGGCGTTGTAGGGAGGTCATACAGGCGCGTGGAGGCCACACACATTACAGAGCCTAATCAGGAGCATGCCGAGGCGTTGTAGGGAGGTCATACAGGCACGTGGAGGCCACACACAATACTGAGCCTCATCAGGAGCATGGCTAGGCGTTGTAGGGAGGTCATACAGGCGCGTGGAGGCCACACACATTACAGAGCCTAATCAGGAGCATGCCGAGGCGTTGTAGGGAGGTCATACAGGCACGTGGAGGCCACACACAATACTGAGCCTCATCAGGAGCATGCCGAGGCGTTGTAGGGAGGTCATACAGGCGCGTGGAGGCCACACACATTACAGAGCCTCATCAGGAGCATGCCGAGGTGTTGTAGGGAGGTGATACAGGCACATGGAGGCAACACACAATACAGAACCTCATCAGGAGCATGCCGAGGCGTTGAGGCTTTGTAGGGAGAACATACAGGCAACTTGTTTTTTTTTGGGGGGGGGGGGGATTTTGTTGTCAGCACATTCCATTGAGTATATATCATTCATTCAGATCTAGGATGTGTTTATATGAGTCTCCCCTTAATTTTTTGAGCAGTGTATTAGGCAATATACATGGAAATGTATATAAAGTGTTATGGGCTGAACACTGGGACTGCACACCAGTAATCTGGAATAACCCTGACAATAACTGGGTCGGTAGTCAGCATATGACAACTAGACCAGTGTCACATGACAGTTTGGCAATATCACTATGATGCTCTGAGTCCTGTCCTCTGCAGTGTGGTCGGTCTGTGAAATCCGTCAAAGGACAAGGCTGACTTTACATAGAATTTGCAGAAATATGTGTAAATTGAAAAACTTGTATGTTTCTAGAGCGTTGGAGTTCCTAAATGTGGAAGGAAACAGCTTGCCTGGCTTGCCCTGTGGAGCACTGAAGCTGAAGCTAAAACACCTACGTGTGGGGAATAATCGGATGCACCCTTTGTTCTGGAGAGAAAACACCCACATTCATCCTCTGCGTCTACTGGACTTGGCAGCCATGTCCTTTACTAAGAACAACATGTTTCGCTATTTTGCAGCTATTCCTAGTGAAGTGAAACACATACTAGAAAGGTAAGATGTACCTTGCTTCAAGACGCACTCCATATTTAGTCATCCGTATCAAGAGGAAAAATATATTTTACACCAATTAAAAATTTCCCTGTTGGTCACACACAAGCAGAGCACACAGTTCTGCTACATCCATACATTCACTCAGCTACAGCTCTGCTACATCCATTCATTTACACACAAATCTATTCACTCACACAGCTATTATATATCCATTTACTCACACAGCTCTGCTACATCCATTCACTCACACAGCTCTGCTACATCCATTCACTCACACAGCTCTGCTACATCCATTCACTCACACAGCTCTGCTACATCCATTCACTCACACAGCTCTGCTACATCCATTCACTCACTGAGGTCTGCTACATAGATTCACTTATGTGAACACACTCAGCAGTGCTATACACACTCAAACTCATTCAGCACTGCAATACACAAATGAACCCACCTAGCACTGTTATACACACAAATACACTCTGCGCTGCCATACAGACACAGGAATACAATCAGCACTGCTACACACACCTCTTCATTTCTGCCCCAACCCTGGCAGCATGACCACCTTGCAGTGATACAGGAAGCTTGTAATCAATAACATGCTTTGGATATCACTCAAAGTCCTTGCCGGTTAAAGTTAGGAAGGCCGTAGAGAGCAGTCCAGAGAATCTCCAGGACAGCAGTCAGGAGGCAGTTCTGGATCTTCTTGGTCTATGAAGTACAAGCCGCAGGCACTTGGGATTCTCAGTGATGGGAAGATTGTCCCTTGTATCAAGTTCAGAGTTCATCTCCAGCTTCCTTATGCACAATCTGCTGCTCCATCATAGGTAACCCATTCCACCATTACATCATATACCTGATATAATGATATTTTCTTTTCTATCCAGTGTGACGGTCTGTGACTGCTGCCAGGGCGTCTTATCAGGAGAAGGACTACGCTTTATCCGGCCCTGTGAGAAAATCTTTGGGATCCGACAGCTGCCATTTGTGTTTCGCTCCTGTTCACACTCTTGTTACAGAAGCTTCATGTGCCAGACAGAGTCACTTACTTACCTGTATGAAAGTTAGCGCACAGGGTGTATGGCTGTACACGAGTATGATGACATTTTATAATTATGATTTACATTTTATAAAGTCTTTTCAAACATGGAAATGGTTACAGTAATACATGTACAAAAGAAAAGAAAAACGAGGGTGCACTCACATTTCCCTTGGCTGTTCTGTGTTTTGGAGTCCCCTTTCCTGAACAATTAGATTTAACCACGTCATTTCCTGGTTTGCCACCAGCGATCTAATCTATTTCAGGAACAAAACCCAATATAATAGAATTAACATCTGTAAGTTCATAGCACAATGAAAAGAGACAGAGTATGCATATACAACTTATGTATCAGTAAATATAAGAAAGGTCATTTTTCGAGTTCATCCCGTGTGGATACCTTGCATTGAGGGAAAGAATCCAAAACGCCTCTCTTCTTAGGAGGAGTTTTCTCCAGTTGCCGCCTCTGGGTGGTTTGTTAACCTGTTCAATGCCCACAAAGCGAAAACTGGAGAGATCTTTATTGTGTATATCAATGAAATGTTTGGCGGCTCCTGATGCATGGGAGTCGCCGTTTTTAATACTATTGAGATGTTGCGAGATCCTGGTTTTTAATTTTTGTATTGTACAGCCGACATAAACCATCGAGCAACACGTGCATTGGATGGTATACACTACATATTGTGTGTCACAGTTGATGAATGTTTTTATCTTTCTATTTATTTTATCATCAATTTTAAATTCTAGCGTCCTGTTGACCGCATATATACATACCCCACATCTATTTCCTCCGCATCTATAGAAACCCGTCACAGACAACCAACTTTTATTTTTAACCTTTGTGTTGAATGTGCTGGGAGATAGAATATTGCCCAGAGTTTTCCCTCGTTTGGCAACACTCCTATGTCCGGTCTTCATAACCTCGCACAGTACGGTGTCCTGATTTAAAACCGGAATGTATTTATGGATAATATTTTTAATTTTATTAAATTGTGTACTGTAAGGGGTACTGAAAGTGGGAATGTAACTTGTAGTTTGATTGGTCATAGGGGTATTCTTTCTTTTTATAAGTTCTTTCCTATTAACATGTGAAGCTTTTTCCTTGGCACTTTTTAATATAGATGTGGAGTATCCCCTTCTCTTTAACTTGTTTTCAATGGCTAAGGACTGTACAGAAAACTCCATGTCATTGGAACAAATGCGTTTCGCTCGTAAAAATTCTCCATAGGGAATTGCGTTAACAGTATGTGAGGGGTGACTGCTGGATGCCGATAGGATGGAATTCCCGGCCAGAGGTTTAGTAAACATGGTGGTTATAACTGATTTGCAACCCAATGAAGCTTTGAGGTTGATATCTAGAAAGTGTATATTAGTGGACGGTTGTTCTGATGTGAATCTTAAATTGATGTCATTATCATTGATGAATGACACAAAACTCTGAAATTCTTTTTCTTTACCCTGCCATACCATCAATATGTCGTCCACATATCTACCATAAAAAATAATATTATGTAAAAATGGATTGTGACACGAAAAAATGTATGTTTCTTCCCACCATGCCACAAACAATATGGCTAATGATGGGGAAAATTTTGAGCCCATTGGGGCACCGCAAATTTGTAAAAAATAATCACCGTTGAACATAAAAAAATTATTCTTTAATAAATATTCAATACAGGAAAGTAGATATATTTTTAAGTCAACGTCAAATTGACTGTATTTGTCGAGGTGGTATTCGACAGCAGTGATGGCTATGGCATGGGGAATACAAGAATAAAGACTGACTACATCGCATGTACCAAATAAAAAAGAATTGTCCCATTCAAAATTTTCAAAAAACCGTAACACATCTGAACTGTCCCTAAGGAAACCTGGGGTTCTAATGACCAACGGTTGTAGATGTGAATCAACCCAGGCACTGAGCCGCTCATTGAGGGACCCAATGCCTGAGATGATTGGACGGAGTGGAGGGGGAAAAGTGTTCTTATGGGTTTTGGGAAGACCATGAAATATGGGCATGTTGGGGTTGTCAATATTTAGAAAATTCGCTGTTCTCTTATCCAAAACACCTAAGGATCTACCATCATTGATTAGTTGATTTAAAATATTTTTGACAGAGGGTGTAGGGTCTGAAGGAAGTTTGATATAGGTATCAGGGTCATGTAAGATATTTTCGGCCAAATGGACATATAAACCTGAGTCCATAACTACCACCGAACCTCCTTTATCCGATTTACGGATCACCAGATGGGGATTTCTTTTAATGGTTTGTATGGCTTTAAATTGTTTGTTGCTAAGGTTACGTTGGGACTGGTCTGTGGAATGGACTGAATTATTCAATTGGTGTAACTCTTTCTCAACTAAGGTTTGAAAGAGGTCCAATGCAGGTACTCTAGATTTGATCGGATAAAATTCATCATTAGTTATGTCATACTTAACATTGGAGGAATCTACACGGGGCAGGTCTTTGAAGTCACTGAGCTCATGTAAATTTATCAAAGCATTTTGTTCATGAAACATTAGGTCAGTGAATTCGTTCTCCACATCTATATTAAAAAGTGCCAAGGAAAAAGCTTCACATGTTAATAGGAAAGAACTTATAAAAAGAAAGAATACCCCTATGACCAATCAAACTACAAGTTACATTCCCACTTTCAGTACCCCTTACAGTACACAATTTAATAAAATTAAAAATATTATCCATAAATACATTCCGGTTTTAAATCAGGACACCGTACTGTGCGAGGTTATGAAGACCGGACATAGGAGTGTTGCCAAACGAGGGAAAACTCTGGGCAATATTCTATCTCCCAGCACATTCAACACAAAGGTTAAAAATAAAAGTTGGTTGTCTGTGACGGGTTTCTATAGATGCGGAGGAAATAGATGTGGGGTATGTATATATGCGGTCAACAGGACGCTAGAATTTAAAATTGATGATAAAATAAATAGAAAGATAAAAACATTCATCAACTGTGACACACAATATGTAGTGTATACCATCCAATGCACGTGTTGCTCGATGGTTTATGTCGGCTGTACAATACAAAAATTAAAAACCAGGATCTCGCAACATCTCAATAGTATTAAAAACGGCGACTCCCATGCATCAGGAGCCGCCAAACATTTCATTGATATACACAATAAAGATCTCTCCAGTTTTCGCTTTGTGGGCATTGAACAGGTTAACAAACCACCCAGAGGCGGCAACTGGAGAAAACTCCTCCTAAGAAGAGAGGCGTTTTGGATTCTTTCCCTCAATGCAAGGTATCCACACGGGATGAACTCGAAAAATGACCTTTCTTATATTTACTGATACATAAGTTGTATATGCATACTCTGTCTCTTTTCATTGTGCTATGAACTTACAGATGTTAATTCTATTATATTGGGTTTTGTTCCTGAAATAGATTAGATCGCTGGTGGCAAACCAGGAAATGACGTGGTTAAATCTAATTGTTCAGGTGTTTGGCATGGTTAAAATTTGTTGTTTTTATCTCGATGTTCATACCATGACTAAGGCTCCGCCGAGCTGAAACGCGTAGGTCCTTGCCATTGCAACCTACACCCATTATGCACAGGTTATGTGCGCTTTTTTAATGGAAACTAAATAAAGAAATTTCTCGGTTGCAGTAATAGAGAAATGTAGACGTTATCATGGCCGCAGCTCAATAAATGCATCACAAAAATTGAAAGGTCAATTAGAGGCTTCTGTCTACACACAAGAAGATGATTTCAAAACCAGGGTCACTTACTCCTAAATCCAGGCACTATGACTGTGATAATCTTCTTATATTTGTTATCCATGGCCTCCCTTCCTGTAACATCAACTATTACAATTATGATAATGAGCCTGAGGAGCTGACCTAACCCCTTTCACCCTCCCCCCTGCAGAAAGTGCTCACTGCACAAGTGCCGAGGGTAGGGTGAAACAGAGTAACAGTCTGTAAAGCCAGATCACAAAGGGGTTAGGGTAGCCCCTCAAACTTATTGGCATCATTTTTAAAGTTGATTTTAAAAACCAGTGTCCCTGGTTTATCACGCAGGATTTAGATGGTATATTGTATGCATAATACATCTAACTGCCATTGCATATGATACGTCCCATTTCGTGACATCAGCCCTTAAGCTCCGCCCACTTACACAAAATGGAGTACTTATGCTAATTCCTACTCGCCTAGAACATAGCACACCTAATCAAAAAACACCCGGGAAAACAAACGCATCAAAATCCCTAACACTACAACAACAAAACAGACCTCCTCCTATGAATTGGATTGGCATAGAGATTCTTATTGAATACCTCAATGAAAAGCTTGGACCGCCCTGCAAACCTAATGCATCTCCATGGACTGACCCCAATTGAATGGTGGCATGTTAACTTTTAACTAACCACCTAATCCGCCCCCTTGGTCATATGAGAGGGGTGTGGTTACTCCTGAAACAAGGTGTAAAGTTGGGGATAGATTTCCTAATTTATGTCATATCTTCTCCGAAGGGTCTCCTGAGAAGATCTGCCCACCACATTTCCCAGCATGAATTAACAAATCCAACAATCTCAGACACCATTATAAAATGTTGGCTCAATGGTCAAATGTCCATTATCTTGGCTCACTTACTACGAAATCCTTAGTGCTCGACATCCCAGGAGCATATCATGCTGATCACAAATATGTTGACCAGAAATTAAAATATTTGCCTTGAGTCATGACATCTGGGACAATTAATATTCTCATGAAGGGACAGAGGAAACCAATTTACACTTCTATTACTGAGACATGGGAATCACAGATGGGGTGGGAGCAGTTGGTCTATGGACCAGGTGCTAATGACATGTATCTTATAGAGTAGGGCAATTGTAACTTCCTCTGCAAAAGCAGGGGCGTCATAAACCATAATTTATTGAAGGCACTAAGACTATTATTAATACATCAGTCTTAATATATGACCTCCACAGATCACAAGTGCCCCCTTAATAATTATGACACATTTTTGGACGTCTCAATCTGAATGCCTCTTAGAAAGTAACATTGGTTTAACTGGGAGATGGGTAGCTGGATCATGTCCAATATGCTTCATCTTTAAACAAGTACTAAGATTTATAGATTTCTATGATATTGTATGGACCATATAATAAACATGTGTTTGCAGGAAGACGTCATGATCATTAGCCCCTGTGATCAGCACAACACACAAAGGTTTCTTTTAGAAAACAAAACCACCTTTTTTATGCAAAAATGTTGTCTCTAGTAACAATAGACAGATTTATTATTCTTATAGCAAGGTCCTTATAAAGGCTCCCTCTTGTGGTGAGCCGAGTTACTAGCATGAAATACAAGGTTACAGGCAGTCTCCATGTTACATACAGGATGGGTTCTTAAGGTTTGTTCTTAAGTTGAATTTGTTGAAACAAGTTTATTTTATAATTGTGACTCCAGATAATATTTTTATTGTCCCTGTGACACCTGGATTTTCACAATTTTGTGCTGTCAGTTGATCCACTTTGTACTCCACAGTTTAATAAATTTGATTCACTTTGTCCGACTAAAAAGATCTATGCACAATCTATCGGTAAAGAAATATTTCATGAAACGCCAACCAGTATCACAACTTGACTCAAATGTTACCACTACACAAGAGCAATTTCAACACATAATCCTGTAATGTAAATCAAAAATGCACCCAATAAATGATATTTGGATGCATTCCATACGTTTCGTCAATTAGTGACAAAAGAAATACGTTAGTTTAACCCCTTAGTGCTCTACGTCCGATATATCGGCTGCAGAGCTGATGCCAGTTCAGCTTAAGATCTGAGCCGAACCAGCATCGGGAAACACGGGGTGCCGCCTATGACTGATAGCAGACACCCCGGTGTAACACCCACAGTCGGAATGGGCTCCAATCGCTTAAGTAAATGCGACCCCTGCATTTAACCTGCCTTTGGGGGGTCTTTCGCCCACAATCGATCCTGCGCAATTTTCGGGGGAAGCCGATCATTGCTATGGCAGCACTGGGGTCCAATCAGGACCTCCGGACCAGTTTCAGGCCCTGCCAGTAAGATGGCGTCAGTGACGTTATCTTAGAGGCACAGTGTCAGTCTATGCATCTGTACAGGCTGACACTGCTAATACCCTGCAATACATCAGTATATTATCATGAACAAGCAATGAGATGATTGCTTGTTCATGTCCAAATGCCCATAAGCCCCATAACATATAAAGAGACATATAACCCAAAAAAGGTCTAAATCATAACCAAAAAAAATGCCGTCACATGGCCCCAAAAAGGAAAAAGCTAAAATTTTATAGCCTACAAAAGGGGCCAATGAGGAAACTAAAATCCTGGCAGCTGCAGGTTCCTCCTTCCCTTCTGCGCCTCGCGTGCGCCCATAAAAAGTAACCGCCACATGTTTGGGGCTTAATGTACTCGGGAGAAATTGAAGAACAAATTGTAAGATTGTTTTCTCTTTTTATCTTTTGGAAATGTGTAAATTTTGTGGCTAAATGAACGTATAACCTGCACAATTTGACCATTCTAAATTTCACCTTCATTTTGATTCAATTACTATGCAGATCTCAAGGGGTTAACAATCTTCCTAAAAGCTGTTTCTGATAGTTTGAGGGGTGCAGGTTTGAAAAAGGGTTGATTATACAGGGGGTTTTGATGTTAAATATGTAAAATTTCATTCGAAACTGTATTTATTCCCAAAATAGTCAATTCTGAATACATTATAAAAATGTAAAGTAGATATATAGGAAATGTTATTCAGCAACTTATTTAAGTGGTAAATCTATCTGCCTGAAAATGCAATGATCTCAGAATCGCTTTGATAAGTAACAGTGTTCAAAAGTTATAACCATATAAAGAGACGCAGGTCAGAATACAAAAAATGGGGCTGAGCCTTAAGCTACAAAATGGCTGCGTCCTTAAGGGGTAAGACTAGGATCACATGGATTACAACAATAAGCAAAAATTCCAGAACCACAAAGGGAGAAAAAGTGAATAACTTGCAGAAAGCTGGGACCAATATAACAAAGGCTCACTACAGTAATGCACTACACTGCCAGGCGTGTAGTGCCAGGCATTTTACCCCTGCTTAAACCAGTACATATCGGGCCCTTCTGAATTTTGCTACAGAGCATTTGGATGTTCCTGAAGAGTAATGTGAGAATGTCTTACAGGCAGATGATATCAAATTAGAAGCATTGGGTAGAAACACAACTTGTCGTGTTTGAAGGACAGTGAAAGGGATGACTGATCTGTGTACATGAAAGAATGAATGGGGCCATATATTGTCAGATTTTGAGTGCAAACCTCCTTCCATCAGCAAGGGGATCAAAGATGAAACGTGGCTGGGTCAATCAGCATGACAATGATCCTATACAGACCGGTAGGGCAATGAAGGAGTGGCTTTGTAAGTAGCATTTCAGGGTCCTGGAGTGGCCCAGCCAGTCTCCAGATCTAAAGCCCATAGAAAACCTTTGGAAGGAGTTGAAAGTCCATGTTGCTCAGTGACAGCCCAAAAACATCACTGCTCTAGAGGAGATCTGCATGGAGTAATGGGCCAACATACCAGCAGCTTTATTTTAAAGACTTTATTTTCAATTTTCAAAAAGTATAACAACAACCAAAAAGTGCCAGCCAGCTCAGGGAAGTACATATTATGATTGTAAATATCAAGAATTACTATAAAAGGAGTAGCATAAGATAATAACATAAACCCGTGATACAGACACTGAGTGAGAATAATACCACTAAAAGGCACTTCTTCCCTAGGGCACATTTATCCAGACACACACAAGTATGGAAGCTATTCTTCCTCTGCATATGAAGCAGTCTAGGCATCTAACCAAACATCCCAAATCAGAGAGAATCAATCCGGGGTACCTCTAGCAGCATACGTGAGTTTATAAACCGGAAGATCCGCGTTGATCAGCAAGATCCATTTAGCAAGCGTGAGTATGCATCCGTTTTCTTAAGAGAAGGCAGACATTGGCTTTCTCAAGCACCACAACATTTTCCTAATCTTGAAGAGCTAGTTGGGGGAATCCATGACAATATGTAAATGATTTGTGCCGCCTCTGTTCCCAGCATTTTTCAGAGGATCAAAACTTTCATGAATGTACCAAATCACCTGAATAAGATGAGGCTGGTTGCAAAAAAAAGACTATTAAAACCCAAGCACTCGTCTAAAAGTTGGACATATAAAAGGCATTGCTGGGCATTCATATAAAGACAGAAGTATGTCGTGCCACTTTGGCAAAAAGGATGCATCAGCACAAACAATGCCTCAAAAAGGCATATCAAAAGCTTGCATGTATAATATCTTAAATGCATTATTACCAAAAAAAAGCAGGAGTATTTCAATTTTTTTTCCATTTCGGAAGATACTGATTTATGCAGCAGGATCCGTAATATGATTATATAGAAGACTCTGAGATATAAGACAAAGATTGTCAGGAAATCTTCATCTGTTGATGAAGATTTGGAGGATGATTCAAATTTTGGGGAAATTGTTTATAATTTACCTGCCAATAAACCAAAATTCATAACCTCTAAAGGTAGTGTGCACAAATTATAATAATTGGTTCCATGCCAGTATACAAAATCGTGTAGTTCTAGTCTCACATATGCACATTTTTTAAAAGTTGGTTCTATGTTTATTATTGACGTTCACTGCACAAATGCTCATAAATTAACATTGTGGTCGACTACCAACCTCTTTCCTATTGGTAATGTTGTCCTAGCCGATGCAGTTATTGTAGGTGGGTAATAGTTTTTTTTTGTTTAAGTGAGTTATTTTTAAATTATGATTTAAATGTTTGGATGATATCTAATTCTACATATTACAGATATCAAAGAAGATTTCTTTTCCCAGCCATACAACATCATTGGATTAAATACAAAGTTATTGAGAGCTTGAGAAATCTGTCCGATAGGTGATGGCCAGGCAGACAGTCCAGGCTTTTGTGCAAAGTACTGCCCATATACAGTGATGGAAGTGAAATACTAGTCATCGGTATTAAAGAGGACCTGTCACCACCCCAGACTTCTCAAACTCGCGAGATCACACTGTATTCCGTGTGCTGCCAGGGACAAGCGGCTGCGCGCACTCGGCACTGCAGACACATGATGCCGGGAGCGCGCAGCCGCTGCTCAGCGCGCCCTCACCAGAATGCAAAGGAGTCTCTTAGCTGACACCATCCGACTCACACCCCCCCACCCGTGCTGCAGCTCCTCCTTTCTGATGATACAGACCTGGGGGGCATATCTCGGGAACGGAGGGGGCTAGAAGGAAAATTCCAAGTGCCCCAGAATCAGGATACTAGCGCCTACATGCCGGTATGTTCAGTTTGGGAAGTCTGGGGTGGTGACAGGTCCTCTTTAATGTGCAACAAATGATTCTACCAATCACCTATGTTTGCCGTGAAGAGATTGCCTTCAAAAAAGAAAACTTACTAGCAGAAAATATAAACGTGTGGATCGTCACATGGGATAAGAAAAATTATATAGGAAAAATACTAATTTTGCAGCAGTTTGATATATGCCATGTTGTTAAATACGTTGGCCAAAAAGGTTTTGTGTGCAATAAAGTTAAAAAGCTGGAAATTTGGCTTGCACATGTCAAAAATAATTTATGGTGGTGCTCTAAACACTGCAATAAAGATGCTGATATTCTGGTTGCACAGTGGCAGACTGTAGAGTACCAGAGCATTTTGTAGGTCATTTGACCAACTGAGCAAATCTGCAAATCCCCCCTTCAAATAATGTTAAAAAGTGTCTGCAGAACCTCATAATATAAACCTCAGTTGCTGCAGAACCTCATTTTACACCACTATATTTTATAGAACCTCATCATACACACCTTAGCTGCAGCAGATTCACCCTATACAGAGAGCATTTGGGCTAAAACACACAATATATCAGAATGGGCTGTCAGGATCACAAGTGCACTGGCGCGGTGTGCACAGAATGCTTTGGTCTTAGGTCCGGTCCGAAATAGTACAGATCAGTCAGAGTGTTTAGGATCAAGTAGCAATTATTGTCCACGCATTGGGGTAACGATCTCGACCGTGTTAAATTATGTGAGCTGATATCTCTCATGAGACAAGGTTTTTCCAGGATTCCAATCTCAATTCAATTTTCCTTGCGTGGTCTAAAATTATTTCACGCTGTCATTGGAAAGGTGCAAGAGACCATGATGCCATCGAAAGAGCATGCAAAATCCTGAATATCAGGATATCTAAACATGCCTCTCAACTGTGCAATCACCACAGTTGAGAGGGGACAATCGCCATCTTTTGACTGGGGGCGGAGTCCATCTGAACCCAATAGGGTTAGATATTTCCCTTCTCATTTTGCAAAAGCTAACCGAAAAGGCCATCGCCTTGGGCCATTTGGGGAGTCGTAGCCAGTGTTAGGTACTAGGAGGCTGCTCCGAAGCACAGTTTATGCATGCCCAAAGGTGATCTGAAGTTGCCCACATGACGAATGCCAACATGACGAGCACCATTCAGGCAGAGGTTTTCCAAAGGATAGAAGGACTCGAATGGGCATGCCTGTTTTACAACATGTTTGCACTTTCTATTTTGTTATTTATTATTTTCTGTTTATAATAAATAAAATGTTGTGGCCTTCCCACATCACCCAAACAATTCATTGTCAAGAGCTAAGTTTTTGCCTGAGTTTGCAAATCCGTACAGTCTCTGTATACCTTTTTGGTGCAGAGTCTTTCTTACTTCCTCCTCCTGCAGTCTATCTTCCTGTCTCCAGTTTCTCACAAGTTTCTGGCCACTCCTACCCAACTTTTCCTGCCATTGGGGGCTACTGTAATGGTGTCCTGAGAATACAGACATATTTAAGGCTATAATGATATTTTGAGTGCAGAGTATGGTGGAGGCTGCGATGTGCTCTTTAGTGCCCCCCTCCCGTACGCTCAAGGAAATCACACTGGTTTAAACCGCCCTGTATAGTACCACGTGGAAAAAGTACTTGAGCGCCCTAATAATTCATTGTATCCCAAATGTCACCATGAATAGCTACCAGTGGATACCAAATGGTTAAAATAATATTTTCCCATATGATAGTTTAAAGAGTATTGTTGATAATCCAACCTGATATTCATAACCTTACTATCTTCTGCCACAAAGGAAATTTAAAAGTATTTTATAGTATATCATTAAAATAGAGGCCTAAAAGAATACGGTATGGTATCATTATGATGCAATTGTTGTTTGAACTAAGCTGCATTACACCACAACAACAACGTAGGATGAAGGCAAACCACAGCCGGGGGCATTGATGGAAAAGAACAAGGTAAATATAGGGGGGAGTACTCAAAGGCCAGGCAATCATAGATTGTGAATAAAATATATGAACCTAAATTAAATTAAAGTTAAAAACCCCTCCTCAGTGATGTCCCAGTTGTAATGGCAAAAGCTATTTCATTAGGATTTAGCAAAGGGATTTCCTACTGTAAATATTGCTGTATTGGAGAGGCCATGCAGAGAAGAACTTACTCATAGATCCAGGTAGTGTGACAATATTCTTATATTTGTTAACCATGTCCTCCTTTCTTCTAAAATAAACTTCTCACCCTAAAATTTCACCCTTCCCGCTGCTTCCTCAGCAGTTTTACAATGAGCATTTCCTGTACGAGTGCTGATGGAGCAGAGGGGAAGGTGAGACAGTGTAACAGGCTGTAAAGTCAGATCAAATAGGGGATAGGGTCGCTCACTAGCATAATTATTAGCATTTTGGCTCCACAATAACAATCTAGATTTCTAAAAGAACTTAGTTCTTACCATTTTATATCAACATTATGAGCTCCCATCATCAGTTAGGTGCTGATTACCAAGAATGGCTCCATTTACCCGAAAATAGAGATATATGACAATATTATGAACATTTTTCATTTGTCAACTCCAACTGGATACAAGGGTACAAATGTAATCTGGTGATAATTAGAAAAATCTCTAAAAATCATTTTCTGTTAACATTGTATTCAATAAGGGACATGTCTATAGGGTGAAGGAGAGGGGTCCTGAAAAGTTATCTGGTCAGAGTAGCTAGAATGAGGAAAAACACCTTTAGAGTGACTCCTCTTCACACCTTGACGAAGATTTGTTCGATTTAAACGCATGTTGTGGGAGAAGGGGGGGTGGAGGACGGTATGATGCAGTCCCTGCTCATAGAAATACATGTGGGGTAGCTGCACCCGTCAGAAATTTCGCTGGAAATTATCACACAACCTGTGAACTTTCACTGATGAAGGTTTTCTGGCTGTAGTGAATGCGCAGGCCAAAAATGTCCCAAACCGTAAGGTGCACGTGCCTATAATTGGGACTAATTAAATAATTGCAACAGATAGTGTTAATTTGCCATTTTACCCATAGTATTAATGGATAAATCAAAGTATTTAAACCTATTAAGGATGGGGTTTTTTTTTGTACAATCTAGTGTTTTCTTCCTTTCTTGATTTTTCTTTAAAAGGCCCGGGGCTATAAAGAACTTAGTTCTTACTATTTTCTATCACCATCATGAGGTCCCACGAGTTTTAACTTCTAGATGCTGACAACCAAGCCTAGCACTGACAACCTGAATATAGAGGCGAGTGACAATATACGGAATAGTTATACAACATTTTCCATCTGTTAACATTGCTTATGGACAACAGGTATAAATTCCCACAAGCTACATAGGTACAAGTGTAATCTGGCAACAAGAGTTGCGATCGAAACAAGAGTTTCGGGAAGGCGGGAAGGCAGACAGTCTGCCTATCTGTACTGCGCTATGAGGCCATCACTGCTGTGACACAGCCATACAAGTTACTGAGGGCCGTTTGTTGTACCATTTTCTACTTATTCAATACTTATATTATAGTGTCATTGTATATATTATCATCTGTAGATGCGTCCCAGAATTTTTTATATTTATTGCGATACTAATTATGTGGGAGGGGCCTAGGAGTTGCATGCTCGGCACTGAGAGAGGCCGTTTTACCACAAGTCCCAGAGTGCTTTGCAGCTGCCTCTCTCTCATTGGCCTTCCCTCAGCTGTGTGCTCACTGCTTGCAGAGGCTCCTTCCACCTGCTGTGGTAAAATAGTTCCTGTAGTCACTGATAAGCAGCACAGCAGGATTCCAGTAACATGGTAAGCGTCTATATTATTCACTCTACCACAGCCCTGACACTTAATTCCCTGTCCTTTCTCATTCTTCCTTTACCCCCAGAAAAATATATTTCATGTGGCTCTCATTTTTAGATACAGGCAGTCTCCCGGTTGGCCGCAGGTGGGACGGTGCGGGGCGTTATTGTCCCGGCGCACTTGCTGCTGCCCGCGACTTTTCATATGTGAAAAGACGCCAGCTGCTGTTTTTTTATACGCCAGGCCTCTCGCGAATATGCAACGGCGGGGCTATCATACACTGGCGCATGAGTGCCAGAATATGATAAATATGCCCCAAGGTATCTATCCTTTACCTATCTTATATGTGTATAAAATCAAGCCCTGAATTAGGATTAGTTCTTGCATATGGACGGAAATTGTGCCTCTTTATGGACTTATGCTCCCTCCACAAGTGCACAGGGGAGCACTTCCAGCAGCTCAGTGGCCCAGCACACAATCCATAACCTATGCTTGTTTCTAGTGCAGGCCAAGGCACTTTTCTATGTCAGGTTAG
This sequence comes from Engystomops pustulosus, assembly GCF_040894005.1. Classification (NCBI taxonomy): domain Eukaryota; kingdom Metazoa; phylum Chordata; class Amphibia; order Anura; family Leptodactylidae; genus Engystomops; species Engystomops pustulosus. The sequence goes on from NC_092412.1 coordinate 32,715,365, forward strand.
ACCTTGTGCAGAAATGTTGGCGGCACAACCCCAGTCAGATGCAACAGGATTTCTCCTATTCTTACTTATACACCTATCAATGCTTCACATCACACTTCTCCCATGTATTATTAAAAAACTATGTATCTCACACACCTATTACCACTTAGTTCACATCATGCCATATGCAATCATTTTTTGAAGGCGACAAGTCAAACTTATTACACGGATGATGAAGAATCTATGACCATTTCAGAAACTACTATTTCTTCTTGTCATTTATCATGCAAGTTTGATTATTAAATTACCGTAACTAAATGTCTATTCTTTAAACTACATCTTTAAGCTGTCTCAGCAAGGGGAATCAAGCAAGGAAGACCTTGGCCACGGTCCAGAATATGATGTGGTAATTGATATTTATGCTTAATATGATGCTAAAGTTTAAAGGGGATTTTTCCACGAATCAAAGTTAGGCCCTTTCCACAGGATAGAGCCTAACTTGCTGATCCTGTGGATTGGACCTAACATGATTAGTAGGAAAACGTCTTTGATAGCAGATTGTTGGATTCATAGCTCATTTTACTGAACAAGAAGCAGACAATTTCATTTACTGTGCAGTGGTAGTGCTGGGCTATAGCCGGTTAGTGGCCATTATTGAGATGGTTTCTGAGATACAGTACAGGTCCGGGCAGAGGCTGTTTTTGGGGTGTCAGCCACAGTCTGTTCTGGTGGAGGGGTGCTGATATGAGCCACAGTTTGGCTTGGTTTAGGGGGAAACGGGGGTCACTGGTTGGCATTGCCACCCACAGTCTGGTCTGGGGTGTTTGGTGGCATCTGCCACAAGGGGTGAAGCAGGTCACCGGCGACAGGGTCAGACCTATAGTTTGAACTTTCTGAGGAGATGAAGAAAAGGATTGTGTATCCCTTGTTTACTGCATGATGTAATATTTTTAATGCCACAATTTTCTATTTCAGCACAGAAGATACTGACTCTTCTTGTATAAATGCTGTTTATTAACATTATATACAGATATGACTTATATATATTTGTGTTACTGAAAATTTCATACTCCTCCTCGGCTAAAAATACTCCCCAAAAATAGTAAGTGGAGTATTATTACCCTTCTAGAAAAATGTTAGTGTGACCTCTTTTATGTATTGTTCATACTACTTGTCTCCCTGGGGGAAAGATGCCTTATTGGCTTGTGATGCTCCTAAACCAGGTTACAACACAACCTGATTGCGGAATATAAAATGTCAACTTAACAATTTTTACTAGGCAGATGTTTAGAAGCCAGATAACCATCACGGCAGCGATCATCTACACCATGAGCCCATACTATCAGTATAGCCACCAAACCCTGTATATGACTGGCAATTGGTCCCCAAAGCTATAGGGCGACAGCTTAACTGATAATAAAAAATCTATTTGTCATTTTTATTTCTTTCTCTTTTTAGGAACTACATTGGCTGATATCAAGTCTGTGTGATACATCTGACCAAGGGGATTCACATAATGGATATCGCTTCCAAAATGATCCAGGTTGGGGCCCTGGGGAAGAAAGACCTGAACCAGAGGGGGATCCTGAAGGAAGACTTCTTAGCACGGCCTGGTGTTCCTGTACCCTGTGTCACACTAGGCCAAGTGTATCTGAGAGTTTTTGTTGTAAAGAACCTGAAGAATTAGACGAAATTCCAGGTGTAAATGAAAAATGCATTAGTGACAATGCTGGCTTTATAGAGCAGTGTACTGTAAGAACCTTCCTCAGACCCCAACATTATTATGATAGAAATGATAGTAGGTCAGTAATTATTATAGGATAAAATTATTTGTAGTTCTTTCAATATATGTTATACTTCGTTATTTGATGTTTTAATACAATTTAATTTTCTATCTTTTATTATCCCACACAGAGCATTACGTCTGGCTGCATATCGCTGTTTCACCCTGTGGGTACATACATAACAGAGTCCCTATTCCAGTGTGTGTCGTATGCAAAATCAGAGACCTTTACCCACATCTAGATGCACAATATACAGGTTTTCAATATTACCATGATGTTAATCCATGGACCTGAACTTCTGGTTTGATATGGTTTTAGATGACACTTTTGTGTTAAAATTTTTTACTAAAATGTCTTAAAATTCAACTTAAGTTTCTGTTTATTTATTGTATAGTCTCTTCTACTTTATACTCTTGTGGTGTTTCCTATATATATTTTACCCTATAGTGTCATCATATGCAAATTTATATTTAAAAATATTCTAGACCATATTTTAGCTGTAATTATTAGTGATGGGTAACAATTGTGATAACACAGTGTGCACTATAGTTTAAAAATAAAACTTTATTACCTGGTTGTGATCGAATACATGTCACATAAATATTCAAACATTTAGTAAGAATAGGTTTGGTTTGACTGCAGGGAAACCTACTGACAAATACGAAGAGGGTATGCAACACCCCTGCCAATGCGCATGGCAGAGGAGAACCAGTACCACAGCCTCTCCCTCCATATTTCTTGCACACACCACCTGCTGGAGACCTGCTGCCTCCAGGCCCCAAGAAAAGGCTAGGCCCCGGTGGGGGATGTTGCAAGTGGAGTCAGGATTTCTACTTCTGTGCCTTATGCTGGCACTATAGACTGTCCCTTATTGAAAATACTGTGCTACCTAACCCTGCTGCCATCCGGGTTTAGGCCCAAGTGACTTTGTACTATCTGGTGCAGCAGCGCCGTAGCGATTGCTGCCCAGCAACAAAGAGGTTTAATCAGCCATCTTGGATCCGGAAGTGCCGAAGCACGTGTCCTGCAACTGAAGAAGAGCACCGCTGATCATCGCCGAGCCCCTTCTGCCTGCCGGACGTCGGGAAAGGAGATCATCACAGCTGTTCCATCATCACCACTGATCGCCGCAGAGCCCCTGCTGCCTGCCGGACATCGGCAACAGAGCTCTTCGTGCACTGGAGCTGTCCTGTCATCGCGGCTGATCCTGATTGAGTACCTTTGGGAAAGTTAAAGGGGGGTAGAGATTGTTTCCGACGCTAGGTTAATTGGCTCACCTCCCAGGCAATAGTGACTGTGCTTTAAAGTGCCTACGTCCCCAGGGACATTGTTTACCCCTGCCACTCCACAAAATCCAACCCAATCATGTCAGCCCAAGATGAAGACACTGAACCGGGGCAATTCCTGTCCCCCGGTGCCTCCTCGGGGTATAGGAGCATATTAGACACTCCAGAGAGCCCGTCCAGCCCTATTGCAGCCAATGTCACCGGGGCTACCACCCTTATACCCCTGACTATGCCCTACTATCTGGGAGCCCCCTGGTTACCCCACTACAAAGGAGAATTGAACACTCTCTCTGAATTCAGAGCCAAGTTGCTAGCCACCTTTACTCTGTATCCGCTCACAGAAGAACAGAAAGTGGGCATTCTAGCCGGGCAATTAAAGGGACCCGCTCTTCTTGGCCCCCGAGAACAGAGCCAGAATGTGAACCAAATCCTCAATAGACTGCACAACACCTTTGAAAAATGTACTGTCTCCGAGCTGAAGAAGAAGTTCTTTGGGGAAAGACAGAAACCTCAACAGTCCCTCAGATACTTTGCCCTCTCCCTACTGGAGATATGGAAGGCTATCATCCGCCTTGATCCTAAAGAGGCTGAGAATTCCGACCAAACCCTGCGGGAGCAATTCTGCTGTCTCTTCAACATGCCCAGGCCTCTTTATTTGAGTTCAAGGAGATTGCCATCGACATACTAGGGGAACGTCTGCCTGCTGGACCACAGAAGGAATTTGAACCAGTGGAAATGGAGGATATCACTCTAGCTTGTCATCCAGCACAACCGACCGCACCGCCTCCCGCGTCTGCGGAATTTGCTGCCCTAGCAGAACAGGTCACCACCCTGGCAGACACCATGAGTAAAATTCTTGACTGACTGGCCCAGCTGGAAGCAACCGCTTGCCCCAAGAGGAGGAAGCCACCAGAGAACTTGTTACAGTCAAGTACCCCCTGTGACTCCCCAGTCAAACCGCACCCAAGGATGGCAAAATCCTTAAACACCTGGAGACAGAAAGCGATGCAGCTACTGTCGTAAATATGGGCATGAAGAGAATGGATGTTGTCAGTTAAACGACAAACCCTTGGAGCTACCTCCAAGAACCTCTAAGTCCCTGAGATTTCAACTGGATGCCCAGGTTCGTGGGGACTTGCCCCATGGTTCATGTGGCCATCAACGGAGTAACCCTACCGGCCGTAATTGATACCCGCTCTCAAGTGACCACCCTCCGCAGTGGTCGAGTTCAACAACATGCCTTTCGGCTTATGCAACGCCCCAGGCACGTTTCAACGGTTAATGGAGAGATGTTTGGGTCATCGGAACTTCGAGACCGTCCTGCTATACTTGGACGTTATCATCATCTATTCCAAGACCTACAAAGAACACTTCCAACATCTGGATGAAGTCTTCCAAATCCTGACTCAGCATGGGTTGAAGGTCAAGCCCTCCAAGTGCCATCTATTACAGCCCAGCGTGAAGTGCCTAAGGCATGTGGTGAGCGCTGATGTAATCGAGTTAGACCCAGAAAATATTGCAGCTGTCCATGACTGGCCTACCCCATCTACTATCCGGGACATCAAGAGCTTCCTTGGATTTGCCAGCTACTACAGGCAATTTATCCCGAAGTTTGCTCAGCTGGCGGACCCCTGCAAGAACTCCTAAGGGGACTGCCGAAAGAGGGCCATCGAATGGACAGCAGAACGAGAAGCAGCTTTCCAAATGCTGAAGCAAAGGCTGACTGAGCCTCCAGTGTTGGGATACCCAGATTACAGTCTGCCTTTCACCCTCTACGACGATGCCAGCAAGCATGGAATAGGAGCTGTACTGTCCCAGCTTCAGAATGGAACGTAAAGGGTCATAGCCTGCGCCAGCCGTTCCCTCCGAGAACCGGAACAGAACGACCAGAATTACAGCTCATTCAAATTAGAGTTTCTGGCGTTAGTCTGGGCTGTGACTGAAAAGTTCAAGGATTACCTAGCTGCTTCCTTCTTCACTGTCTTCACAGACAACAACCCCTCGGCACATCTGAACACCGCTCGGCTTTGAGCACTGGAGCAGCGATGGGCCTCCAGATTAGCGAACTTCAATTTCACTATCAAGTACCGGGCCGGCAGGACAAACGACAATGCTGATGCTCTGTCCCGACCCGCTGACCAGTGGGAGGGACCCTCCACGGATGCTCAATGGGAAGATGTGGAGATGCCGGCGTTCTATGCCCGGTTTGTGCGCCAAGAGGCCCAGAGAGTTTATTACTTACCCTCAGAAGGAGTACCCGCTACTTCACCAGAAGAGTCTGCGCCACCTGCAGAGAAAAACCTCTGGATGAGTCTGCAGGCTGATAGCCGCGCCATAGGAGAAATTATGGACTCTCTCTCCAGTGGGCGAGTGCCTGAAAGGATTCGTCGGAGGAGAGCGGACGGAGAATTGTCCCAATTGTGGGGCCAGAGGAAGAAGCTGAGTATGCATCAGGGCCTGCTGAAAAGGAGAACTCTGGATCCTATCACCTATGACCGTCTGCACCAGATTGTGATTCCCCGGAGGGACGCCAGGATAGTGCTGGATATGTATCACGACCAGTCCAGTCACTTTAGCACTCAGAAGACTGAAGACACCCTTCGGAAGCGCTTCTCCTAGGTGAACATGAAGCCAACATTGAGGCCTGGTGCCAGGAATGCCCAGCCTGCGCCATCGCTCGAGGAGAGCGACACAATCAAAGGGCCCCTCTACATCCCATTGTGAGCCAACGTCCTCTGGAGATCCTGGCTCTGGATCATGTGAAGTTGGAGCCCAGCAGGTCCGGTCACACATACGCCATGACCGTCATAGACCACTACACTAAATTTGTGGTCGCCATACCAGTCAGAGACTTGTCCGCAAGGACCACTGCAGCCGCCCTGTGGAAGAGCTTCATCCTCCCCTATGGCTGTCCGGATAAAATCCTTACTGACCAGGGAACCGCATTTGAGTCACAAGTGTTCCAGGAGCTGTGTACCCTCTATGGCTGCAAGAAGCTGAGAACCACAGCCTGCCATCCGCAGGGCAATGGACTCTGCGAGAAGATGAACCAGACTCTCATCAATATGCTGTGGACCCTGACCCCTGTGAAAAGGGCTGACTGGCCAAAACTGCTACCGGAGTTAGTATACTTGTACAATAACACGACCCATTGCTCCACAGGATACACTACCTACTACCTGATGTTCGGGAGACATGGCCATCTCCCTTCCGATATGGCCTTGGACATGGAATCCCCTGATTCTTAATCTCTACTGCCCCAGACTGATTAGGTCCAGGAACACCAGAGGCGCCTGGCGGATGCCAGAGAAATTGTGGACCTTCAGGTGGAGGAAGCCCGAGACTAACAAAAAAGAGACTTTGACCACAATGCCTACACTGAGCCTCTTGCCCCCAGAGACCGAGTGTGGCTGCGAAACAACCATCCCACCAGTAACTTAGATGGGCGTTGGGAGCGTGAGCCATTCCTAGTAAGGGACAGTCTCTCCCCTGAAGTCTACGAGATTTCAAGAGGAGACCGTCCATCACTCCGGGTACACAGGAACCGGCTGAAGAGATGTCTACGATCCTTTGCCCCTGTGTCAAGTCCTCTGACCCCAACTTCGAGTCCAAGAGCCCCTTTGTGTTCATCTACTCCTAGTTTTCTTGAACTTGTGACTGTGCCTTAATTCTGTGTGGTTGTCTCTACCCCAGTGAGAGTTACTTCGGAGAGGTCACCATCCCTGCTGCAGTCTCCAATGCTGCTGCCTGTGGAGGATGACCCTGTCCCAGAACCTGTTGCCCCCGTGGCCTCCAAGGCGCCTGAGATTCCTACTCCAGTGCCTGATTCCGGAGATGACAAGGAAATTGTAATTTTCTCCCAACAGGAGCTCAGGAGATCTCAGCGAGAGGCAAAAGGGAAACCTCCTACGTACCTGCAGGAGTACCAGCTGTCCCAGCACAAAGGTCGGAAGACGAAGAAAGTCTGCTTCACCGATCCTGAGGTACTCACTGCTATTTCAGGCCACTCTGATAAAGAGTAACCCTTGATGGGCTGTAGCCCTTAACAGGTACTGTGTATATATTGTATATATCTTTCTGCTGATTCCCAGTTGGGCTGAGCCCCACATATACCTCATAGAGCTAGAGACTATCCTAGGACTCTCCCCCTTATTTATTTATCTCAGTCAAGAGACTCTCCTTGAATTGTCTACCATTGTTATTTGCTATGTTAGCATCAACCTCTGCTGACGCAGAAATCTCTACGAAGGATTCTGTCCCTCTACATCCGGAGGAGACCCTTCATCCGCACTTTTTCCCACATTAAGGGCTGTGCCCAGAAGATGGACTTATCCTTAAAGCCTTCTGAGAGACTTTTAGCCAACTGCCATAGAGGAAAAGTTGCTATTGACTTTGTTTTGCTCTGAATGTTTTTCATTTTCAGGAATGGACATTTTGTTTGCAATATCTATGCCTTTTTCTCCCCAGAAAAATGGACATTTTTCATGCTACCACATGTAGTCAGTTCCTATATACATCGTTTGTAACGTTAAACGTTCAAGTAATTTACCCATTGGGCTGCTAAAGCCAATGTGTGTTCAAATGTTTGCACAACTGTCATTTATTGTCAGTCAGCTTGCAGTCAAATTTTTCATAGGCTTTGCAAGTGATAGTATGACTGTGTTGGACCGTCTTTGTATGTAAATCCTGGCCGCAAGCTTACGCCTAGAATCTGAGCTCAGTCATTGTGTGGCCTCTGTAAACTGCGGGTCCTTAGGGGACCAGGGGTGTTTACTTAGAAACATCTAGATGTCATACACACAGGGTAAGGCTACATTCACACTACTGTATAAAAACGTCCGTATCCGTAACGTTTTTTTTTACGGGTTACACACGGCCACATTCATTTCTATGGAGTATACGTCCGATCATTTATATAGCCCGTATATTGCCCGTACCGTACTGTACCGTATTCTGCCTGTAGAAAAATATAGAGCATGTCCTATTTTCACCCGTATATCGGTCCCGTACGCGCCATAGAAATGAATGGGAACGCAAAAATACGGGCTAAATACGTGCTGCACCGTATGGCTGCCGTATATACGGGCCGTATCCATGGTGACCTGAACAAGGGGGCAGGGTGACAGAAGTACATGTGCAGGTCTGCTATCTTGATTCTACAAGCATGTCTTTCCTATCTATGGAGAAGCTTAACTTACTGGTCCAGGCTAATCCCATTTTATGGGATAAGCGCCAGGAAGAGTATTCGAACTGGAGTCTAAGACATCGGGCATGGGAAGAGGTGACCGCCGAACTAGCACCAGAGGAATGGAGCGCTGCAAGCACTTCAATACAAAAACTGGCTCTTGGTGAGTGTGATTTGCTTGTGTTCCTACCATGTTCCATAATACATGTGACCCCCTGCAGCATTGTGCTTTATGTACGTCACCCATGCAGCATTGTGCTTTATGTACGTCACCCATGCAGCATTGTGCTTTATGTACGTCACCCATGCAGCATTGTGCTTTATGTACGTCACCCATGCAGCATTGTGCTTTATGTACGTCACCCATGCAGCATTGTGCTTTATGTACGTCACCCATGCAGCATTGTGCTTTATGTACGTCACCCATGCAGCATTGTGCATTATGCCTCTGAACCCCTTTTTTTTCCATGCAGTTCATAAGATTTCCACACGTTGGGTCTTGGCAAGAGACCAGTACAAGCGTGAGAAAAATCAAAAACAAAAAAGTGGTAGTGGGAGACTGCAGAAGAGGCCTTACATATATACCAAATGCCTCAGTTTTTTGGACAGAGCGATGGATGTGGGAGAGTAAGTATTTATTAATGTTGCCACATTGCAGAATGGTATCCCTCTTCCAGTAACATTCATTCTGCATGGTGGACAGGAATCCATTGAATATGAACGTCAATTTATAATTTAAAATTGTCTCCCCACAGAACATCAGATAACTTCACATCAGGAGTGCCTGTGCAGGTGTCTTCCCAAGAAGAGGGTGAACATATTGTGGAGCACAGCGAATTGGCTTCAGAGGTTTCACCACCTGCAACACCTGCACCACCTGCAACACCAGCACCGACTTCACCAGTACGGAGAAGCCGCAGGCCACAGGAAGCCACTGCTGTTGCCACATGTGTTGCTACTGAGGCTCTAGTGGAGGTGCTGCATCAGCTTAGGCAACGGAGGGAGGACACCCCTGAAGATGTCTACATGCGGGCATTGGTGCCAGAATTACAAAGTATTCCCGTAGAAAAAAGGGGCAGTTGTAAAGCAGCACTTTTTGCTGTTTTACAAATTTGGAAATATGGCCCCAGCAGCCAAAAAAATTGGCTTGGTGTCCTGTTAAAAATCGGGAGCAGGCTGTAGGCCAAATACCTCACAGCCCTACTCCTCCTCTACCTCCACCTGGCAGATTTCAACCCTATGAGGGACATAGCCAGTCCTACGTGAAGGAGTTTTATGACTTGTAAATTTTATTTTTTTGGGTGTATAGTTAGATTAAAAAAGTTTTTGTTACAAAAAAAATTGCTTACTGTGTTCATTGCATTGCATTACATGACAAATACATACATACTGTGACAAAGTCACTATTGAATTGGCGAGAAAATGAAGGTTTATGTGTATTACAGCGACCACAGTGTGAATGGGGTCAAACTGGAAGCGGTTTTCCATGTGTTGGTCTCTTGGAAGACCTGGTAGAGGACCCTAATTGCAGGATTGGAGACAAGTGTGATCATTGCTCCAGAGCAAAGCTTCCAGATTGTAATGAGTCTCACAATGCACCAGGTGTGCAATCCCTTAAAGATGGGTGTGGAGCAGTCAGAAGTCGCTCTCTACCTGGAGACACAGAGGCTGGACTGTGTGAGAGCCACACGTGAGTGACACTGGGTTACTGAATGTATGTTTCATGCTGGCAGGGAGAAGCCCTCCAGTGGCTAGTGAGGGCCGCCAAGTGTTTAGTTAGAGCCGGACAGGCAAGGATTTTTATTTGATGTTTTGTTTGTTACTGCTGTTTTTGCTGGAATAAATGCACAGTTTCAACTTTAATCCTGCTGTCCAAGAGAGCTTTGTCATTGCCGACCCCCACGTTTGAGCTGAACCCCTACAATACATTAAAATATAATCCCACATTTTATACCCTTCTTTCAATGTGTTCTTTCAGTAAAAAATGCTCAAGTCTCCCATTGACTTCAATGGGGCTCGTTATTCGATATGAGCACTCGAGCATCGGGAAAAGTTCGACCCGAGTAACGAGCACTCGAGCATTTTAGTGCTCGCTCATCTCTAATAATGATATTAAAATATAGTTGCGAGTATTCCATTAATCTTTGTGGGAGATGCCGACTTTAAGTTCTTGCTCAGCCGCAGTCCAGCGGTGTGATCTCTGGTTTTCTAAGTCCACACGCATGCGCATTACACTTTTTCCTCAATTTACTAAGTACAAGCGCAAGTTCCTTAGTACCGATTTACTGGCTGCAAGTAAAACACTAAGTGATCCCGCATGCACGGCGCTTAGTGACATGATAAGTATCTGGCTCCAATGGGATCCATTAATTTTTTGGTAGTTGTTACCTATTGGATGCCTGCGTTAGGTAAGGCCAATACTGTACAAGTCAGACATCTCTGACATCAGAGACAGAGGGGCACATTTACTTACCCGGTCCAGTCGCGATCCAGCGGTGCGTTCTCTGCTCTTGATTCGGGTCCGGCCGGGATTTATGAATGTAGTTCTTCCGCCGTCCACCAGGTGGCGCTGCTGCGCTGAAAGTCATCTCATCGCGCCGGAATGCACCACCTCGGACCAGGTGAAGGTAAGTGCTCCCCAAGCGACACTTTTTCGGTTTTTAAATGCGGCGTTTTTTCCGAATACGTCGGGTTTTCGTTCGGCCACGCTCCCCGATTTCCGTCGCGCGCATGCCGGCGCCGATGCGCCACAATCCGATCGCGTGCGCCACAATCCCGGGGCAATTCAGGTACAATCGGCGCAAATCGGAAATATTCGGGTAACACGTCGGGAAAACGCGAATCGGGCCCTTAGTAAATGACCCCCAGAGTCTTTAAAGAACTGACTTGCCACCTGTAGCGCTCATATGTAGCCCCGGCACCCCTGAGGACGCCATTGTTTTGGCAAAACATGTCGGGGGAGCTATAGTGTGAATTTTATTTAGGGGATGTAAATTGAGCACATGCAAAACATAGGGACAGCCTTACCAGTTCTGACATTCCAGATAGGAATCAGTGTGTCTTCTTGTAATCTCATCGCACTACGTCAAAGTGGACTCTAGAGAAGCTGGTCCCGCCTTCAATCTCAGAACACCCTCAACAACGAAAAGGCACATGACAGAATGGCAGGGACAAAAGGAGCAAGAACACCTAAAGGTAATTATTTTACCTTGACACAGTCACAGATTGAAGTCTTACAGAAAGGCCTCTCTTTCTGTCCAACTGAAAAGTCAAATGTATTTAATACTATTAAGGACTTGGCTCTATTTACTCGTAAACTCCTTTTCAAAAAACATTTTGATAAGACTAGTTGTGAGCCGGTACCACTCTCTCCTACTGAGAGACAGGCTCACAATGATCTATGTACTTTCTTGGAAGAGCAAGAGGCTACATCCAGTCTTAATGTCCCCAAACATTTGTACAGGAGATCCCAGTATTTTCCCCCCTTGTCGGCATGTCCATCTGTGGAGATTTTTTACAAATTGGTCAAGAAAGACCTTGAGAGGCTTATTCCATATCACACTTCTCACTCTAATCTCACTGGAGCCCAAAGGTTGGCATTTTGACAACTAAAAGGTCTGAAAGATCTAGTAATAAAACCAGCCGACAAGGGGGGGAACATTGTGATCTGGCCTGTACATATGTATGAAGAAGAGGCCTTTCGTCAGTTATGCATGACTGATTGTTACAAACGTTTGGACTCGGACCCGACAAAGTGTTTCAAAATGGAACTAGACAAATTGATCATGGACTCTGTCCTGCAACAGACAATCTCACCAAAAAGGGCAGAAGGACTAATGGTTGAACGTTCCATCTTTTATTAAATACACTACTGACATGTTGAGACGTCTTATTGGACTGCACTTAGTTAGGGACATGTTTTTGGTGACATGGAGTCCCTGTACACATCAATAGCACATGACCATAGAGTACAAGCCTCGAGATTCTTTTTAGAAATGCTAAATCTTGATCCAGACCCAGAGTTTGTCACAAAACTTTTGCATTTTGCACTTACCGATTTCTCCTGGATATTATGTGGGGTTTTGGACTCCTGCCTGGTGGTGACCTGGGGAGTGGTTCGAAATTGGGGGAGTTTTAGCCATTTTGCATGGGGGTACGGTGCTCTCGAACCAGAGGTGGCGGTTGAGGGTAAGATATCAGTTGCTGGGCAGAATGGCATCCTCTCTTTTGTAGCTCGAAGGATCTCCTCCTATTAGAGTTGGATGTTTGGGGGTTAATATGTGAAAGAAATTTAATAAAGATGTTATGTTATTCGTTAAATGTTGTGGGCTGCTGTGGCCAATATTTATCCAATCCTTGTGTGTGTGTGTGCTTCTGGGGGAAAAGGGGGGAGGAGCTTTGGGTAAGTAAGAGACATGGCGGCCTAACGGTGTAAAAAGGGAGAAAAGAGGGCGCAAGAGGGGAAAAAGCAGGAGGGCCCAATCTCAACAATGCCGATGTCATGTAAAGTGTGGTTCACACGCACTGAAAGGCTTTTGAAAAAACCTGCACTATTAGAGTTTGACAATATAGGGCTCATATAAGTGAAAATACAAAAAAGAGATTTAAGGAAGAAAGGATTTATCTAATTCCTGGGTGACTTGCCAGCCATCTTCAAGCTATGGATGTTTCCATTAATCATTTTAAGTTTTCATGAAGGAAGTATGGAAGAAATGGATGGCTGCTGGCAATCATGGATGGACCACCAGTGAAGGATGAAACTGTTGCTACATCCTTCAGAAATGTGCCAATGCCTTAGATGCCTCTGAAGATGGTATCCTAAACATAGAGCAAAGGTAGCAGTGATCGGGAGCAACTGAGCTTGAAGGATATATATATACTTTTTGCATGGCTCAGCTAATGGCTCAGCGGATGTTTACGACAGGAGAAGCCAATGCAATTATCTGTTCAGACACAGATACCGCAAGTAAGATTGATGAGGAACTTTTCATTCACTCATCATCATCTAAAGACAGTAATGAACCTGTAGAAGGCAACCAAAGCGGAGCGACAGTCAGCCTAGTACTAGCGGGAATGGCTGTCCGCAGATTCATATAATAGTTGAACAAACAAATTTGTATTTTGATTTTGGCTACACATCCTGAATCGCGTTATGTTCGAGGTAACATGTGGAAGCCAGTTGACAAGGCAGAAATGCTGATATTTTGGGGACTTCTATTGAAAAAAGGCCCTGTAAAACAACAAACGATAAGATCATATTGGTCTGTATGTACTGTATGACACCCCTGCATATCGGTACCTGATGAAGCACAAGCGCTTTGAGGCTGTAATTCGTTGTAATGACAACTCACTATGCCCCCAAAGCAAGTGAAAATTAGGTCTCTCATCAAACATTTTGATTTAACATTTGCGGAGGTGTATACACCTGATAAAAAAAATGGAAATTGACGAATCCTTGGTGTTATTCAAGAGAAGATTAAAAATTAAACTATCTCCCTAGCAAAAGAGACAAATATGGTATGAAAGTTTATAAGGTCTGCAAAAGTAGCAGTGGCTTTACCCACCATTTTCGAGTATATGAGGGAAAAGATTCCAAAATTAACCCTCCTCATTGTCCCATCAACCTTAATGTAACTGGCCTTTAGGGACCTAAATAACCCACTGTTGGACAACTTGTTTGTAGAAGTTTTTTATAGAAGTGTCTCCCTGTTTAACCCCTTAACGACCAACAGGCCCTTTTAGTTTTTTTACTTTAATTTTTCACTCCCCACTTCAAAAATCCATAACTTTTTTTATTTTTCCATTTGAGGAGCTGTATGAAAGCTTGTTTTCTGTATAACAAATTGCACTTCATAGTGACAGTATTTGATATTCCATGCCATGTACTGGGAAGCGGGAGAAAAGTTCCAAATGTAGTGAAATGGTGAAAAGCGAAAGGCTTATTATTTACTCCTGTTCCTCATTTTGATAGCTTTCTCTGGGTGAAAGATATCAATTTATTTGCCAGAAAATTAGCCTTACATAAACATTTCTTAAAAGAAAACAACCCAGAGAGAGCTGCAGATTGGAGAAATGAGAGAGCGAAACAAACACTCCAGAATTTAGAAGAGGATAATATAACCCCCCCCTCGAGGCATTAATCCACCACTTACGGCCCTAAAACCCAGATCCAAAATGACACCACCTTTTGCTCAATTTCACAAGATCGATACTTTTGTCCAATTGGTCACGAGGGAGATTAAGAAAATCCGTCCACATAACATAAGAATAGCCCTAAATCTAAGACAACAAGAAAAACTAGCCATGTCAAGATTACAATCCAACACCAAGATAGTATTCAAACCTTCTGATAAAGGGGGTAATACTGTATTTATGGACCAGGACCAATACATAGAAATTTTAAGACGTCTATTGAGAGACCAGGAAACGTATAAGATCCTTCCTCGAGATCCCACGATGGAATTTCTGTCAGAACTGACAGTCATCCTGGATGAAGCCCTGGAAAACAATCTGGTCTCTAAAGACGATTACAATTATCTTCTTAATCAGAAGTCTACACTATCTACATTCCATGCATTACAAAAGGTCCACAAAAGAGTCACACCAATCCCTGGACGTTCCATCATCTCAGGGACAGAGAACTTAACGCAGGGCAGCAGCGAATATGTAGACATCATCCTGAGACCATTAGTGACCACTCTTCCATCTTACCTGAGAGACACCAAGGATGTTATCAAGAAACTCCAGGACATTACTGTACACTCTGGAACATACCTGGCCAGTCTTGATGTTGAAGGCCTATATTCAAATATTAGACATCATTTAGCCCTGACAGCAGTGAAACCTTTTTTTGCAGATCACAATCACTTCACCCTCACGTTTTTAGAGTTCCTCTTCATTCACAATTATTTTCTGTTTGGCGGTACCTTTTACTATCACCTTCAATCTTAGAACACCCTGAACAACGAAAAGGCACATGACAGAATGGCAGGGACAACAGGAGCGAGAACACCTAAAGGTAATTAATTTACCTGAACACAGCTTGACACAGTCACAGATTTCAGTTGGACAAGTCAAATGTACTTAATACTATTAAGGACTTGGCTCTATTTACTCGTAAACTCCTTTTCAAAAAACATTTTGATAAGACTAGTTGAGAGCCGGTACCACTCTCTCCTACTGAGAGACAGGCTCACAATGATCTGTGTACTTTCTTGGAAGAGCAAGAGGCTACATCCAGTCCTAATGTCCCCAAACATTTGTACAGGAGATCGCAAGAAAGACCATGAGAGGCTGATTCCACATCACACTTCTCACTCTAATCTCACTGGAGCCCAAAGGATGGCTATTCGACAACTAAAGAGTCTGAAAGATCTAGTAATAAAACCAGCCGACAAGGGGGGGAACATTGTGATCTGGTCTGTACATATGTATGAAGAAGAGGCCTTCCGTCACTTACGCATGACTGATTGTTACAAACGTTTGGACTTAAACCTGACAAAGCGTTTCAAAATGGAACTAGACAGATTGATCATGGACTCTTTTCTACAACAGACAATCTCACCAAATATGGCAGAAGGACTGATGGTTGACTTTCCTGTGAAGCACACTTTTTATCTACTACTGAAGGTCCACAAACGTGTAGAGAAACCACCAAGCAGTCCCCTATTGTCGCTGCCATAGGCGGCCTGTGTGAGAGTATCTGCAGGTTTGTGGACTTCTATCTATAACACTGTGTAGAAACGTCTTAATGGACTGCACTTAGCTGGGAACATGTTTTTGGCGACGTGTGACGTGGAGTCCCTATACACATCAATAGCACATGACCATGGAGTACGAGCCTCAAGATTCTTTTTAGAAATGCTAAATCTTGATCCAGATGTCATGACACTTTTGCATTTTGCGCTTACACATAATTATTTTACTTTTAAGGACCGTCTCTTTCTACAGCTCAGAGGAACAGCGATGGGGGCCACCTGCACCCCATCCTATGCCAATCTGCTCCTTGGAGTGTGGGAAAGAGAAGTCGTGTTTCAGACCCCTGGACATGAGGTGGTACTCCATTGGTAAAGATACATTGACGATGTGCTTTTTATCTGGCGGGGCCCCACGCCACATCTGGAAAAATTTCTCCAGGATCTAAATGTCAATAATTTGAACATAAAACTGACTTGGAAATATAGCCAGTCGCAAGAGGAGTTTTTAGATGTTTTGATTAATATAGATACCTCGGGTTTTGTCTCCACCAGTATATTCAGGAAGACTACAGCTACCAACTCCCTACTGCATGCCACCTCCTCTTACTTTCCTCCGGTCAAACAAGCAATACCAGTGGGACAAGCGCCGTATCTGCTCCAGTGAACTCTTTAAAAAGACAATCCGCCAGTGCTTTCATGAAAGAGGGTTCAGTTTCCACAAAAATGGGGCTCAGGAGAGCGCAAAACACACCAAGAGATACTTTGCTGGTGAGTAACATGCACCACATAAAACAAAGATCCAAGACATCCAAGTCAGATTTGTTACCACGTTTAGCTCAGACTAGACCTTAGTGAAGGACATTTTGCGCAGACACTGGCCGACTTGCTGACTCATCACTTGCCATATTCCCCTTCGGTGACCTGGCGTAGATCCAGAAACCTGGGAGCCATTATGTACCTCCCAAACAAAATGTTTTAGGAAGTAGGGGGCCCAGATGGAGAACATATACATGTGGGAACTAGTGCAGCATGTAAAAATATTGTCGGATCCACCACTTTTTGTAATGTAGCAGAGAGTACAAATTAACCACACGAGCCCTAAAAGTGAGAGTGCTGGAGAACATTAGCCGTATTTCAGAAGCATCCGATGACGAACGTAAAGACCAACTAGACACAATACTACACCATTTTTATGAATTTCACTCATGTAATCCTAAAGGTTTCAATGTCTGTTGAATCGATAGGGTATATTTGGGTTGGCGTGGAGGTGACATCAAACGTACCTTTTTGCAAAAAGGGACCAAGTGGATGGTGACGGATGGTAACACACACTCTCCTTTTGGTCTCAATGAATCTGTAAGCTTCAGACCATTCTTGTGAATCTTTTGTCTTCTACCCTTACTTTTATTTTCTATCCTTATACTTACTTTTAATCGGAAGTACATATTTTTTTTTGTTATTGTATGTTTGGTATCTTTATTTCTGTTATTACGTTGTTCCTTTCTATATTTGTGGACATCTGTTGTCTTTTGTGATGTGTGGAACAGTATTTACTGTGATTTTATCACTCTTACTTTTTTAGGGTCACATTTAGCGCTGTTTTTTAGAACAATATTATTATTTGCACTATTTGTGATAATGAAATGCATGCTTGAATGGATTGCTGTCTATGCACAAATTGTACTGGCCTTTTTACTATTTTATATGTATGTATTTTCACTATTTTGTATAAATATACCTTTGTATATTTTTGTATATTCTATGAAATGTATTGCACTGGATTGTATGAACTACATTAATTTTACATTTATTCTCTATGCACTTACATTTTATATAGTGTTGTATATATATATATAAATATATATAGCTGTCCTTGTGTGTGCGATCTAAGACAAAACAACAACATCCTGTGCTGCATCGTATCTTATTGTGGGTTTTCTGTTGGATCTATGTTTCATATCTATGTGTTTGTAATATCACTAACCTATGCCTGTGCAAGCGCACTCCACGCATACGCTGTTCGATGCTGTGTCTCCTGGCTGCACCGCTAACAAGCGTTACTAGGTTACACCTAGTGACGTCATTCAGGGGCCGGCATTTGTCCGGTCAAGTGCGCAGTCACATGACAGAGCGAGAACATCACAGAGGAAGCGCGCCATTACATCCGAACAGGTGTAGCAATTTGATCAACCCATTCAGTATATACACTTCTGTTTTATCTAACTACCTCCTGACAAAGCCGCAGGGTGAAACGTACGTCGAGGTGTTCTTAGCCGCGGCGTGACTCAGTTCCCACTGACAGGATGACGCAAGGTATACATAGAAGTACATTTATTGTCTGATCCCACACATCTCTTTTGTATGGGGATCCTTTCGCAGACAATATGTACAGCTAAGAAATTTGACTCCTGTATATCATATTATATACATTATAGGTGCTGGTGTTATTTCTGTTATGATTTTCATTATTATATGATTTTTTTGTACTCTTTCATCTAGTTACTCTTAGGTACTTTCAGCGCATTTGTAGCGCCACCTTGATATTTGTGATTTCTTTGGAGACATGTTATAACTGGTATTGTCCTCATAGATTGAGATCTTGGTCACCTGTCTATTACATATCCACGCACCGGATGCTTATGTATCCACGCACTATTTTTAATCAGCTGTCTTTGGTGTTATAGTGTTGACTGTCTCTCCTGCTAATATGTATTCAGCATTTTGTAATTATACCTCTGTCTTTATAGGATGCATTAAATTTTTGATTTTTGTGGATTTCTATTGTACTCTTGCCTGTGCTAATCTAATAGTCCAGGGCCTCAACGTCCACTAATACCATCCATCTGCCAGGGAACTGCACCCTCTGAAGAAACAAAGTGGCAGACAAACTGCTCATGAACAAATAGACCTACCGCTCAAGGTCATCCTTGTAAAGCGGGGATAGATACTGTTGGATGTGTTCCCTCCACTGTACCATCTTCAATCCGAATTAAGTTGTGAAGAATAACGCAGGCTTGCACAACCTTCTTAACGTTGTCCAGGTCCATCTAAATAGAGCTATCAGTAGCCCGCGACTTGTTGCTAAGAATCCCAAAGGCGCACTCCACATATAGTTATGCACGGGTGAGCGCCTCTGTTCATCCAAACCACCCCGAGGGAACGGTCGCAACACATGACTGGAAGCCTTTATCAGCGACTATAACAAATGGTGCAGGAGGTTCAGTGGTTCCAGCTAGACATATTGGCTCATGGAGGGCGAGCTAGTTGGAGCGAAACCATTCACCCATTCTGGAAGCCCCGACCGATGCATCAGCAGAACTTCCATAGGGCCCAATATTCACAATTATAAACTTGTAGTCACCGTCAGTCAAAGCCAACAAGACCATAAAAAATATTGTTCATAATTGAAAAATTGGATCCCTGAGTAAGCCGGCTTCTTCACATTCAGCGCCCCGATGCAATTCGGGAACTGTGCCGAGTTCTGAAAACCATCAGATATCTGGATCCAGTCTTCAGCTGTCGGCTCAGGTATCACCGAGGCTCTCGGTCGCTACCATATCACTTTGCAGGAAATCTAAATAATGCTAGAAAGAAGAGTATTATTGGAAAAACATTACAACTTGAAATTCAAAAATGTATATACCGTAATTGGGGGAAAAAACTTACCGCAGTGTCGCTGTGACACAATGAGCTGTTCATGTCAGCATACAGGTTCCTAAAGTGACTCCATCCTAGGACACTCAGCGACAATGAACAAAAAACCATCTAGTCCGCTTCGGCTACCCTGGCATTGTAGAACGCCTTCGGAGAAGCATCACAAGGGCCTAGTCGTTTATCTGTAGAGCAGATTATCTGTAGGATTGTACGACATCGCAAGAGCTATAAACACGAGAAACCACAGCCAAAAGCAGCAATGGAGTCTAACCTCGCTCTCAGAAAAAAACAAAATGGAGTCCAATTTTGGGACCAAATTTGGCATTGGGTAAGCTAATTTGTCATTATTTGGCAGCCCACCGTATTTTATATGCATACAGTGCCATACCGAACAGAAATACAGGACTGAAGAATTAATATGTTTGTGTGAATGTAGCCTTAGCCTCAGTTCCTTGTTTTCTTTGACAGTTTTTACCAGCTTTACTTTATAGTGTTGACGAAAATCATGCCACATTTCACGGATCTCCTGTCAGCCGCATCTTTCTACACCATGTGTTAATGGAATCTAATATTTTCTGCCATATTAGGTTTTCAGTGGCCGATACAGATGAATGTACTTAAAACAAAGGTTGAAAACAACAACCAAGCACCTTGAAATAAAATCTGACCTTTTCCAACTTGTACATTCAAAATAGCCAACTTGCATATCCCCTCGATTTGTTCATAATGGAATGTGCATTAAATGAATTCTTCTGTGTCTGAAATAGGATATAATGGATTGACCTGGCCTCAGTATCCTTGAGTTTTGTTGTAAATTTTTACCAGCTTTATTTCACAGCGGCGACAAACATCGTGCCACTTTTTATGGCTCTTCTGTAAACTTTCATCATATTAGGTTTTTAGTGGCAGATAGCACCTGGGCAGCCTTGTGTTCAAACAGATTAAATATTTCTAGAACACCTGTGAAGTGAGTTGCAAAAAAAAAGTATTTTACATCTTGGACAAATTAACATGGGAAATAAATAAGCTCATATCAAACTTTTGTAAAGTATGTAGCCTAAAATCTTGTCTGTAATTCAGAATGGATTTAAAAATTTTATTGGCTATTTATTGGTTATTCGGAGACACTAGAGAAGAAACAGAACAAATTCTAGCCAGGTTGCCATCCAAATGCCAAACACTGTGACCATGGATGTGATGCTGAATGCCCAGTTACATTATCATTACCAAATATTACTTTAAAACACAGAGGGGACGTTTGAGACTTTTATGAACATTAACACATGCACAAGTTATTCAAAATTGGCTGCTTATACAAGTTTATGTCACATTTTACCCGCTACACATTGCCATCCACTGGCCTATATAGGTGCGTGTTTACACAATTAGAGAAGTTGCCTTATTTTGAAGCCCAGTGATAGCTTCTCCATTTCGGTACATGGTGTCCAGCAAACTCTTCCTCTTTGCAGAGATGACTTAATGACTTGATCTGGGCCACTCTGTTTAATGATTCAGCCGGTTGCTCTCTCCTGATGGTCAGGAGTTCTGGGATGAAGGAGTTGGCCTTTATCCCTGCTGGTAACCTACCTACCAGAGCAGCTTTGGGTGTTCCACTAATGATAATAAAAAACTGCTTCTTGGTGGTTCTGTAGTGGATTTTAACCTATGCAGTAATATTTTCAGCCCTGAAAAAGAGCAGTTATATAAAGATGCATGAAACTATTGCTACAATGTATACTCACCTTCATTGTTGGATTCACTATCTCTATATTCATAGTAAAATTCAGATTCTTGGCCACGTCGGGGAATGAACTCCAGGCTGGAGTGGTCCTCACTGGCAAAACCATACCGCACCTGCCATGGAACGGCCCGCCAGATAGGGTTGGGCCTTGCTCTTCCGGCGTCTCTGCTCTTTGAGGCTTTCCCAAAGGTGCTCCTTCAGGATTGCCTCCGTAGGAAGGTAAAGGTGCTGGTTCAGACGGTGACACCTGGTGTCCACAGGGGTTAAAGAAAACCCGCCACCAGAATGTTTCCCCTCACACCAGTAATACCAGCTGGTAGCAGTCTTGAAAAAAAAACATGTTGTCTGAGGGAACTGCGTCTCTTGTAAACATGTGCGCTGCTCAGAGGCTTGCAGGATCCTTCCGGCAGTTGCAGCATTGAGGCTTGCTTACTGCTGCTAGGTTGTTGTGCAGAAGAAGTTTTCTGGAGTAAATTGTTGCTTTGTAGTTGCACAGCTGGATGCAGGGATCGGAGTGGCTACCTGTAGTTTAGGTCTAGCGCCAGAATGTGTCACAGTGGCTTGGTCCATAAGAAAAGGCCTTATCTACGCCTATAAAGAACAACAGGAATTTGAAAGATATGGGATCCCCCTGGCGCATCCCCGGTGTGTGTGTGGTAATGGGTCCTAAGGCAGATAGTGAAGGGGAGGCCTGTGATGTTAGCGGAAGGCCAGGAATCACACTGAGCAACAGGAATCTTGCCAAAACTCACAGTTCTTTATTGGCAAACAGTCCAGAACAGCCGTAGCAACTGGTTGATAACAATCCTTGCTGGCAGATAGTCAACACAATGGACTGATTGGCTGTGGATAGTTGTTTGTTCTGATTCCTGTGGAGCAGGAATTTAGGAGTATTTAAGAGTAACTCAGCCTTGGCCTTAGCATCAAGTGGGCTGGCAATAGGAGACATTGGGCTCTGCTGCCTAAGAAGCAATGAACGAACAGAGCTCACTAGACAGATATTAAAAGAACAACAACCCCAAAGTCTAGGCAGAGCCTAAATTTATAAACGTTCTGTTGTGGGTATTTCAAGATTACCAACCAATGACAACCTGAGTTCTGCAAGAGAGAATACAAAATGTTGCAAACAATGACAAACATCACTAATATTAACTCTTTCTGCTAGGTAAGAACATATTGCACATATTCCCGCCACTAAATGATGCTACTTGTTAAAGAAGAAAGAGACTTTAGTTGAAATTCAGCACCTTGCAGCCGGATGAAACAGGAGTTTCTATAGAAGATGCCAAGTGTAGATAGAGCCGGAATAACTCGCTTAACCCTGAGTTGGGGGTCTATTAGGTTACCAATCCCACTAGTCCCTTAGCGTGACACTCTGGACTGTGAATTTTTCAATGGTCCAACTCCAGGGAATTACAGATTGACAATTAAAGGGTCAATCTCCACAGTATGGCACTCGGCAATATACATCAGCTCCATAGAGATGAACGGGGCAGCTTGGCCATGACTGCCCGGCCGCTCCTCTAATCTAGGGCAGGGTTGAGTGATCCGACGGGGGTACATGTGACTCCCCATTCACATGATCTCTAAGACCTCCACCGATCAGCAAGTTAGGCCCTTTCCTAACTTGATATGTGGAAAAGAAAGACCCTCAAGTAACATTTTATTTTGGAGGTGCTAAAAAGACCTGATTTAGTTTTTTTTACCTTCTGTTCTTTGTGTACTACCTACATCTCTTGCAGCTAGTGCTAGAGGGTGTTAGAGGGTGATTTCATTACTCATATACCATACAACATCTTATTTTGCCCATTATTGATTTGCTACATTTATTTGGGACATTTATGTGATTGCCCATGCATCCTGTTTAAGTTTAGACTTTTTCTCCCTAATAAATTGACAATTTAGAAAAGTGTCACTTACCTTTATTTACTGGTTTGCTAATTAACGTCTGAATGTAAGACCCTAGTATCACAAAAAGGAGGTACAGTCAGGACAAAGTTCTGATGTCTCAAAGCTTTGTTGTTTTAGAGCCCTAAGACAAAACTCCATGTACTCTGCAGAAATATGTATTACCGTTTATACTCAAGTATAAGCCGACCGAAATACAAGGCAGGGATCCACTTTTACCACAAAAAACTGTAAAAACGTATTGGCTCGAGTATAAGCCAATGGTGGGAAAATTACAGACATGAGTAGGATAAGTGTTTTTGAATATTTATTTCAAAGAAAAACAATAAACCAGCTCTAAGCTGGTCAACAAAAACAATTATCAACAATAACTCAGCAACCAAGCTAAAACACAAGAGTTAAAGTCCTTCAAAACTGGATTCCTCTTCATCATCTGTATCTGTAAACAGAGCTTCAGCATTCGCTGGTGTGAGGATATCTGCATAGACATTGTCATCATCACTGAGTTCAGTCATCACCATCACTGATGTCATTCTCATACAATGCGCTGTCTTCTCTGCCATCCATAGCATTACGAATGCCACATTTCTTGAAAGCACTTTGCACCATGTCCTCAGGAATATCTTCCCATGCATCACAAACCCACTTTGCTATTAGTTCTATGTCAGGCTTCATCAGATTTCCAACTATTAAGTTGGGCTTGTCCAGATGACATTCATACATTCAGATGAAAGCCCACCTGGAATAGCGGCCAAAGCAACTTGAGAAGACTTTGCCAGTTTTTTTATGTCATCACACGTGTGGGCTCTGAACATATCCCAAACTAGCAATGATGGTGTTTTCCTAAAGGCTGCTCCTGGTCGTTCATTCCAAATTTCTGCAAGCCATTTTTTTGTGCCATCTTCATCCATCCAAACTTTAATATGTGCACGTGCTGTAAATCGTGGTGGTTAACCTTTTTAGGCAAGGTCTTTGTTTTAAAAATGACAGGCCGCAGCTTTGTTCCATTAGCCAAACATGACAGAACAACTGTGAATTTTTTTTTTTCATTTCCTGTGGTTCTGAGTAAAATAGTTTTTTCTCCTAAACTTGCCACAGTTACACAGTAACCATTTGGACGCCACTCCATTGCTCATTTATGCAATTCAGTCACTAGAGCCCCATGTGGATTTGTTAAACTACACCAAGCTTTTTTTGCTTTCATTTTCCGCCACTCCCTCACTTGTTTTTCGTCAATACAAAATTCCCTGCTTGCAATACTGTTATTGCTTTCTTCTGATCTGGATACAACCCTAAGTTTGAAACCAGCTTTGTATGACCTGCGTTTTTGTCTTGGTCCAGGATTAGAAGAACTGGGATCCATTTCTAACAGGAGAAAAGAAAGACTTTAACCTCTTCCCGACGTGCGCCGTACTAGTACGGCCAAGCCCTCTCCATAGCTGGCAAGTCTTTGCTGCATATTGCAGCAAAGGCTTAACGGTAACACCCCCGGTGCTAGAACTGACCGCGAGTCACGACAATCGCCGCCAGCAATGCTCCCCCATCTTGCCATGGATCGTCGCTCCCCGTGACATCATCGGGGAGCGGCGATCCGTCTCCATGACAGCCTCCGATCTTCCGAAGACCCGAGGCTGTCTCGTTTTAGCCCATTCATTACAATGTGCTAATTGCACATTGTAATGAATGAGGAGGAAAATCCCCATAAACTGCCATACTGTAGTATGGCAGTATATGATAGGATCGATCAGACAGCCTAGAGTTAAAGTACCCTAAGTAGTCTGAAAAATAGTAAACGTAAAAATAAAAGTTTTAAAAAAATTATAATAAAGAAACTAAGCATTCAAATCACCCACCCCCTCCCTAGAACTGATATAATATAAACAAACAGTAAAAATCATAAACGCATTAAGTATTTCAGCGTCCAAAAATGCCTGATCTATCAAAATATACCGTAATAACGGTTTTGCACAGCGTTTAACCCTGTATCGGATAATAGCGCCCAAATTTGAAAATGGCACTTTTTCACAGTTTTGAAAAATATAAAAAAATCAATAAAAAGTGATAAAAAGGTCATACAGTCCAAAAAATGGTGGCAGAAAACATAATCAAAAGTCGCAAAAAAGTGACACCACCCAGAGCTCTGTACACCAAAGTATAAAAAAATCATTGGCGCCAAATGATGGCAAAATCTAAAAAAAAAAATTTTGTACATGAGGTTTTAATTTTTGTAAATCTAAGAAAACATTATAAAAACTATACTTGATCGCACCGACCCAAAGAATAAAGTAGACATGTCCTTTGGGGCGCACAGTGAAAGCTGTAAAATCCAAGCCCACAAGAAAATGTCACAAATGCGTTTCTCACCATTTTCACAGTATCACTGCATCTGGAATTTTTTTCCTGCTTCCCAGTGCATGGCATGGAATAATAAATACTGTAACTATGCAGTGAAATTTGTTACGCAGAAAACAAGCCATCAGAGTTCTTTACGTGTAAAAATAAAAAAGTTATAGTGTTTTGAACATGGTGGGGGGGGGGGGGGAGGTAAAAAATGCAAATGATAAAAACAAAAAAGGGGCAGGTCGTTAAGAGCATTCCACCACTCGAAACGCCTAAGCCTGATACTGACTAACCTGTGATGTTTTTAAGAAGACTGGATGATTATGTTTTAGAGGATGTTCTGTGATCCCCTTTCTTTCCTGAACTAATGATTACTACTCCTGTAATCCGAGTAGGTATCGCCATTGGCACTGCTTCACGTGCTGGATATACCGTATTTTTCGGACTATAGGTGCGCCTTATATCAAAAGGTGCGCCTTATAGACCAGTTGCAGGTATGGTTACTATTTGCTGTTGCTTTTCTCCTCTCGGTAGAGGCAGACTTCTTCTTTGGTTGAGCTCATACTGTGGAGCTGATTCTTCGGTGTTCTCAAAATTCCCACACCCTGCAATTGAATAAATATATGTAAAAGGTGTTGTGCAGTGCGTTACACTTTTGCAGATCACACCTAAACACCTTGGGATGAAGGCATAGATCAACTTGTGATGTTAAGATGAAATTTATTACGAAACTTATTAAAGCCAGGTAGCAAAAGAGAAAATATTTTATGATTTGTTTTCTATTTTTTTTTCTTTCTTCTATTGTTTCTACAACAGTAAAAAACAGAGGAAACAAAAAAATTATTTAAAAAAACCTACAAAAAAATCTGTGCGACACTACAGCACACATATGCAATCCAGAAGTTTAAAAAAATAAAAATGCAAGATAAAAAGAGGAACAGACCCAAATAAATAGATGAGATATTACAAGGAACCACAATTTTACTGTCGGTGTTATTTGAGGCCGTGTTTAACACAGGAAGAGTGCTTTGGTTAACATCTTACTTGACCCTTACCCTTTCCCATTTATCTATATTATCCATAGCCGTATTGGCAGAAATACCTGTTTCTCTGGCCAAGTTTTGTGTTAATGTATCAGTCTTAAGTGGGAAGTTGTGATATAATTAAATAGAAAAACATTAGTAAATGTGAAGTACAGGACATGAGGTCGTGTATATACTCCAGTCACATGCTGAGCAGGACCCTGACATCCATAGATACATACAGCATTGTTTCCAATTACCTCCTTTACACATCTGCACCTCATTTACACACTAAGAAAACCAACGTTTTGTCCTGAGGCGACACCAAAAATATATGACATACAAAATTAAATACGTATGCTTTTATAGATATTTCTGGGTCTGGGTCCTGAATTTTAGTTACATCAATGACATCCTGTACATATAGGATTTATGTAGTGAGTGACTGATCATAACCAGATCATGTATTATAAATCAAATGTACTAGAACTTGTATGGTTGAAACCTCTGGGTAGATGGGAGTGTCCAAAAATAAGTAATAAAGTAATACTATCCTCAAGTCTCCTGACTGAACGGTGCAGTAGTGGTCAAGCATGACCAGTGTTTTAATCACTTCTAAGGAAAGTACAGAATTCTTAAGCCTAAGACCCAAAAGCGAGTCTGATGCGACTGACTTGCATCAAACATTGTGTGCTTACCGGAATATCCGAATCGAGTTTAGTTCCAGGCTCTGGGCATTTGGGCTGGACATTAAGGGAAGCACACAATGTGAGTTAGTCGCATCTGACTGGGTTGCGGGTTGTAGGCCTTAGTCCCTGCTTGCCGGCAGAACAACAGCACTGTCACGGGCGCACCTGTGTTCCTCTGTGCATCCCCCGCTCCGTCCGCTGCGCCGGACTTACCCTTCCCGGCTCGGGCTGCCTAGGGCGCGCGCATGCCGGCTATCAGAAATTTAAAGGGTCGGCACACCGCTCATTAGTGCGCTGGCTGAACACCTCCACCTTATATTCCGGCACCTCCCTTCCTGAAGGATCTATGTGCCTCACAGCCTTAGAAAAAGCTACCCAGCGATATTCCCGAGTTCCTGCTCCTGATATCCCGTGTCCTGCGTTCCTTTGTTCCTGTATCCCGTGTTCCCGTTCCCATCTGACTGGACCTCCCGTTGCTGACCCCAGATTGGACTTTGACGTTGCATCTCTGCCGCTTGCCCTAACCACCCTGTGCCTAGACCTGACCACGAGTCTTCTGCTAAGGTACCTTGACCACCACCGCGGACTAGTCGCACCTGTGGAACAACCTGGTGGTACCCTGCCACAGCTAGACCATCCCGGGACAAAAAAAAAAATAGTCAAAAAAGGTTTGAAGGACATCTACCTCCAGATTTACTGGTGGTAGACTCTCAGCAATGTAATGCTCATTACCTTAGAAGTTAACTGGTTTTTCTTATCTTCATCAACGTCTGATACACTGAAGAAACAACTTGATAAATACTAATGCGCCTCTGAGCCAGAGGCTCTTAGAACTACATCAGTGGAGCGCTTCCTGTTTCAATCCGCTACTAAATTCTGCACGCCCTCTTCACAAAAATTAATTCCTTGTACCGCCTGCAAACACAGCAGATGTCACCTGGATGTCCGCAAGCCTTGCACATGCGCAGTAGCTTGAAACATTGTGCAGCCGGCCAGAGACTGAAAGATTTGCCGGTGGTACACACAATGAAGTCTGTCCCAAGTCTATCTCAAGGGTCAGCCTCTCACTGCTTAGTATACCTTCTCTTGTATACCCACGAATCAAACATGTAAAGATTTGTCCAATAACAGTAATTTCAAAGCATACCCCAATATTATAATAGATATAATATTCTGTCCAGTGCACTGGGAAACTGGTTCAAATGCAGTGTAATTCATCAAAGAACGTAATTGCACCATTTTTCTGTTTGCTATCTATAGCTCTGTTAAGCTTGTTCTTTGGGTCAGCATGGTCACAAAGGTACCAAACGTCATGCTACGACTAAGGAAACACATCAGCCCTTGTGTGGCCCTTTTTTGTGTGGCAATCATGTTGTCTACAGTATGTATCGTCAATAAAGTTGACTTTGTGTCAAGATACAGTACATCTACTTTCTCCTTTACTAAATTTATAGTTTTCTGTCTTTATATCATTTTGAGAAAAAAAAACTGGACCTTATCCACGCTTAGGCAAATCGAGTGTGTAAGATTTTCTGTGGAACGAGCTGTTGATCATTCTAGGACTTGTATGACCTTTTCACCAATTTTTATCCAAATGTTTATAAGTGGCAAAAATGATTTGACTAGGAATTATTTTCTGTCTGTTGATAAAAATATTCTAGGGAAAGGGGGTGCCAAACATTAATAATTATATTACTACACACAGGTATGTTGTGGTGCAGAATGGGTTAATGAACACAAGCATCCCTCCTATATAACCGTGTACTTAGTTGCTGTATATAGAAAATAATAAGTGGAATTTGTAGTTTTGTTGCACACACTGATGTAATAAAATTCATCAAATGCCATTACATCACTTACTAACGTTCTATTTTAAGAGAACCATAAATATGCTTTCACTTTATATCGGAAATTGATGTAATTAAGATTATATTACTAGCAGATCTCATATATGGCACTGCAAACCTTCTCAATCTGCAACAGACCCTCTGAAACATGGAATAACACAATGAAGAAATACACAATTTTCATGTTATGGTGTAATAATCTTTCAAACAGTAACTAAAAGCGAGGAA